>NC_068981.1:106460989-106462809 GCF_001194135.2 Octopus bimaculoides
AAACAATTCCTATCATAGTAAGTATGCCTTAGGTATAATAAAAAAAATATTCAGACAAATACATAACAAAAACACCAGGACTTACAAATATATATAACATACAGAAAATTGCACTACTGGGTACTGCACACATTCTACGCAAAACACTTTCAATACAGTAAACATAAGAGCACCACAGCACATACCCAAGGCGCACAGAGCTGCGCTCGGTAGTGAAGTGAAAGCACGTTATAAAAATAAAACTACTGAACAATAATAATAATAATAATAATAATAATAATAATAATAGTAATAATAATAATAAAGAAACAATAAGAAAAGTGTGACTGCTATCGAATGAACAATATTTTGACACTTAATGTTAATCCTTAAATATTACCAAAATGATGTAGATTGAGATGATTATTTTGAACTTGTGGAAGACACACAAAGTGTCAAAATATTGTTCATTCGATAAGAGTCACAATCTTCTTATTGTTTCTTTAATTTCTGGAGGAGTAACATTAAAAATAATAATAATAATAATAATAATAATAATAATAATAATAATAATAATAATAATAATAATGGAGCGAGAGTAATTGCCTGGACAGTAGACAAACTAAACAGCTTAGACAGAAAGACAAGATATGGGATACTCCACCCAAAACATCACACAGACAGACTGTATGTACCAAGCATGTACCATGTTGCAGATAAGACAAACAGAGAGAAAAGATGGCTATGGATGACTAAAGATGATTTAAAACTGGAAATGGAGGCTCTAATCTGTGCTGCTCAAGAGCAAGTATTAAGAACAAATTACACCAAATACAGAATAGACAACATGCCAGAAAGTGATAAGTACAGAATTTGTGGACAAAATGGTGAAACTGTATGGCATATTACCAGTCAATGTATGCCCCTAGCCCAGAAATATTATAAGAGATGTCATGACAATATAGCAAGGATTTTCCATTGGACATTTTGCAACAAGTAAGGACTTGACAGAGCAAAAAAGTGGTACGAACATAAACCCAAAGGTATTATCGAAAATGATAATGCAAAGATCCTATGGGACTTTATAATTCAGAGCAACCATGAGATAGAGAATAGGAAACCAAACATAGTCTTAATTGAGAAAGAAAGCAAACGATACTGGATCATAGATATAGCATGTGCAGCTGACAACAAGGTATGCGATAAAGAAGAAAGAAAGGTTGAAAGATATGGCAGGTTAGCTTGGAAGGTTAAGCAGTTGTGGTCGATGAAAAAGGTAGCAGTAGTAACAATAATTGTTGGAGCCCTGGGAACAGTGAGTAAAAATCTTGAGAAGTACATAGGGACTGCAATAAGGGTGGAGCACTTGCAGAAAACAGCACTGCTTGGAACTGCTTGAATACTCCAGACAGTGCTCGAAAAATAGGGGTGTTACCTTAGTTCACCGGTAGTGAACAGCTGGCACCATAGTTCATCTCCAGTGTTAGAAGCTGTGCAAAGACAATAAATAATAATAATAATAATAATAATAATAATAATAATAATAATAATAATAGAGCTACAGGAAATATTCTGCTTAATACCACAGATTTGCTTGTCAGTTGTTTGACCTTTACCAGTTGAGCATGTCCTTTGGTGGCTGACGATATGTGCATCTCTGATCATGAGCAGAAGTAGTGGGGGAGCATCATAGCCATGTGTTGAGAGCCATATGTTTGCAGGTTATTAACATCACGCCCTGGAGGAATGAATAAGATGACAGGAGAATATCATCAAATTTATACAAAACTATTTGATTGAATATTCTTCTTTCTCTCCTTTTTCTTTCCTTTTCTTCTGTC
>NC_068981.1:106463725-106470293 GCF_001194135.2 Octopus bimaculoides
GTAGGTGCCTTAGGTATAATAAAAAAATATTCAGACAAATACATAACAAAAACACCAGGACTTACAAATATATATAACATACAGAAAATTGCACTACTGGGTACTGCACACATTCTACGCAAAACACTTTCAATACAGTAAACATAAGAGCACCACAGCAAACCACAGCACATACCCAAGGCGCACAGAGCTGCGCTCGGTAGTGAAGTGAAAGCACGTTATAAAAATAAAACTACTGAATAATAATAATAATAATAATAATAGTAATAACAACAACAACAATAATAATAATCATAATGATAATAATAATAATAATAATAATAATAATAATAATATTATATTAGAGGATGGTCATTTTGCCGATAAACATATGCACTATTTATTTGATCTTCCTTTTAGCTTTATTATTATTATCTATTTATTTGTCAGAGTTCTTTTGTTACACATTCTGTGATCTCTTCAATGATTATCTGTTCTGCTTCTTCATGTCTCCTCTTCTCTCTGTTCTTGGTCCTGGAGACTTACACTTATCCCACAACAATGATGCTGGTACAGAAGTCAAATTGTTTGTTACACTCAGTTCTTTACACAAAGTTGTTTCAAACCGTACTCACATGCCACACAAAGGCACAGCAAATACTTGTGATCTCTTTCTCACTTCTATCGAAGCATGACTTTCACTTCACCTTATAAGGTCATCACAATTGCTCAACACACATTAAACATTATACAGATCTCCCTTCTGTTGTATTTTATGGCATATCAAGTTCACTGACTCATCAGAGCTCCTTTAGTTTCATACTATTCAACACTGGCAGTACATGTACTTCTCTCTTGACCCATTAGAAATCACTAGACAGGTGAGTAACCATGCCTTTAGGCATGACCCTCTAAGACTTAAGGTCATAAGACTAAATTCAAGAGTATGGAATGTTAGAAAGTCAAATTCAAATAACCTAAAAAATCAGATACTGATTGCTTGAAAGACCAAATACTCAGTACATTGAATTTTAAAATACTGATTTCAAATTTTAGTACAAGCTCAACAATTTTGGGAAAGGAGTAAGTAGTCGATTACATCAGCCCCAGTGCTAAACTGGTACTTATTTCATTGACCCTGAAAGGATGAAAGGCAAAGTTGACTTTGGCAGAATCTGAACTCAGAACACGAAGACAGACAAAATACTGCCAAACATTTTACCCAACGTTCTAACAATTCTGCCAGCTTGTTGCCTTACTGAATTTGAAAATATAAAAATTGATCTTAAAAAAAAACATTTATTTACATTTTTAAAAACAGTTTATTTGAAAAACATATTGCAACATTTACTTTTTTTTTATACTGCTGCAGAATAACTATTTTATTAGGAAAACAATAGATTTATTATATTACATTAATATAACTTCTTTCGAAAAATATAAGCAGGAAAATGGTCTTAAAATATTTACTTGCTGTTTTAAAATAGAGTTAAGAAACATAACATTTACTTTTTTATTATGCTATATCAAAATAACAAAGGCACATACAATATGGTGAGTGTTTTTATTTACAAAATAATAATATTGCTGGGATATGACATCAAAGACATAAGTGCAAACTTAAATAGTTTAAGGAACATTTCAGTTTTAACATTTTCTCATTAAACTCACGTTTTTATGAAATTTCTGTTTGCCTCCCATTTTTGGTATTTTCTGTCAGCTTTGGCATGCTGAGCATAACAGTTACATTACATTTTATAAACCAACAAAGATTTTTATAATAATCATGAAAATACAATATATATATCGTAATACAATTTATTGTCATTTCAACTGCATTATGTAACTTATAGAAATCAAATAATAATTTAATGAGTGATCATGAATAATGCAACAATATTATAATAACAATGGTGCTGAAATAAACTCAGAAGTGAACATTGAATCATCATAGTCTGTTTTAGTCTCTACTTCTTGAACCAAGTTCCATATGCAATTGCCTATTCCATCAATTTTATGTCCTCGTGGAACCATTCACCATACTCTTGTGACACATTACCAACATTTGGTCTGAAGAATTCCAAATGGAAGTGCAAATAGTGCAGCTTAAGTGACACTTTACATTCCATACTTCTGTAATTTTCAAGCAATTTTCAAGCAATTCAATTCCCTGCTGTTGTTGATGATCTTCTGGAATGCATTCCAAGCTTTTTTCTTCACCGCCATCATTTTCATAGCCACAGTTATGGATACAAGCATCTGCTTCACTTATGATCTAACAAACAACAGCAACAACTTTTAAGTAACACAGCTGTAGCAACATTGTTTCTATGTTAGTGTAACCTTCATTGTTGTGATGTAAGATTGTGAAGAATTGCTATCAGGTCAAGTTTCATGTAGAGTGACAGTGAATATATTTTCTTAACTGATTCAAGAGCTTTGTACATTATACCTTGCGTTCCTAACTGCAAAGCTCATCATTTTTGACATTGTCATTTCACATACTTTTCCCTATCTCTGTTATCCTGCAAGCACACACACACACACACATGCGCGTGCACACACACACACACACACATGCACATGCACACACACACGCACACACACAGAACAAGAGTACTTAGTATATCCACCTTGCAATCTCAGCAAGAACCCCCAACATCCTGAAATTGCTACACATCATGTTTGATCGTTACAAACAAAACTTTTATATATTTGTAATCTTTCAAGTGTATGGAGTGACCAACAGGAATAAATGGATATTGGTTCCCACTGTGATGCAGCAGAATTTTCAGACATTTCAGACATCTTATAAAGCTGTCAATGAACAGACTCCATTAATGAGGCTTGCGACTAAAATTGATTACTTAAAGAAGATCTTTTACACCAAAACAGACATATATTACTCAGACAATAAGCAGAAATGGGTAAAATCTGTGTATCATATTTGGTACTTCAGAATTGTCACTTTTGCATCCATTCTTTCAATCTAAACACCAGGAACTCTACACTAGATTTGAAGAGATTCATCTTCCTTTTGTGTCATCAATCTTTTGCTAGTTTGCTAAGTGGAGTTTTTCACATGAGCATGCTGCTTCCTTTTCTTCCCAATCTCCAACATAATATGACATTTTAATGTCAATTTTATCTGATTATTCAGAAATTGAAGCAGTAACTGATAATTAATCATTGTGATGCACTGGTGCAATTAAGGATAGGATACCTGGATGGACCAATTTCTTCCTATCTCAGGATCTTTTATAAGTATACATCTCTACCACTACAGAAAAGCAGTCATTTAGATGGTCTGTCAGTTCTCTTCAGATTCTAAGAATGGTAAATGGCATGCATTTTCTGCTGATACACATCCATCCCTCTAGTGTAGATATGTAAGTACCAAAGATTGCAAAATGGGTTCATGACATGTCCTGGTCTCCAGTGGGAATGCAGAATTACTTTTCATATGTCAATAACAGATTTGATTTATTTTAGACCAAGGTAAAGTTCACACACACAACAAAAGCAGTTAATTGATTTGTTCTTGCAGTGTATAGAAGTTGTCATTACACTCTCAATAACAATCAAACACTAAAATTAATATAATGTAGTTAACATTAACAAATGTGACACACAAACAGAATATTATAAAAACATCATTATATTCTTTTTAATTTTCTTTTTGTTCAACTCTTAGCTTTTAAAATATAACTTACTTGAATAATTGTAAAACACTGCTCTTACATACTTTTAACAATTGAATGTCCCAGAACAGTGAAAAATACATCAACAAATATTTTGTAAATATATAAACATATTTTTTGGGCTTGCCTGGACAGTATCTTATTATTTTGTGGTACATTGTTTGTATGAAAATTTCTATGGATCAACATAAGTAAATTCTACCATTTTTCTTTCTGGAATGTTCTACATAGAAACAGAAGTCTAACAAGAGTGTAATTTGACCACAGACAATGTTAAGAATGACAGAAAATGACATGAAAAAAATTTCGTCATTGTATTCAACATGTTGAAAATATACAAGAAATATAAAAATCAAGTGAAACCATTTTCTGTTTTGTCGAGTTGAACAATATTTTCTTCATTTAATTTCAACTCAAAACATAAACATCTCAAACAATTCTTATATCAAGAAAGTAATACTACAGCACACCTCATCCTAAACATGTGTAACACTCAACTAGGGCTCTCACAGTTGTTCCAAATACTGAATAACATTATTACTGAGGAACTTTTCTGGTAAAAGCCTGTAGTAACGCCTTGTCTCGTGCGCATGCGTAGTCATCAATATCCAAGTTTGGCGCCCTGATTCTTTTTCTTTTCTCACTGGCCGGTGACGATGGCAGATGTCCAACAGCGGAGCTCTCTAACATGTCAGCACCAGAGCTTCACAAATAACTGCTGCCTATTTTCACCATAAATAAATATTGTTGTGTTGATAGTTCGGAGTCAGCGTTTCGTTGTTTATTTAGAATTTAATATAGGAAAGCGGGTGTACACCTAATGGTGTATGACCACTTTCCTATAAGCCTATTCCTAACAGTTAAGAATGTATCCCAGTGCCAGAAAATATTTCATCCCCCACAGATACTGACACTCAACAAGGCTTAACTAAGGCCCGTAGTGGAGTGCTACTCCCATAGTACTACTCAACTGATTGACATTAAATCAGAAACAGCTATGTTCCATGCTCTGGATTACAAGCATACTGTTTCCTCTCTGTCTTTTCTCTCATTAGTCTAATCATACACCTCATCCATTTAAGTCTCCATGACCAATGTCTCTCCACGTTTCTCTACATCTCTCCACTTCCTATCACCCTTGTTATGTCTCACCCTCCTTGCTTTACATTAACCACTATGCAAAATTCTTCCTCCTCAGAATATCATCCTTCTAGAAACTTCTCCCAGCTCATGTTTTTCCAGCAGGTATTGATCTGCAACAGCTTAAACAGAACAGTAACAGCATCAAATTCACCTCTCTTGGTGGAACAATACAGGTCATGGACACTGTTTTTCCCTCCAGATTCAACAAATAATAAAATGAAAATAATGAAAAATGTCATATAGCCAATCCATCGGTATTTCTACTCTTGTTGGTTCCTTCTCTACGACTCTTTCCTTAAGCTGATTTCTATGTCTCCTTCCATTCCATTTCTGCTTCTTACACCATACTGACTTCACCTTTCTAGCATTAATTCTGCTGGTGAACTTCTTTCTGGCACATTTGGGTTTGGAGTTACCCAGTATACCCTTAAAAATTATTGGATCATGACCTAGTGTGTGGCTTCCTTATTAGCTTTCTTTAAAACTCTCCTAAAAGTGTCCACGAACCATTCAGCCCTTCCATTCAATCCAGGGTTCTAATGTGAACATTTTGCAGAATTTTTTAAACTCACAGGATACTAACTGTGTTTTGTTATCAGAGACAATTACATCTGGTACACCAAATCTTGCAAACAGCTCATGTAAGAAGTTTATTACTGTATGTGAGGTTGGTCACTTACACCTTGTGACCTCAGGCCATTTTGTGTAGCTGTCCACTACTATTAAGGAATAATATCCATTTACCAGGCCTGCAAAATCGATATGCAATCGGGACCATGATATTTTCACTTCCAGAAAAGGTTCACATTTTGTAGTAAGTAGTTTCACTGCCAGCACACATCCTTGCAGCCTTTTACCAGGTTTTTAACTTCTTTGTCCATTCTAGGCCAGTATATGAAACTTCACAACAGTGCTTTCATTCCAGAGATGCCTGGATGTCCCACATGAAATTCTTTTAGCATTTGCTTCTGTAATTTCTGTGGTATGACCACCGTCTGAGTGTACATCAGTACACCATCACATATAGAGTATACGTTCACATCTTGGTGGTTCTTTGCATCAGATCTTTCTTTATTTCCTTTTGCTGACCACAGTTTTTTTTGTCTCATTAATAAATTTGTCATTTCATACATTTCTTTTTATTTCTTCCAAAGTTACAGGTAGTTCACGCACAATGTTCCACATCACTTTTTTCTGTTTCAGTTCATCGACCTTGTTCTATCACTTAACTGCTCTGTTTATGCTATTGCACAAAGTGCTTATGGGTGTATCCCATAAATTAAATGTCTCCAAACATTCAATGCCAAATAAATTCCTAGATTTTTGCAACACATAACCATTCACTTATTTGGTTTGACCTTTGAACATTATATCAGGTCATCCCATAAGTTCTGTCCGATTTTACCTTTTTTAAAATTGAATGAAATTTAATAGTATTTTAGAATGTCTAATGGAATTTAAAATATTTTTACGCAATTGTGTGCATTGAAAGTAATTAAATATTATTTTACAGAATAATAGAATTAAAATTTCTCTGATTAAAACCCTAACATGGAAGTATCCAAAGAGCATTTAAGGCACATAATGAAACTCTGCAGCCAAAGCAACTTGAAACATACACTCAGTTTATGGGAAAGAATGCTTGAATGAAAGAACTTGCAGAAGATGGTTTGCAAAATTCAGATGTGAAAATTTCAGCCTTGAAGATGAAGATCGAACAGGACGTCCAATTGAGTTTGATGATA
>NC_068981.1:106470303-106470802 GCF_001194135.2 Octopus bimaculoides
AATTTCAGCCTTGAAGATGAAGATCGAACAGGACGTCCAATTGAGTTTGATGATAAGCTCCTTCAGGCATTACTTGAAGAAAATCTTGCATTATCAGTTGAAGAATTGGCAATAAAGCTGAGTTCAAACCATACAACTGTTCATTGTCCTCTTCAACAACTTGGAAAGGTTCCTAAACTTGAAAAATGGGTACCTCATGAATTGTCTGAAAGCAACAGCAAATCCCGAGTTGACATCTGCTCTTCTCTCCATTCTCGTGAACTCATTTCACTCTTTTTGGATACACTTGTGACTGGTGATGAAAAATGGATCTTCTATCAAAATGTTAAACATCGTAAACAGTGGCTTGGCAAAAGGGAAAAAGCTCAACCACAACCGAGAAGGGAACTTGATGGGAAAAAGGTTCTTCTCTCTATCTGGTTGGATTGCAAAGGAGTAATTTACTTTGAATTGTTACCACCTAATGCAACAATCAATGCTGAAGTCTACTGTCAGTAAT
>NC_068981.1:106470816-106485618 GCF_001194135.2 Octopus bimaculoides
CGAAGAGCTTGGTTGGGAAAACATTCCTCATCCACCTTATTCTCCCAACTTTGCTCCTTCAGACTACTATTTGTTTCATAGTTTACAGACTCATTTGGGGGACATAACTTTCGCAAGCCAGGAGGAGGTTGAAACTGACATTTCAGAGTTCTTCACTTTGAAACCGCAAGAGTTTTACATTGATGGGATTAAAAAGCTTGTAAATAGATGGAAGGAAGTCATAGATAATCAGGGAAAGTACATTGATGATTAAATTTCAATTAAATATAACATTTGATCACTTGTTTTCTTTATTCAAAATTCAGACAGAACTTATTGGATGACCTGATATTACAAATGTATTCGCCTGTGAAATGTAATTTTCTTCTCGTAACACTGTACGCTATATTGTTTGAACTACATAATTTTGGTTTACCCATTTGTTCCTATGTTTTCTTATTTATGACTGTAATATCACTTCCTGTGTCTAATTCTGACACTAGTGTTTTCAGTTCACAAAATTTCTGTTTGTTGTAGTCACAAATTTTCCTGCTGACGAACTATTTTTTCTTGTTTGTTCTATTTGCCAATCATTCTAGTTTTGTAGTGTGATTTTATATGTCCTGTAAACCAGCAGCACAAACACTTTGCTTTTTTATATGGACAATCTTTTCTCAGATGCATCCCACCACCTGTCATACATGGGTCTACATCCTGATATTTTTTCTGTTTTTCCTGCAACACTTTATTTGTCTTGTGACTTTCTTGCACTGGGCTTTTGTGGAAACACTCTTTCCATTGAATTTCTTCCATGTCATGCCTTAATTTTAATATCATGTCACACTCTTCCGAAAGTTTCTGCAATGTCAAATCCTGGTTCATTTCCAATTTTTATAGAATTTTTGTTCAGATTTCTGCATCCCTGTCAATCCTTTTGCAAAAACCAAACACTTGAAAGAATCTAGAGTAAGTATATCTAGCCTAAATCTCTTACATTCTTTGTTGACTCTGCCTGTGTAAGTAGTGAAGTCTTCTTCTTTGCTCTTTTCTATGTTTAGACATTTCCATCTTGTATTAAACAGTGAGCTCTTTTCACTAAACATTTTGCACAAAATGTCAACTGTGTCGGTGAAATTTCTGTTGGATGCTTTTTGTTTTTTTTTGGCAATATGAAGTTACTATACTTCTCATGCTCTACTGTCACTAGTCTTCTTAAAACTAGATGCATTTTCATTCCGTCCGTCCAATCCTGACACTCTTTTTCAAAAATTTATGCAATCTTTGAAAGTAAGCCTTGAAGGTACTCCTTCTTCAGGGTTATATTTGAATTCACTTATGGAATTTGCTACATGGTCAGGTGAAAATGTATTCTCCAGTTTGGTTCTCAACTTCATTAAGTGTAATATTTGCTGCTGCAATCCTTGTTGTTGTTCTCTTAGTTCCTTGAGTTGTTGTTGTTGTTGCTGTTTTTTCAACTAAACTATCCCAGCTAACAAGTCTTCCATATTGTACGATTTTCATAAGTTTGCACAACAAGATTTTTGTTTCTTTTTTGTTGAGTTATTTAATTTCCCACATGAATTGGTTTAAACTCCCCATGTAAATATTTTTTTTTTCACTCCGCATAAATTTCTTTTTCCTCATCGCCACTGTTGTAAAGTGGTCTTTTGCCACTGTTGTATTTGTCGTTTGACGATAGTTGTCACACTGACAGATATTGTTATATTCCAAAGTCATTGATAGAATGTTTCTATCTGGCACTGTACGACCCCCCAGTCATACAGTGTTATTATCCTCAAAAGGTTGGATCGATATAATGTCCACTCAGTATCACAGTATAATTACCATATCAGCACAGACACAACTATCAACACAGTGTACATGTGCTCTCAACCTTTGACCTTCTCTCTGTTGACCAGCTACTGGTCTATTTATAATGGCTGGCTGCTA
The DNA here is from genome assembly GCF_001194135.2 of Octopus bimaculoides. Lineage (NCBI taxonomy): Eukaryota > Metazoa > Mollusca > Cephalopoda > Octopoda > Octopodidae > Octopus > Octopus bimaculoides. The sequence goes on from NC_068981.1 coordinate 106,472,746, forward strand.
CCACTTTTTATTGGGTGGGGTGTACAGTTTCACTATACGACAGTCTCTAAGCAACATCAAAACTTTCGGTGTCGATAACGAGAACAACAACAGCAGTGACAACAACTACAACAACAACAACAGCAACAACAATATGAAAGAAACAAAACATAAAAATGCAAATATTGCCTCTGCTTCTTTTGCGTTTGCAGTAGGAAATATGGAAAGTTTCCACATAGATGAAGAAGAATTAAAATTGGCAAGAAGAATTGTAAAAAGAGATGAGAAGGGTAACTCTAAACCCTCCGTCTGACGTGATAGAAGATATCGCAAGATGCTCGGTAACATATCGTTGCATCGGAGTCAAGTCTCGGCGAGTGGTAAATGCTCCTGAGAGTGAAATACAAAAATACCTTGGACATGTGAGAGAACAAAGACCCACATCACCCAAGGAAAGACGTTTGGAACTACTGAGGATGGAATGCCAATGCGGCCATCGTGTTTTGCCTCAAAGAAATGGTCAAGGGCCATTCTTGCCATTAACACATCAGTTGCCATGCCTTTACTAATAGCCACTTCTAGTTTGCTAACTAGTTCTCCTTCTAATCTATTTCTTTCTATTGCTAAATCTTTACTAAACACTATCGATTCTACTCTAATTAATCTCTTCAGAGCAATCCATCAGCGGTTGTTGATAGTAGCCTCCGTTAACTGCTGCTTAACTAATACTTAGATCACCGAGTGGATGTTAGAGCATGTTTTCCAGAAATCCTTGTTTCACTAATGGCAGCCACATCCAAATCAAGTGACCTGAGATCATTGAGCAAGTGACCTTGCTTCCAAGCTGATCCCAGGCCATGCACATTCACACATCCCATTCTCAGCACAAGCATGCTAGTCAGAAAAAGAGAAAGAAGAGGTTACTCACCTTGATTTTCAAGAAGCTCGGGTGTCTCTACTGGTGAAAATTTTTTACAGCAGCCTTTTATCAATTAATGTTTTAAAAATTCCCACACTACATAGGAATTTTTCTCTTATTGCTTTATAAATGTCTGACAACATTTTAATTAAAAGTCTGTCCTTGAGGGTTTTGAGGGTGAAACCCTCAAATTCCTTTCCCTCTGTCTCTATATTATTTTTGTTTTGACTTACAAAATCCATCGATTTACTGTTACACTTGTCCACAACAGTGAAATTGATGGATACATTTTGTCTATGTTTTCTATGTTTTCATGCCAGATTTGTTTGGTAACCTCTTGGCAGATGTCTGTAGTAACTGGCAACAGAATGGAAGAATTCCTAGTGCTGTTAGCCAGGGTGTGGTAACACTGCTGAGAAAGGACACAGACAATGGGGATGTGCTAGAGAATTTTTGTCCCATAACTCTGCTAAACACAGTTTAAGATTTTGGTCAAGGTATTAGTGAAAAGGTTGGCACTTGTCGTTGGTAGTCTGGTTGGGGAGGCACAAACGTGCATAATCCCTAGGTTTATCCATAACAACCTCCACATACGATACATCATAGTGGGGGCTGGGACTAAAGCTGGCTTCAGTAGTTCCCTGATCAATTTAGATCAGTCAAAAGCTTTCAGTAGGGTAGACCATTGCTACTTGGAAGCCATCCTTAAAGCGGCCAGTTTCGGACCCGTTTTCAGAGGCTGGATTGCTGCAATGCACAGCAGCACCTGCTTGCTGATCAAAGTAAATGGCCACCTTTTGGAATCATTTAGTATCGGACATTCAGTCCATCAGGGCTGCCCGCCATCACCTCTTCTGTATGTTCTGGCTCTCGAGCCACTACTGCAGAACTTGGAACAGTTAAGAGACCTCCCTTTCACAATTGGACTTGGAAGGGCAGTGTTGGCACATGTGGATGACGTCACCATCATGGTGTTGGATGTCTCTGAAGTAGAGACGGTCGTCTCCATTGTAAAGGAATATGAGTCGGTTGCAGGGGCCAAATTCAATGCTGACAAGTTGGTGAGATTGCAACTGGGAACCTGGAGAGGCAGATCGATGCCGTTGGATGCTGGACTGACAAACCAGTTAAACTGCTTGGGGTCTGACTTGGTCCCAACCTCTAGGTGGACAAGAATTAGGAAGAGGTGATGAACAGGGTGGCCTGTCTTACCCAGAAATGGACAGAGAGGAAGTTATCCTTGAAAGGTCGGGCAGAGATGGTGAGGACCTACATTACCTCTGTCATTATTTATCATCTGACCATCGTGCCTTGTCCCAGTTACTACTTGATTAGATAGGAGCATATCCTGTTTATTTTCTTGTGGAAGGGATGGGTTCCAATGGTCAGGTGGTTGGTCTGTTGTCAACTCCCTTTGCATGGCAGCTTAGGCATGCCATGGCTTTTAATGTGCAGACATGCACTCAGGTTGTGCCACCTGCAATGATTTCTAGAAGATGAACGTGTGTGGGCTCTGTTTGTGAAACACGCCTTTTTGCAGCTTGTCTCCTTGATGGAGTGGCAGTCCTGGGTAAAGGATAGGCCGAGACTGGGTGCTTAGAATGTCATCAGGCCCTCACTTTAGGTATTTACAGAGGATTAATAGCAGGGAAGTGTAACGACATCCTCAGAGAGACCCTAGGCATTGACTAAGATGAACTGACAAGTCTATTCCAGAGGATTTTCCAGTTGGGGACTGTTACAGATAATTTCTAGATGTCTTTGGCCTGGCAGTACTACCAGGGGGCACTACCAGTTTGAGATAAACTCTACAGACACTGATGTGCTCTCAGACAGGCTTGTCCGAGGTGCTCACAGAGCAACGAAACTGTTCTGCATGCACTCGTTCAGTATCCGGACACTGCTGACATGTGGAGTTATGTTGAACAGCAGCTGTCGCATGTGAGATGGATCCATCTGTCAGCCGAGTCCATAATCATGATTGCCTCGCCATTCTCCTTTAATCAGACAAGCAAGGCAGTTTTCCTTTGTCTGGTGACTGTGGTGAAAGAGGTTGTCTGGTGGACGAGTCTGAAAGAAGTGAGGACAGATACAGTCCTCTCTGGTAGAGCTCTCATCGACTTTCAAGTTTCACTTGAAAAGGAAAGTGAGGGTGGAGAAGGAGGTGCTGTCCTTGAGTGAATTTATGAAAAGGTGGGTAAAAGTTGTGAAAATGGCAAGAGTGGATGGTACCACTCTCAGTGTAGACCTGTGGGTAAGAAGAAAGGAGTTGGAGAGGGCACTTGTCCTGCGTATTCAGGGTGATCTTGGATGGTGGGATTCCTCGATTATCCCTAGAGGTCCTATGTATACTTCCCTTCTTATAATGCATACTGTGAATATGCTCTTTTTTTAATAATCAATCCATCATATGTAAACCCCTACATTTTATGTCTGTCTTTGTATTGTCCCCATCATCCTTCGCCCTGGTGGCAAATGAAAGAAATCATTATTATTATTATCATCATCATCATCATCATCATTATTATTATTATTGAGTGAGAGAGCAGTGCATGCCATCAAAGTGATACTGGGGTAAAATATACAAAGCCCATTATACCCATCATGACTACCCGTCTGATAAGGGTACACCAGGCACATGCATCACAACCATATGTGCGCAACATGGTGATCTCATATCAAGATAAACAGCGCATGACCTCGCAGGTGGGGCCCAGTTAGAATTTTCTTCAGGTCGAATAGCCCATCCTGCTCAAAAGGTCCCTGAATAAAGGTTGTTTAAGGATGTTGAGCAAAACACCCATGTTTCCAAAGGTGAATTATTCAAACCCCAAAGAATTCCTCTCAACACATGGCTATGATGCTCCCCACTACTTCTGCTTGTGATCAGAGATGCACATATCGTCAGCCACCAAGGGACATGCTCAACTGGTTAAGGTCAAACAACTGACAAGCAAATCTGTGGTATTGTGCAGAATATTTGCTGTAGCCCATCTTTTATACCAAGACAAAACAATGTACATGATAACACTTCCAATCAATTAAGATCAGAAGCCATGAGAGCCACTGCCTAGTACTGCATCCGGGCATGTATTATTATTATTATTATTATTATTATTATTATTATTTCAGCATGGTATATGGACATTAAACGATGATACTGAGGGTAATGATTATTGTAAGAGCTATGGGTTGACAGAATCATTAGAGCATCAGGTAAAACACATTGCAATATTTGTCCTAACGTCTTGTGAAGGTATGTAGCTTAGTGGTTAAGGAATTCAGCTCATGATCATAAGGTTGTGGGTTTAATTCCTTGTGGTGCATTGTGTACTTGAGCAAGACACTTTATTTCTCTTTGCTCCAGTCCACTCAGCTGGCAAAAATAAGTTGTACCTAGAATTTTAAAGAGCCAGCCTTGTCACTCTCTCTCTGTCAGACATAATCTCCCTTATAAGAATGTTAAGGGTATGCATGTCTGTGGAGTGTTCAACCACCTGCACATTAATTTCACAAGCAGGCTGTTCAGTTAATTGCATCAACTAAAATGCTAGTTGTCGTAACTGATGGAGAGCCTGTTCAATTCCAATTCTTTATTTTTCCTGGGTCAATTAAATTAACTACCAACCAAGTTATAAGGTTGATAAAATCGATTATTCTCTTCTCCCAAGTTCTAAACCTTGCGTTTTTGTTTGGAACAATTATCATTGCTGTTATTGCTGTTACTGGTTCAATATATTGTTATTGCATTCTTTCACTCTAGTACTGAACACAGCTCTGTATCCCTTATATAGTAGTGTTTTGTTATGTTTTTGTATTGTATTGCCTGCCAGTATCTATGTAATATGTATGAAGTATCTAATAGTACTGTTTTATGTATGTTGTGTATGGAAGCCCTAAAGTCTTATTCATATATTTGTCTACATTTCCTTTTAATCATTCCCAACCCATCTATTATTACAATGATTATTTCTATTTTCAGTAATCATATTCTGAATATCTATTTCTCAGTCTTATTATTTTTCCATGGCTTCCATTGTCTTATGTTTGAATTAATAGATTGAGGAAGTAACATTTTCCTAGCTGCTTTTAACAATAATATCTGAGCAATTTGCCTTTATTTCTCTGGCTCTGTGCTTTCTTGTATCTCAGTGTATGGTTACTTTGTGATTTTGGTGAATGTTTGTACCATTTCTTTTCTGTGAATATTTCATAATGCTGGTATAGCTTCCAGTGTTTGAAATTTTCAATTCTGTCATGTCTGTTTATATATTCTCTTTGTTCACTAAGACTGGATAGCCAGAAGCAATGTGATTGATTGTTTCTGCCCAGCTGCCACATATTCTGAAGTTATTTATAGTAATCTATATTATTCTATGTTTTTGGTGTTTATGGCAGAAAGTCTTGTGCCATAATAAAAATCTCTTTGATCTCAGCTTTGAGTCCTGAGCTTCTCAGTCAATTCTGAGCTTTTTTTTTATATTCATTTCCATTTTATTTAGCTTTTTGAGAGTATTAGCTACAAAGAGCTTTACTTTACAATATTTTCATATGTTATTTTTAGTATTAAAATATTACTTTGTTATTTTTCTCCATTATTATCACAACTCACTGTTACTAAAGCACTAGTTTTATATTTAGTAGTTAGCTATTTGTATCAGTTTTCCATTTTTTTATAAGGTATTTTCAAATTTCTACAGTAGAATTTTTTTTATTAGTCTTTAAGTTGCAGAAGACCATTGTATGTCTCTGTTTTAAATGTAATCTTTCTACTAGGTTTTGGTCGTGTATTCCAAAGGCTGTCCCTATATTCCTTGTTTTTATATATTGTCATACTTAGCATCCAGTTGAGAATATTTTAACTATTACTAGAATGGCTAGAATATTAATAAGATTACTTTGTACTTTGCATTTAGCTCTGATTTAAGAATTAATCCAATGCACTTGTAATACTCCTTCCTAACCTTCACCAATGCATGTGTGTGTGTGTGTTGTTTTTCAGCCTTGTTTACTAATTCCTAAGTATTTGTAAATTTGTCTTTGGTCTAATTCTTTTCTCAGTTTCCTTATCTAACATGACATTACTGGTTTGTATTAATTCTCCTCTTTTCCAGGTGACCTTTCTCAAAACTGAATTGCATGTCAATTTCCTGACTAAATCTGTGCAACATATATAACAGAATGTCCAATAGTTTGTCATCTGCAGTATATAACTCGAGATAATCCATTTGCAGGGGATGGGGAGTGGGATTGTCATCTTAGAGAACTTGTTTAAATAAACAATTTAGTTTAACATACTAGTTAAAGGGATTAGTGCCCCCCACCCTCCAAAAAAGAGTAGTGGAGAGCAGAAGCAATATTCCCCTTCTAATATTTTTGCAATATTCCCCTTCTAATAGACTTTTTTTAATCAGTAAAATTGTTTTACATTTATTCATATCATGTTTCATGCACAGAAACCCCACACATTATAGAAGAATTATGTTCCTCAAGATCTTAGAATTTCATAATGCAAGCCCTATTTTCCCATTGATTTCTATTTTATCTAAAATGAGAGTCAATGAGAAAATATATTTTATCATAAGGATTTCCATGTTTCAGCAAGACTTTCAAGAACACAGGGATGCCTGTACTTGCTTATTGTTTATGCTATTTATTTATGGGTACAATGACTTGGTACATTTATTCTTAATATATACTAGCAGATTTGAATGTTAATATGCTAATTGTAGTTGTGTTTGTCACAGGAGAGCAACTTCTCCTTTACAATGACTATGTCTTAATAACACACTTAATTCACTAGTACAAGGAATTCTAGAATAATAAATCAAACTTATTATTTACGGGTAATGCTTTTAGAATTCCAGAATGGAGAACACAGTCAAAATCCTTTTGACAGCCAATTCATGCTATGCTCAAACTGTTCTTTTCCCTCTTATGATTTTTCCTTTATCACTTTCTTGTTCCGTAACTGCTCTTTACACTCAAATGTGCTTTCCCAGCATAATTCCTGCTATTTTTTTAAAGAAGTATTTATTCTTTCTGGGTAATATTGCAGTTAAAATTTTGAATACTATAAGAATACTGTAGGAAGGAAGATTATGGAACTGTCGTTTCAGGAGTTTGTCTTTCCATCAGTCTTACAGATTAATATTGTGAAGCATTCAGATATTACTTTGCATTCTTATAGAAGTTACTTGAATATTTTTGAAAGTTCTTTGTGCATACCTGTTGGATAATTTAGTCAGAGGTTTAGCATTTTCTCATTTCCATGTTTTCCCACTGATTAGGTTCTGTTCTTTAGTACAACTCCCAACATCTGTTTTCCTTGCTGTTGGCACTACATCAGTTTCTGTTTTTGTTTTTGTTCTTAGTAAATTCATTTTGAGTTGAAGATTGGTTGTTTATTTTATCCAAACATGCTATTGTTTTTTCATCAAAGCAGATGATTCATTGTGATTTAGTGAAGATCTCTTGTTTAGGTACTCTTTGATATCAGATATTTCCTTTTAAATTTTTCATTTCTGTAATATTTCTATATTTTTTTAATTTCTTCACTTGAAGCTTATGTTGCCAATCTCATTTAAGATTGAGAGAACTTTATATTCTGTCTTCCTTTTTGTGTTTGTTCTCCACGTTATTTGTTTAGGATTAGATATTTATATATGAGATCTTTTGAGAAAGTATCCACTTTTCTTTGTGACTATTCTTGCTGCTGCATAATTTAGTTGATGTATCCTGGTAATATTGATGTTTGCATGTGTTTCCAGTGTCTCTTTGAAAGCCAGTTTGCAGTTACTATGATTATTGCTTCTGCTGTTATTGCTGTTTAACTCCAGGTCAACCCTGACAGAGCAGACCTATGTAATCTCATTGGTATTAATGGATATAAGGCAAGAAAGTAATGATGTCTGCTATCATTAAAGCCCTGACTATATCATCATCATCATTGTCGGTGTTGCCATCACTGTCATCATCATTGTCACCATCATCATCATCATCATCATCATCATCATCATCATCATCATCATCATTGCTATCATTATTTTGTTGTTGTTAATGTTCATGGTGTGCATGAATGTTTTACATTTGGAACCAATATCCTTGATACAGGTTGCAACCAGTTTCCTTAGATGTTGAGGAACTTTCTTACAAGCCTTGCTCTTCCCAATTGAGCAGATTTCTGAATTAATGCAACTTTCATTGTTACACCAATCTCAATAAGAGAACTGTTAAGTCTGTTGGTGATGGTAGCTAGGAGGAACTTATGACAACTGGGATTACTTTTGTAGAAATCCTTCACAGTTATATTTTCCTAGCCAAAACCTGGTATTTTACTATTTTTTCCTGTTCTTCAACTACTACATTCACATCTGCAGATATAGCCACATCTATGATGATGCACTCTTTTTCCCCCTGTCAAGAACCATGATATTTGGTCACCTTGCATGAAATTCATGATCAACCTGTGCATTAAAATCTCATAAGACCTTAGTACTGGACATTCTCTATCACACTTTCTGGTTGATGTTGGTACCATTTTCTCTTTACTTTAAAATCCTATTTGCTGTTCCACTACTACTACTACTACTACTACTACTACTACTACTACTACTACCACCACCACAACTAACACCACCACCACCACCACCACTACTATGCTAGTGAATACTAATTTAGTTAGGAAGTATTTTATCATGAGGTTTAGTGACAAGTCTCCTCGAATCTCAAGAATCTTTATTAGGATTTTTGCAGAATATAGAATGATACTTTTCTCAGATCAACAAAACAAGTTTCAATTCCAATTTCTTTCAGTTTTTTAGGTAGCATTTTGGGTATTGTATTAAGTGCACCTGTTACTACAGAAATAATTAGTGTCTTGGTCTTCCACAGTCTCCTCAACTCTCCAGCTAGGTCCTGGTATCTCTCAATTTTTTCCATTTATTTGATGTCAACTTTGCTATTGTAGGAAATTGTAAAATCTATGATCTTACACTGTCTGTTTATTTTGTCCTCTATAAGTAAGTTTGGTCTTCTTGCCTCAAGAAGACCAAACTTACTTATAGAGGTCAGTCTCACAAGATTTGATAATTCTCATTTTCTACCACAGCCACTAGTTTGTGTTCATACCGGTTTTCTGTTGTTTTGAGGCCACATACTCAACTAACATCGCAGTACACTCTTTAGTCTACACAATCATGACTGTGCTTATACTCCTTTTATGCTAGTATACTGCACCCACTCAAAATGTGGTTGATGTTCTTATCTCCTTTCTTCCAGATTCTACATTTCCTGTTTGACTGAGTTTTATCAATCTTTGTCTTTATCAGATTTGTTGTATGGGCTTGTTCTTGAGTGGCTATAATTGATGTGTCTCACTTCAAGTTCCCATCTGTCAACTGAAGCCAGCAGGCTTCACTTCCAACATTTTCAGTTTGTTGAATAAATTGGCCATGCAGTTCCATTTACTTTCCGTTTGTTTATTCAGTTGTTCTTCCTTTTCTCTTTGTATTTTCCTACTATTTCAGTCACATTTTAGGTATCTCTGTCAGCTGAAAGTATTCTTTCTTTATTCTGTACGACATAATTTTTCAGACCCAGTATCACAGTACCATCAGTGTCTTCCACTACCACTTTCCCTTGTTGGCAAACAGAGTCGATTAGCATTACTATTATGATGGAGTTCATAATGCATTGTTAACAGCTTTCTGGTTCTTCTAAGTTCTGCAGCTTGACCTTTGTCCATTTCAGAAAGGGGGCGAAGTATCTTAGTACAGGCTGATATTCTCTCCATTTAATTTCCCAATTCTCCTCTTATACTTTTAGTGAATTTCTCTCTCATTTCTCCTTCCATTATCCTATTATCTTGCAGCACTCCTAGACATTTGTATCCCTCATTATTCCACAGTGATCTAATGATGTTGTCTTGTGGTAATTTTATGCCATCAAACTTTATCTTCTAGCCCCACTTCATAGCCAGTACTGCTCACTTATCTGCACTCCAATGTCTTCCCTGAATATTCTCACTGTTTGGATTAGAGAATCCAGGTCTCTCTCTCATTTTTTAATACATCTTGGAGATCATCCATATAAAGTAGAGGATTTATTTTTATCTTGGTTTTGGTAAACTCATAGGTAGGCCTGTATTTTCTCAGTATATTTGTCAGAGGGATTAGCACAATGACAAAGAGTAATGGAAAGAGAGCGAGTTTCCTTGGAAAGTGTCTCTGTGCATTTTCATGTTACCTAGCAATTCATTTGCACATGTCAGTTTTACTTTCCACTCTCTAATGGCTTTCTCCAAAAAGTTGTTTATCTTCTCATTGATTCCAAGCATCCACAAATATTCTAAGATCCAGCTACATGGAACACTGTTGTAGGCCTTTCTGTAATCTATCCATCCAACAAACTTTTCCTCCTTACTTGTACCTCATTTAATATTCTGTAGTCTAAATGTAACAGATCAGCAGTTCCTCTTCATTTCTTCCTACGTCCTTTTTTGCTCTTCTTGTAGTAGGTTCTCCTTTTCCAGAAAATTATATACTTCGTCTGTGCTGAGGCCAGTTAATAGTTTCCAGAGTAATGGTAAGCAAGCAATAGGTCTATAATTGCTGAATTCCTCTGTCTTTTCTTTGCTCTTCTGTATCAGCACTGTCCTTCCCTTTGTCATCCATGCTGGTGTTCCATTTTCTATGCAGTCAATAAAAAAAAAGACAGTTGTATATAGCAATGAATATTTTGGAGGTCATCATTATCATCATCATTATTATTATGAAGAGGTTTTTTTTGGTAGTTGCAGGTGAATTTCTACAGCACTACCTGGTGCACTTCTATGAAATTCCTGAGAGTGTTCAGAATTGTGTTCTCATATTTGTAGGGATTAGAAGAGTGTAGACATCTCCCCACAAAATTGGTTGGTAAAACAACATGATTAGTTTTAGTGTGATGAATAAACTATGTATGATGTGGGCTGTGTGAATAGTATAAGAGTAATTTGGTGTGTACAAAAATTATTGGTTGTATTGGAATTTCCAGAAGTATTATCTGTTGATCCAAGCCCCAATTACAGAAAAGAACTTGGCAGAATAATTTTGGAAATGGAGGAAAACAATTTTATAAATGACATTGAATCTAGAATATTGTGGTAAGAGCAAAGAACATCTACAGTTTGTGGCCTGAAAAAATTACACAAAAGGTTTGAAGTTTTCCATCATTGCGCCCAATTTGCAGCAGGCACAAACACTGTACAGCCAAAACTTCAGAGTGGCTGGATAGATTCTTATTTCCTGAAACTAAAATTCAAAAAACAACCAAGTTTTCAAGTCAAGATATTTTTAATTTTGTTTCCATAATTAACAATTATGGAAGCACCAAAATAGTTTCAAAAACAAACATCAACCATAATGAGGTGGTAGAGGTATGCATGGACACCTTGGAAAAACTGTCAAAGAAAAGTATTCCATTTAATTTCCTCTGCAGATAATTCAGTAATCTGCAGAAGAAATCTGCAACACAACTTTACCACCAGACAAGAGAGATGTGCAAAAGTAGTCAATTTTGAAAACAGATGAATCACTGACATCTTGAGTTTAAAGGTTCATTAGACTGGAGCTAATCCTGTTTTCTGTGGTATTTAACCTTTTTTTATACCAACCTGCCTGAAACCACCTTTGGTTCTATGGTACAAACTTCCTGTTTTTAACTTATCTCAGTTAAAACCTTCAATGAGAATTTTAATTTACAAAGCAAACACAAGTATAATAATGACAAAGTCATTTTACTGAAATCTTCATTATTTTCAAAATTTTTTGAAACAATGGCAGTGTATTCCACCTGAAATATGGTAACAAAAGGGTTAAACAAGTGGGAGTACAAGACTCCACCCTGAACAGAAGACCAATCTTTCATGGGTAATCCACCCACAATGTTGTTGTGGGCATTCATATTCAACTAAGTGAACTGAAGTAGCTGAAACGAAGTCTCTTACTCAAAGGCATAAGGCATCACCCAAAACTAAGTAGTGAACCCATGACCTAAAGATTATGAGTCCAATATCCAAACCAGTACACTATGCATCTACACAATATAGCTGGTGAGCTACCCTAAATGTTTACTTCTTGCTTTTGTACTATAAAATTATATCTTTTTAAAATTCATGGTATTTTTATATATAATTAACCATTTAGTCTGTGTTTATTTTACATCAAATTTTTCAATCCCAATTAGCTAAAAAAATGTTAACCATTGCTTTTGAGTGCACATGACAAAACAATACAAACAATGGCAATCAGGCAGAGACACGAGGTCATCTTAACTCAGCCTAGTCCGTAACATTTTCATGTTTATTTCCTTTAATTATGTCCTTTTCAATTATTGTGTGTTTTATCATAGCTTTTTTATTACATTTATTTTCACAAAATATTTGTGTTTTAAAATTTTCTATTCGTCTATTCATATGTTGTACAATGTCTTGTTCCATCCCTTGTCTTTGTATAACTTATATGTTCCTACACCACCACACATTTTCCTTGTAAGTCATTCAGTTAATGTCTCTTCATATTTTATATGTACTTCTGCAAGACCCTGTCACTAATAAAGAAAACATTATTATTATTATTATTATTATTATTATTATTATTATTATTATTATTATTATTATTATTTTTTTTTTTTTTTTTTTTAAAGGTGGCTGGCTGGCAGAATCATTAGCATGTTATCAAAATGCTTGGGGTATTTCATGCACTTTACATTCTGAGTTCTAATTCTACCAAGGTCAGCTTTGCCTTTCACTGTCTTCATCATCATCATCATCATCGTTTAACGTCCGCTTTCCATGCTAGCATGGGTTGGACGATTTGACTGAGGACTGGTGAAACCGGATGGCAACACCAGGCTCCAGTCTGATTTGGCAGAGTTTCTACAGCTGGATGCCCTTCCTAACGCCAACCACTCAGAGAGTGTAGTGGGTGCTTTTA
>NC_068981.1:106487599-106490875 GCF_001194135.2 Octopus bimaculoides
TTTGTTATGTATTTGTCTGAATATTTTTATTATTATTATTATTATTTTATGTTTGACTTTTGTTTTGCATTTGTACAAGTTGGATCCAAGTCTCACCCAGAGACCTCAAGAGACAACAAGTTAGAAGTTCATGTAGGTGTTATGCCTAGGGTACCATATATTTGGATTTGTACAGTTTTGTTCAAGTGAATGTTTAAGAAACCATAAGAAAATTATGTGTTTGCTTTAAAATTTGAGATCACATAGACAGTATTTTACGTAGGATATGGGCAGTTCCCATGAGCACTATCTTTTGAACTTCAGCCATTATTATTATTATTATTATTATTATTATTATTATCATTATTATTTTTCAGTCAGGTTTTGTTGGAACTCCTGGAATCTTGCATGTGTAACTAGCACTATTTTCACTTTCTTCATTTTCCACAGTCAAGCTATCTTGTTTCCTTCTTGACTATTCTTGGGTCAGAAATACACAACATCAATATCAGAGCACATATTGTTCACCTTGTCCACCACCACAAGGTCTGGCTTGTTGTGCTCAAGCAACTGGTCTGTTTAAATTGGGGGATCCCACAAGATTTTGCAGGTCTCTGACTCCATCATTCTCTGTGGTTTGTGCTCTTACCATGTCTTGCCTCTCTCTAACTCCCGCTATTCACACACTTTCTAATGTAGTACTTTCACAAACTCATCATGTTGCCACAACTTTTATTTCCTTAGGATAAGTCAAGTGCATCCATTCATGATATGGACAACTCAATTATAGATTCAGGACAATGAAGACACTTGCTCATTTGTAAAGGTGACCCACCAATTTTTGCCAAAGCTTGGTCTTGTATTGCAAGTAAAGTGCTCTGAGTTTACTTTTTAAGTGTTCATTTTTTTAATCAGTCCAACTTATGTTCTCTAGCAACTTCAGTTGTGGCTACATGAAATAGATTATGTAGTCCCTCGTTGGGTAATGCTTCTGCAGGTCCTTCTTGTACTTCTTGTTTTGTTCTTTTCCCTTTTCCTGCCTTCAATATGCCCCCATCCCTAGCAAGGTTTCCTCACTTTGGGATACATATCTCAGCAAGTTCTCAAGTTCAATAGGCATGCAGTCTTTCACACTTTATTATTATAATTATCATCATCGTCACCGTCATCATCATCATCACCATCATCATCACCGTCATCGTCACCGTCGTCATCATCATCATCATATTACATTCTAAATTCAAAGGCCAATAAAGTCAACTGTGCTTTTCATCCCTTTGAGGTCAATGTAATCAACTAGACTGCCCAACCCACCCCCAAAATTCCAGGCATTGTGACTATACTAGCAAGAATCACCATCATCATCATTTATTATTATTATTATTATTATTACTATTATTATTATTATCATTATTGAGTGAGAGACCAGTGCATGCCATCAAAATGACACTGGGGTAAAATATACGAAGCCTGTTATACCTATCATGACTACCCGTCTGATAAGGGTACACCAGGCACATGCATCACAACCATATGTGCGCGACACGGTGATCTCATATCAAGATAAACAGCGCATGACCTCACAGGTGGGGCCCAGTTAGAATTTTCTTCAGGTCGAGTAGCCCATCCCACTCAGAAGGTCCCTGAATAAGGTTTGTTTAAGGATATTGAGCAAAACACCCATGTTTCCAAAGGTGAATTATTCAAACCCCAAAGAATTCCTCTCAGCACGTGGCTATGATGCTCCCCCACTACTTCTGATCATGATCAGAGATGCACATATCGTCAGCCACCAAGGGAATGCTCAACTGGTTAAGGTCAAACAACTGACAAGCAATATCATTATTATTATCATCATCATTATTATTATTTCCATATTACTTCTCAGAGCTCTTGATTTTACTTGCTCCAGTTAATTCTGTAAGAGTAACCAGCAATCAGTTGTCAAAGATCTCACAGTCTCTTTCCGTGATACCTAACGCCCAAGTACCAATCTCAAGATCCTCCTGTGCATGTTTTGTGCATGTCAATTCCAGTTTCTCTTACATATTTCTCAGACCTGGTTGTTAGTACTGCCAGCGCCCCTACAATTACTGAGATGACAGTTAGTCTCTTTATTGCCCACATTTGTGCAATTTTGTCTTTTACTAGCTTGTATTTTTCAATCTTTTCCTGTTCTTTGTCACCCATGCATGCATCCCCAGGTATGGCAATAATATCTGTGGTCTTAGTTTCCACCTTTTTTATCTTCTATAACAATGTCTGGTCTTCAAACATTAATCACTGAATCACACTGAATTGTAAAACCCCATAAGATCTTATGTTCATTATTGTCAGTGACACCTGATTTATGTGTACTTTCATGACTGTACTTCTCACACAATCTTCAGTGAGCAAACTTGGTCATGTTATCATGCCTCCTTTTGTATTCCTTTTGGACCACTTTGCTAGCTCACTCACAGCATGTAAAATTGCTTCATTTTTGTTGCTATACATCCTGCAAAGGGATGATTCACTGCTCTTATTTGGAACTTAGTGTAATTAGTTCTCAAAGCTTGTTCCTGGGTGCTGCATATCAATGCCTCAGTGCATCTTTACAAAACACTGTTCCTTAGCCACCTCCTGATGTTGGTCTTGTCTTTCCCTTCCATTTTATTTTCATTTTCATTCTCCAGTTCTTCAATCTTTGTTCTCCATCTTTTTTTTTAACTGTTTTAGGGTATGCTGCATTTTCACTCTGTATTGTGCCGCACTTTCTAACAAGAACAAACAAATATTCAATCTGTTGGTTGACATACCACCCTAGACTGTTTTTACTCATTGACAATACAGATCTTGCAGAAGAAGAAGAAGAAGAAGAAGAAGAAGAAGAAGAAGAAGAAGAAGAAGAAGAAGAAGAAACAAAAGCTATAAAACAAATGAAATAAAAACTGAAACTAGAACAGCAACGGACCATGATAAAACAATGGCAAGAAAAGCCCCTTCTTGGCAAATACTGGGCTAAACTAAATGCAAAAGAAATAGACAGAGAAAAATCCCAGCAATAGTTGAGAAGCTCAAGACTTAAAGCAGAAACTGAAGGATCACAAGACCAAAGCCTCCCCACCAGAAATTACCAAAAACATATAATGGAAAGAAACATAACAAGTAACTGCAGAATATGCGGCGATGGACAAGAAACAATAAACCATATTATTTCTGGCTGCCCAGTCCTGGCTAAGAAGGAATATATTCACAGACACGACAGAGCTGGGACCTACATACACTGGAAGCTATGACAACACTATGGAATAACAA
>NC_068981.1:106491157-106492415 GCF_001194135.2 Octopus bimaculoides
ATACATAACAAAAACACCAGGACTTACAAGTATATATAACATACAGAAAATTGCACTACTGGGCACTGCACACATCCTACGCAAAACACTTTCAATACAGTAACCATAAGAGCAACACAGCAAACCACAGCACATACCCAAAGCACACAGAGCTTTGCTCAGTAGTGAAGTGAAAGCACGTTATAAAAATAAACTACTGAATAATAATAATAATAATTATTATTATTATTATTATTATTATTATTATTATTATTATTATTATTATTATTATTATTATTATTATTATTATTATTATTATTATTATTATTATTATTATTATTATTATTATTATTATTATTATTATTATTATTATTATTAAAGAAATAATCTAACAGAATTTTTAGCACACTGGACAAAGCACTCATGGCATTTCTTCAGGCTCTTTACATTCTGTGTTCAAATCCTGCTGAGGTCATCTTTGCCTTTCATCCTTCTGAAGTCAATAAATAAAGTAGCAGTTAAATACTAGTGTCCTTTCAAAATTTATGGCCTTGAGTCAAAATTTGAAACCATTATTATTATTTGCTAAACAAACTATAGAATATTCAACCCATAGTTTGTACCAACCAAATAATTCAATATTCTATTGCTGGTATGGTAAAACTGTCTTTTATATCATATCATATATGCTAAAGAGTTATTATCTGAACCTTACTTCCTTGTTATTCAGTGCCTAACCAAACATTGCTACCTTCTTACACAGGAACTATATATCACAGATTATTGTTGTTTATGTTACAAGGAAACTAATTAAACTGTTAATGAAACATCATTGTATTATAAAGATGTATTCAACAGAGAAATATGCATCTTCATTATTTAGTATCTGAGGTAAATTAAAACAAACTTTCTTGTTCTGTAGTATTGCAGAGTTCTTATTTTTAAAGAATTAGTATTGATTCTTCCAAAAAACAAGTGAAAAATAAATGACAGAAAAAGGAAAAAGAAAAACAACAACCAATCCACAGAGAGACACACAAGCAGGGCAGAAAGGGAGAGAAAGAGAGAGACTTTAGAGAAAAGAAAAATGACCAAATGAAGATAAAGAAATGAGCAAAACAACAACAACAACAGTGATGATGATGATGATGATGATGATGATGATGCCATTGGTAACGATGATAATTATCAGTATTATTATATCTTTCTTTGCAGACATACATATCATATGTACACACACACACACAAGCATATATATATATATATATATATATATATA
>NC_068981.1:106492931-106498833 GCF_001194135.2 Octopus bimaculoides
CATAGACTATCAAGTGATGAAGTTTTAATGTTCTTTTTTTAAAAAAATTACTTTGTCATTTGTTATCATATTCATTTTCTTTATCAGGTTATATAGAAGGTATTCTATTCCACTGGAAGGTAGATGATTCCATATCCTGTCAAAGATTTACTGCAAGTATCTACATTCAAACCAATTGTTATTGTTGTTTAAACAAACTTGATTAAAGGTATTATGACTATCAGATCTTCATATATATATATGTATGTTCTTTTATTCTTTTTATTCTTTTACTTGTTTCAGTCATTTGACTGTAGCCATGCTGGAGCACTGCTTTAAAGGTTTTTTTGTTGAAGAAATCGACCCCGGAGCTTATTCTTTGTGAGCCTAGAACTTATACAATCAGTATCTTTGGCTGAACCTCTAAGTTATGGGGATGTAAACACACCAACAACAGTTGTCAAACGATGGTGGTGGTGGGGAGCCCAAACACTGACACAAAGACACACACACACATAAATATATACATACATATACATATATATATATATATATATATATATATATATGCACGACAGGCTTCTTTCAGTTTCTGTCTACCAAATCTACTCACAAGACTTTGCTCGGCCTGAGGCTATAGTAGAAGACACTTGCCCAAGGTCCCATGCAGTGGGACTGAATCTAGATAGTTAGGAAGCAAGCTTCTTACCACACACACACACACATAGACACATACACACACACACATATATATAACAGGTACAGACATGGTTGTGTGGTAAGAAGCTTGCTAAGGCGGCGAGCTGGCAGAGACATTAACACGCCAGGCAAAATGCTTAGCGGTATTTCATCTGCCGTTACGTTCTGAGTTCAAATTCCACCAAGGTCGACTTTGCCTTTCATCCTTTCAGGGTCGATAAATTAAGTACCAGTTATGCACTAGTGTCAATGTAATTGACTTAATCCTTTTGTCTGTCCCCTCTATGTTTAGCCCCTTGTGGGCAATAAAGAAATAAGAAGCTTGCTTCCCAACCACTTCTGCGTTCAGTCCCACTGTGTGGCACCTCAGGTAAGTGTTGTCTACTATAGCTTCAGGCTGACCAAAGCCTTGTGAGTGGATTTGGTAGACGAAAACTGAAAGAAGCCCGTTGCATATATATGCATATATTTACATGTCTTTATGTCTGTGTTTGTTCCCCACCACTTGACAGCTGATGTTGATATATAAATATATGAAACAGGCAGAAATAATGGGTTATATACTTTATTTATTCATTATAGGAATACAGCTGTTTCAGATATGCATTTGGATGCATTCGTGGTTCAATCAATTGATTGACTGACTGAAAATATAAAGAACTACCAGCACAATGTTATCTTCCTGAGAGCCAAAGGAAAAGAAGAAAAGTAAAGAAAGATGGAATTTGGTCAGTGTGGCATTCATACTGAACTAGGTCAACCTCTTCTAGTTATCAACCTTAAGCTACTGTTTGCTCTTATCATGGGTAAATAATATTGACATCCAGTAAGGAAAATTGATACCTCACTAGCTCGTTAGGGTCAGTGGAAGACTTTTGTCATTTACTGCTATATTTTGGAAATTATGTGAAGAGCAATTATTTGCAAATACACAAACCAAAAGGCAGCTATGGTAATGCTAATTATTTTAAATTTGAAGTATCAAAATCTATCTAATCAATTACTAAAAATTCATAAAATTACAAAACAGTTAACAGAAATAGAACTAGTTATTAGGGATTATAGATGAATAAACTATAACAGGTAAAGCAGCAGTTACAGTAAGACTACTTATAATCCTAAATTATATGTATCATTGGTACAGTTGCAATAGTAAGGCTGAGATATGTTTCTTAAATATGGGGGTAGAGTACTTTTCAAAAGTACTAAGTGGAAAAGATAAAACCAAAAAAAGTTAAATAAAAACCAAAGCAAAACAAAAGCAACAGAAACAAAAATAAAAATGAAAATAAAAATGGAGAAATAAGGGAATGGATATCGGAAATTAAAAAAAAATGATATCATCAAATAAACAGAAAGAGGGGACAGGGGAAGGAAATCTATAAGTCAAATAATAAAGAAAATTTAACAAGGCAGAAACGTTAGCACACTAGATGAAATGCTTAGTGGTATTTCGTTTGTCTTTACATTCTGAGTTCAAATTCTGCCAGGGTCAGCTTTGCCTTTCATCCTTTTGGGGTCGATAAATTAAGTACCAGTTGCATACTGAGGTCGATCTAATCAACTGGCCCCCTCCACAAAAATTTTGGGCCTTGTACCTAGAGTAAAAAAGAATAAAGAAAATTTAATTTAAATTTGCATTATCTCTAAACTGTTGGACTAGAAAGATGTGGAGGTGTTATCATGTCCATTTGTTTGCAGGGTTACTTATCAATGGAATGAGGTAACGGTTTTATTGTAAAAATGTTTACATCTTGTCATTAGTTCTTGCCTTAAGTTTTAACAATGACTCTTTTAAGCAAAGTTCTCATCCAGTTTCCCTATGTAATAAAGCAGTGCACTGCTCAATATTGACCACTTAACATTATATTTTGTCTTGTTATCTTCAACTTCCCAAATTAGCTTGCTTAATGAGTTCAAACTTTCCTTGTTCTTATGTTTAAATGGTGAGATGTGGTTATAATACTGAGATTCGAAAATGGTTGCACAACAGCCTATGTAATGGAAAACTGTCTTATCTGTTACAATCGATCATCTACAAACTAGGTTCTTAAGGCATTATTCAGTTAACGGACATTTATTAGGGTTCTTACAATTACAACTATTATCATTATTGTTGTTGCTGTTACCCCTGCACCTAAAATTATGCCTGTTGTTATTAAGCTTACTGGTATTCATATCCTCATCATGATTATTATTTCCACCCCTAATTTTATTACTATTGGTATTGTTGTTGTCTTTACCCCTATTATTGTTCTTTTTGTTATTTCTTTATCACCATCTTGCTTTTTACATGTTCTGTTATGCTTATTGTTAGTTATGCTTAATGATTAGTACCATTGCCACTAATATCATATTTTGATTATTCCTATTAGTATAATGGGTACTACTACTACTACTACTACTACCATCTTCATTACTATTGACCTTATTAACAGTTTTATTGCAATTAGTGTTACTTTTATTATTGTAGTTATTATTATTCTCATTCTTCTTATTATCACCACCACCACCACCACCACCACCACCATCATCATTGCTGCACATTTTGTTTCTACTTTGGCCTTTGTATCTTTAAACACAAACTTTCTAAATCTACAGGTGTTATGAGAAGCTATAACTTGTGCCAAGTTCTTGTTGTTGAGTATGCAAACTTAACTAAATGTTTATTAAACAATTTCCCATATTCGCTTGATGGTGGGAAATTCTTCTCAAGGGCCTTGAAGAATTTTGTGGAGATATTAGTGGTGATTTGGGTCCTGAATGGTGCATTATATCAGATTACATGTTTTGATTTATCGCTCCTTTTCTTAGAGTTTATATATTCTCTATATTCACCACTATATTCACCACTATTCTTTCTTACAATTTCATCGTGGGCTATTTGCTTGGATTACCAGAAATCCTATTTAGACAATTATTGTCATTTCTTTCACCACTCTTGTTATTTTCCTCCCATTACTGGTTAAGATTAAGCCTATCATTTTTGGGGGATAGTTTATGTTTATCAGTGGAATTACTAAAATTAGTGTTACCATGAAGGCTCTTACATTTATGTTCATTTGGCTAATCTTCCCTTCTGTCAGTTGAGGGTGTTTCAGTGTCTGTCAACACAACCATAGCACTTATGTTATGATTAAATTTCCTATTACATTCTCTACAACTGGTCCTAGAATATTTTCTTCTATTCTGGCACCTTGCTGTACTCAAGAAGACCCATCCTCCACAGCAGAAATGTTAAGGCTGGTCCCCCTGGTGAAGAGGATTGGACTGAGTCTTGTGCCAGTGCCATGTAAAAAACACTATTGCCTGTGCCATGTAAAAGCACCCAGCACACTCTGTAAAGTGGTTGGTGTTAAGAAGGGCATTCAGCCATAGAAATCAGACTGGAACCTGGTGCAGCTCTCCAGGTTACCAGCTCTGGTCAAACCATCAAACTCATGCCAGCATGGAAAACAGATGTTAAATGATGGTAATGATGATGATGATGATGATGATGATGATGATGATGATGGTGGTGGTGGTGGTGGTATGGCAGTCTCATTTTAACATTACTATCCTTGACTGACCTTGGGATGTGTTTCATTTGTTCACAGAAAGCTACTTTCACTATGGCTAAGCTGTAATACCTCTCATACTGTTTAAAGACTTCCTCATTGGCAATAAACTTAAAAATTCCGACACCAATTTGACTACACAGTTTATAATGCATTTTGGATGATTTGAGTTGCAGCTGATGTACTCAAGATTTTCTTTGGTTTGTTAAATGTGTGATGCAGTCCAATACTAAAGTCAAGTGTAACATCTAAAAAAATTTACCTTACTGTGTTTTTTTTTAATAGAGATAGCAAATCTCAATCCATTATCATCATCATCATCATCATCGTTTAACGTCCGCTTTCCATGCTAGCATGGGTTGGACGATTTGATTGATGGATAAATTTTTCTTACACCTTATAATATTAGTTTTGCTATAATTACAGTCAGTAAACAATGCATGATATATATATATATATATATATTAATAATTAAGAGTGCTAAAAATAGCAGTCAGAATTTTTTTTAAACTTATGGTATTTTTTACTCATGCTATGCCACTTGTGATATTATTGTAAACAATAATATCCTTATATCATCATCATCATCATCATCGTTTAACGTCCGTTTTCCATGCTGGCATGGGTTGAATGGTTTGACTGGGGACTGGCACTTAGAAGACGTATGCTAAAACATTCCTTCAAAATCAGGTTCCAAAGGGTAAAAATGTAGAAGAAACTTGAATATCTGTCACAAGTGTTTTAAACCCTGTCAGTCAGCAGCTGGTCTGAAAAATCATCTGAGGGCTCCTCAAAAGAGTTATTGTGCTGTGTGATGGGGTGTGGTGTGTGTTGATGCGATAGCTATCAGCTGTCATGATGAAGCAATCATATACATAAACAAATCTTAATATGAGAAGATGGACTGAACAAGCTTTATTACAAATTATTACAATTGTTTCAATGCATCAATATCAGCTGTTAATTGCTGAATATTATATATATTATACATAACGTTCATCATCATCATTTAGTGTCTGCTTTCCATGCTGTCATGGGTTAGATGGTTTGACTGAAATTGGTAAGCTGGAGGGCTACACCAGGTTCCAATCTGATTTGGCATGGTTTCTACAGCTGGATGCCCTTCTTGATGCGAACCACTCTAAGAGTGTAATGGGTGCTTTTTATGTACCACCAGCATGGTTGCCAGTTACATGACACTGGCATCGGCCACAACTAAAGTTCCACTTGGCTTGATGGGTCTTCTCAAGCACAGCATATCACCAATGGTCTCAGTCACTTGTCATTGCCTCCAAGAGGCCCAATGTTCGAAGGGTGCTTTTTATGTGCCAGTCACATGACACCAGCATCAACCACAACTAGAATTTCACTTGGCTTCACGAATCTTCTCAAGCATGGCAAAAAGCCAAAGGTCTCAGTCACTTGTCATTGCCTCTGTAAAGCCCAAGCTGTACACATGCGCATCCTCAAGTGGCCAGAGTCAAAACATTACTATATCATCTTT
Source organism: Octopus bimaculoides (assembly GCF_001194135.2). Lineage (NCBI taxonomy): Eukaryota > Metazoa > Mollusca > Cephalopoda > Octopoda > Octopodidae > Octopus > Octopus bimaculoides. The sequence goes on from NC_068981.1 coordinate 106,498,671, forward strand.
AGTTTCTTCATATTTTATAAAAAATACTGGGAAACACAGGGAGTCCAAGATGACAACTGGAAAATAGATTGCAATTCGTCGAGGCAGGTTACATGGTGTTGTCAGAGTAAGGTTGATTGTTCAGCCACAGCATTTAATTTAGAAAGTGGAATTTTTTGCCCAC
>NC_068981.1:106500418-106501852 GCF_001194135.2 Octopus bimaculoides
AGAGAGAGAGAGAGAGAGAGAGAGAGAGAGAGAGAGAGAGAGAGAGAGAAAGTAAAAAGTTGCAAGGAAAAACAACAAAAGAACAGAACAAAACACACCAAAAACATGGGCATGCTCATCCTGCATCATCAGTTATTGACCAAAAACCCTCACAATTTCATGTCATTTATTAAGATTGTTCATTTTGTTGATGTCAACAGCAAAACATTGCTGAGATAAGTGAACAGACATATATACATAGACTTTTGTTTGCATTTTTAACATGTTTTCATCAATAATTTTTTTTTTATATTTTGAAAATATTCAGGGAGTTATTACGCCCGCTGTTCAACTGTGCCCAAATGTTATTCCGCCCACTGTTTACCCGAACATTTTTTAGAAATCAATTTAAACTTAAAACCTCCCCAGACACATAAGCAATGTGTGTGTGGAGTTTAAGAAAAATCAGTCGAGCTGTTTTGGCACAAAATGAGGACATACCAATACACACAGACACATACACACACACATGCAGACATTTTCAGTTTTAATAAGATATATATATATATTTATATTATTATTTGATTGAACACCACGCATCCATTTCCAAGTAAGCTTATATGTATATTATTGTTATTATTTTTTAAAACAGTTTGATTTGGCCCTGTGTGACTTAAAGTTTCAAAACTGTAAGTCACATGGGGCCAAATGAAAGAGATTGTAACAGTGATAGATTACATTTATAATATTATTACCATGAGAACCAGAAATGAAATCAAAAGCATAAGCTTCAAGCAGCTGTTTTCTCATGTGTCATTCACAAAGGTTTTTAAATGAAACAACATAAAGATAAGCATTTTCTCCAAACTTTCATTTCATATTTCAAAAAGTATTTAGACAGTGAATGTTCAAAAGAAAACAAGGCTTGGTTTACCAGCTAATGATCAGAAATGAACAACTCCAAGAACTGGAAATCGCAGCCTTTCAATTATAATGTACAAACACAAACACAAACACACACACACACACACACACACACACACACACACACACACAGATATACAAGGTGCATTCCAGAGACTTGAGACTTGTTTTTAGCGAAGGCAGTTACAATTACCCCAGGTTATTGTAATTTTAGTATATCATTACTATGTATCTAATAAGATGACTTGCCAACTTTTGTTATTCCAGATCGATGGATACAACAGTAATAGCACTTTGAACAAACCCTGTAAAAGCCCTGCTTGTTACTGTTGCCTAGTTTATAGAGTGCAGTTGGAACATGAAGATAATTTGGAAGTTTGATATGTAATAAAGATTTGTGCTAAACTGAGCAAAAAAGCTATAGAAACTTATGGAATGCTACAGATAGTTTATGGATTAGCCTCTTTGAGCTGAGCATCCATTTTATGCTGGTGCAAGAGACCAGGCAAAGCAAATCCATCAAAAAGTTCA
>NC_068981.1:106502120-106502905 GCF_001194135.2 Octopus bimaculoides
GATATGTAATAAAGATTTGTGCTAAACTGAGCAAAAAAGCTATAGAAACTTATGGAATGCTACAGATAGTTTATGGATTAGCCTCTTTGAGCTGAGCATCCATTTTATGCTGGTGCAAGAGACCAGGCAAAGCAAATCCATCAAAAAGTTCATGATGATTTCCTTTTTTGAAAGCAAGAACAGCATCTACATCCACTGTGTTCCCTCTGACCAGATGGTCAACAAAGAGTATTTTGTGGAGGTTTAAACGGAGTTCAGGAAAAGATTTTGTGACAAAAGGCCAGAGTACCTGCACTACGACAATGCTCCTATCCACAATTCCATCCTGGCAGCCAACTATCTGACAGTGATGGGCATCAACACTGTCTCCCATCCTTCCTAAAGTTCAGACCTTTCTCCCTGTGACTTTTGATTGTTTTCCAAGCTGAAGGAGAAGATGAAAAAAGCTGTGACAAAGTTCCTGGACACCTTCACTTTGGAGGGCTTCACAGAGTCTTCATGAAGTGGCTGAAGCACTACAACAAGTGCATTAAAGTTATAGGATCCTAATTTGAAGGAGATTAAAGTTTTGTACTTCTTTGAAATTAAAAAATGTCTCACTTGAAAAAGTTTCAAAACTTCTGGATTGCACCTTATATGTATATATATGTAATAAAGATTTGTGCTAAACTGAGCAAAAAAGCTATAGAAACTTATGGAATGCTACAGATAGTTTATGGATTAGCCTCTTTGAGCTGAGCATCCATTTTATGCTGGTGCAAGAGACCAGGCAAAGCAAATCCATC
>NC_068981.1:106504713-106509214 GCF_001194135.2 Octopus bimaculoides
TGAAGAATTGGCAATAAAGCTGAGTTAAAACCATACAACTGTTCATTATCATCTTCAACAACTTGGAAAGGTTCCTAAACTTGGAAAATGGGTACCTCATGAATTGTCTGAAAGTAACCACAAATCCTGAGTTGACATCTGCTATTCTCTCCATTCTCGCAAACTCATTTCACCCTTTTTGGATAGACCAGTGACTGGTGACGAAAAATGGATCTTCTATCGAAATGTTAAACATCGTAAACAGTGGCTTGGTAAAAGGGAAAAAGCTCAACCACAACCGAGAAGGGAACTTGATGGGAAAAAGGTTCTTCTCTCTATCTGGTGGGATTGCAAAGGAGTAATTCACTTTGAATTGTTACTACCTAATGCAACAATCAATGCTGAAGTCTACTATCAGCAATTAGAGTGTTTGAACCAAGCTTTGGAGAAAAAAAGACCTGCTTTAGTGAATCAAAAAGGAGTGATGTTTCATCAGGACAATGTGTGACTCCACACTCCACACTCCACACATGGAGTTCTGCTGCACAACACCCGCCCTCATATCACCAATATGACCAAAGAAGCCATTCAAATGCATGGCTGGGAAGTGCTGCCACAGCTGCCATACTCTCCTGATTTGGCACTAATGGATTTCCATCTTTTTCGATCTCTTTCAAATGCTATGTGTGGAGTTTTATTCCATGCTGATGCAGAATTGAGAGCTTGGTTAGATCAATTTTTCAAGTCGAAATCAGGTGATTTCTACCAACGAGGTATTGAAATCTTGTTGAATGTTGGGAAGAAGTTGTAAACAAGGCTGATTACGTTATTGATTAATTAGTTGTTATTTTTTATTAAACCTTTTAAAAAATTTAAATTAAAAAAAAACGGCGGGAACTTAGTTGCGAACCCAATATATATACAGAATGTGCAAAATTACATGGAAAGGAAAATGACACTGACATCTCATTTTAACAGATATGTTTACTAAAATTACATAAAAATATCTTGAAATACTAAAGAGTAAAATTATTTAATAAAAGTGCCTCCAGTCGACTTTTTGGAATCTCCTGCAACTCTTCTGGATGGTCTCCTTGTTTAAGTTGGTGAATACTGCCATAATTCTTATCTTCAGTTCATCTTTGGTGTTACAACGAGTTTTGTTGGTCTCTTGCTCAACTGTACCCCATACATAATAATCAAGGGGGTTGCAGTCTGGGGAGTTAGGTGGCCAGATGTTAGGAGTGATGTGGTCACAGAAATTGTCTGACAGCCATGATTGGGTTCTCATACTTGTGTCATTTGGTGCAGAGTCCTGTTACCAGACACAGGGTCTGCCAGCAGCCACTCTCTTGACCCAGGGCAGCACTACCTCCTCCAGGCACTTGATGTAGGCCTCTGTATTGAGTCTGAGGCTGTGAGGGAAGATGAATGGAGACATAATGTCGCCATCACTAGTGATCATTCCAAACACCATGATGTTGACTGCATGTTTGATTTTTATCACTCTTAGTACATATCCTCAGATTGAGCTATCCTTACATTGACACCCAAACACTCTGAAATGTTTTCATACTGGAGCTTCCAGCACGAATGTGAAGCAGCACAGCATGTCATTTCCAAATTTCTGGCTGAGTGAACTGAGTCATGGTGCTGGTTTTTCTTGCAGATGGTGCCCAGCTGACCCAAGTATACTGTGTAGTCAACGAAATCAGAAATAAACAATGCACATGCTCGAAATTAAAGATATAAAATGACAACAATTTACCCATCGCACCTTATACAAACACGCACACACACACACACAAACACACACACACACATACATATATATAAAGAGGGTGTAAGGTATTTGAGGACATACCTCTTTTGGGTCATTGCTGCATTTTTTGCTAACTCTGTATAGTCTTTGTTTACTCAAGAAATGAAGAGGCATACTGTTATTGTGGTTATAAAAGCTGAGCATAGCGATTTAAAAATCTCTCAATTTCCAAAAGTTGCCAGACCATTCATCTACAAAGTTTGTAAGGAGTCAGAGACTGAAGATGGAAACATGTCACCAGTATCAAAGCATAAAGAGTATTCTAAATGCTCTGAGAACATCAGAACACCTGAATTTATCAAGCAAGTTCAACAGACCATTCATTACAATCCCCAGAAAGTCCATGAAATCAATTGCAAAAGATCTCGATGTATCAGAAATGTTGTCCACGAAGGCATCAGATAGCAAAAGAAAATCACTGCAGCAGATCTAAAAGGCTCTTTAAACAAACTGAAAAATCCAGCAGAAGAAGATTTGATTTGATTTGATTTGATTTGATTTTATATATATATATATATATATATATATATATATATATATATATATATATATATATATATATATATACACATTTATATTCACACATGCACATTTATTCTCACACACACATACACACACACAGTATGTGTCTGTGTGTGTGTGTGTGTGTGTGTGTTTCTGTTTGTGTCTGTATAATGTGAGCATTAGTCACAAATATAACTGGAAAGAAATTTTCAATCAAATAAAATTCACATTGAAACAAAAAAAAAATTCTTCAAGCATCATGTTGAATACTGACAAAATTTAGAGCATATTTCTGGTATAAAATAACAACCAACTAGCTTAACATCTTTTGTAAATGTAATAATATTAATATATATATTCTTAAGATGGTGAACTGGCAGAATTGTTAGCATGCTGGGCAAAATACTTAGTGGCGTTTCCTCTGTCTTTATATTCAGAGTTCAAATTCTGCAGAGATCAACTTTGCATTTCATCCTTTTTTGGGGTTGATAAAATAAGTACCAGTTGAGTACTGGGGTCGATGTAATTGACTTACTCCCTCCCCTGAAATTGCAACCAAAATTTGAAACCAGTATTTATATACAAGCTTGTATCAAAAGACTAGTTCTGTAGTGCACCAACAAATGGCAGTACACAGTTGCTTGCACAGTGAGAGCTAGCAAAGACCTTGATGAGGCAGTGTGCTGATTGACATCACTGTGTTTACTTCACAAGTTATGAAATTTGTGTTTTTGTGATCACATGTATGCTATAGTCTGTAATTTTTGTCATAGATAGGAACAAAGAGCCAACGTGAAATTTTGTGTTAAATTGGAAAGTCAGCTACAGAAACATTGAGCATGCTTTGGCAAGCTTATGGTGATGTGGCAATGGGTCATATATGGTGTTTCAAGTGGTATGGGTGCTTCAAAAGCCTGGAAAATAATGAGTAATCTGAAAGGCCTGCCATGAGCATCACCCCAGGAAATGTGGAGAAAATTCATCAGTTTGTGCATGAGGATTGTTAGAGGACAATTAACAATGTCTTGAAGCATTTGAGGGAGGACATTTAGCAACCGGGTCTGTGGAGCACGAAGAATTGGATTCTTCACGACGACAATGTACCCTGTCATTGAGCTCTCCTCACTCGTGAGTTTCTCACCAAAGACAACATGGTATCACTTCCCCACCCACTCTATTCGCCAGATTTAGTACCTGCTGACTCATCTCTTCTCCAAGATGAAAATAGTCAAAGGTCACACCATTTTAACACCATTATTGAGATCCAGAGTGAATCACAGAAGGTCCTCGACTCACTTACAGAAAACGACTTCCAGGCCGGATTCCAAATATGGCAAAAATGTTGGGATTGGTGTATTGAAGTGCAAGGTGACTATTTCAAAGGAGATGATGTTAAAATTTATGTAAATAAGTTATTTTTTTATTGAGCATAATTAGTCTGGGAACTTTTTGATACCACCATGTATACCCTATAAATTCTTACTGTTGAAATGATATTGCCTGTCAATGCACAATCATTCCTAACAACTTTCAAAAATATCTTTATGCATATATTATATAATCCTTACAAACTCAGATGCAAAGCACTTACAGATTTATTTAAATATCTAAATAAAAAAATAAAAGACAAAAACTTCTATTATTAATTACACTTGAATACTGAAAGATAGGTCAGTCCTATATTCACGCAATTGTAGTATTTAATCTTAAGCTAAATTTGATACTGAGAAATTAGATGCCCTGTAATTAATACACCACTGAGAGTTATGAAATCCTCATTCTCAAACAGTCATTCTGAGAGAATAAATAATATACATATCCAGAAGAAGCTGTGATCTTGTGCACACTAACAATCACTTCTTTACTCACATCACTAGTTTTTTGTGCATGCTTGTGTGTGTGTGTGTGTGTGTGTGTATATCGAAATCAAACTAAATTCGACGACTGGCACCCATGCCAACCTCTCCTTCATTGGACACTAAACTCTGCTTGCGAAGACCTGTTGGGGCAAGTAAAATCGAAATAGTAATTGAACCATATTCGATGACTGGCACCTGTGCCAGTGGAGCACTAACAGCACTGTCCGAGCATGATCATTGCCAGTACCGTGTGACTGGCCCTCGTGCCAGTGGCACGTAAAAGCACCTACTACACTCTCGGAGTGGTTGGCGTTAGGAAGGGCATCCAGCTGTAGAA
>NC_068981.1:106511406-106518229 GCF_001194135.2 Octopus bimaculoides
ATGAGGTCACAGAAGTGTGACGAAAGAACTCTGGCCGAAATAAGATTAAGATTAATGTAATATAAAGCTGAAGCAAATTAACACCAAATATACAGTGCGTGTGTTTTTATTGGCTAAACTGGCAATATGACCATCCCCAAGTACAACAACATATATATATATATATATATATAAAGGTTATGAAGGGTATTGGAGTCAACCAAACCCTAAAGGTACAGGTAATACCGAGTAAGTGCTGTATACCGACTAGTTTTGCCCCTGATGTGGTTGCAACATGAGTGGGGAATATAACATGGGTCGTGTATTAGCGTGTGTATATATAAAAAAGAATAAGTTAAAGAGACCAATGGCATAAGTAAAATTATATTTTATGTATAAAGTCTTACAGCTGTTTCAGGGAAAATTCATTGAATTTTCTCTGAAACAGCTGTAAGACTTTATACATAAAATATAATTTTACTTATGCCATTGGTCTTTTTATCTTATTCTCATATATATATACATATATATATATATGTATACACACACATGCACACACATATACAGATATATGTGTGGATGTGTGTGGATGTGTGCGCGCATACATGTGTGTATGTATATACTCTTTTATTGGTTTGAATCATTAGACTGTGGCAATAATGTTCAAGAGTATAGTTAATTATATGAACTCCACTGCTTGACCGTTACTTATCTTATTATAGAAGGATGAAAGACAAAGTCAACATGTGCTTGATTTGAACTCAGAATGTAAACAGACATATACCAAATACCACAAGGTATTTTATCTCTATGCTCTAACAATTCCACCATCCGTTGTCCTATACATATTTAATATATCCTCATATGCACATACACACAAACGCCCACAAGCACACACACACACACACACACACACACACATACATGTGTAATAATATGTATGTATATATATATACATGTGTGTGTGTGTGTATGTATGTATGTGTATATGTGTATGCATATAAATACATAGTAAATATGTGTGTGTGTTTATGTCTAATATACACAATTACCATACATACATACATACATACATACATACATACATACATACATACATACATACATACATACATACATACATACATACATACATACATACAATAATATTTAATGAAAGTTGAAAGAAAATGAAAATCCAAAATAGATAATTTGATTCTGTCTGATAATCATTTCTAATCTAACTGATATGATGTGGAAACAAGGAAAAAAAACCTAGCAAATAATTATTTGTTGTTTAAACAAATATCCTTTTGAAGTGAGTTTCTTCTTTGCTTCACTGATTTACCCCACCTTCACAATAAACTTTTCAGTATAAAATTATAATAATAAATAAGAAAGAAAAAACATAATGGTTTTGTTCACTTGAAATAATGCTGGAAAATTCCAATAGGTTGTTTTTTTTTATATAAGGTATTATATTTCTCCGAGAATATCCTTTTTCATTTTTTAGTCATTAATGACAGTGCTAGATTATGTAAACTATTAACTTATTACTATTTTTCCTTTGTCTAATTGTTTTCAAAATCAATCAAGTGCTTGTTTAGCCATCCTGTCTTTTACGTTTGCTTATATTTATGTTTTTTGGTTTTTTTTTTTACATTTCTGAAAATCCAATTAAATTTTAATAAATAGATATAAAAGAAATTATAACTTTCTATTCATTTAATTTCCTTGTAATGGTTTTATTTCAGTCAAAAAAGTTTAGTAGCACAATCAAGTATCAAAGAATATTGATAAAAAAATCTATAGTCAGCTACATTATTGGTGAGACAGACTGTCTGATTCCTTACAGGGATTACAAATTTGTTGATTAGAGCCATATTCAAGGTGACTGAGATAAATCTGGTCTCAATTTATTTTTGAAAGAACTTCATTTAAGACACAAATGACTTGCAGGAAGGTTTGATTAAGTATCATTTTTATTCTCCTCAACCTTGTCTTATAACTCTAAATCTTCATGTAAATTTAAGAAGTCAATACTAATTAGTAATATTATGGAGAATTGTAATAAAAACATGTTTGCTTTCTCAGCCATGGATTGTGAATTAATATGTCGTCTGGAGCAGCATTCCATACTCACAGATATGTTGCGATGATACAAAATGGGGTCAGTTCTGTTGCTGACAAGCAATTTAGGGGTGTATATTTTAAATCTAGCTATGCACTGTGTCGCAAATCAGCTCCCGGTAAAATTGTTGTTATGACCTGAGTGGATAGCAACCAGTGAAACTTGAGCACAAATAAATCAGATTGGCTTATAAATCACCAAAAAAGAAAAAAAGCGATTTCCACTGTGATGTGAAAGACCTAACCAAATCACTCTAACCAAGATTGACACTGAAACAATGATCTATCATATTGTAACAAATATAAGCTGAATTTTGATAAGGTTGTAAGTGTTATAGGTACCTGATTTCTATGTGTATGACAGTTAACAGAATTCATAAGTAGCCATTAGTCAAGGCTGAGAGACATCAAAGTAATAGAACTATGTAACCAGAAATGACTCCTACCAAAGTAGAATAAATAAATAGATAAATAATAATAATAATAATGATGATGAGGATGATGATGAAACCCGATGCCTTTGCAACTGCAATTTTTTTAACTATTGGATTTGGTGTGGAGTAAAGGGCTGAGCCCATGGCTTCACAGGTTCCCTAAGCCTGATGACATCAATAATGTTAACATTCCACTTGAACAGTTCCAAGCACTTTTGTTGGAGATGTTTTTGATACATAATAAATTAATGATAATAATGAAAAACTGGCATTAGATCAATTTAAGGATTCTCACTCACTAAAATAATGCAATATTATGATTCTACCATTGGATTGCATTATTAACAGAACAGCCTCCAAAATAATGTTACAAATGTCACCTGTGAGTTCTCATATGACTTGAATCATTTTGTCACAATATCACACATATTGAATTAAATTTATTTGCATGTTGTTATTGTTGCTTTTGTTGATCAGTTTTGACTGGGAATGCCTATGATCAAAGTCATTCCACCGTCACTGTTCTAGGCTTTTTCAGACGTGTCCTTTATTTTTAAAGATACTAGAGTGTGATTTGGCCATTGTTTTTGGTATATCAACAGACTGCACATAGAATCCTATTTGCTATGGGAAAGTGGACTTGTGAACATGAATTTTTTCTGGCAAGCAAGTATGAATCTTAAGTACTATGTCATCAGCAAAATATGCAAAGGAAAATGTAGAACCATTGTTGTTAATAGCAATTTTTGAAGGGAGCCTGGTGTATAAGTGGTATTTTATCCTTTGTTTGTAACAAACAAATGGCTTTAACAACATATTTGTGCACTATAATTTATGAATAATAACACTGTAGTATTGTAATTCAGCAACAGTTATAGAATACACTACTGGTGCCAGATCTATATTTATCAACAACTGCATCGTGACTGCATAATAGTTATTTAGAGAGAAAAAAAGTTAAGAAATTAGGCAAATGGGCTCATTTCTTTACTTCATTACTTAGTTTGCTAGAAATAGTTGTTAAATTCTTCTCACACCATCTTATGAAATGGAAGAACAGATATTTAGATCTTTATTTGCTTTTAGTAGGTGAGGTGTGGATAGACTGAGATACATTATCTGAAAACAAGGTGTGAGGATCATGGTTGGATTACGTTTTATCCAAGGTTTCCTTGATTGGGTTGATTTAGAATTTTTAAATGTTGCATTTGCTAAACTACCTCATTCTTAATACTCTCTAATATCTGCTAACAATCCCCTCTATCTTTATTTGCCACTCAAACTCTCTCTCTCTCACTAACCCCTGACACCTCTTTCCTTTTACTTCCTATTACCCATTTCTTTAACATTATGTCTGTTAGTATCTCTTCCACTACCCTCTCTCAAGAATAAACCTGTAACAACTGGATTTGATCCCACATTTTGCCACATACAATTTGATCATGTGTGCAAACCCAATTGTTATCCAAACACTGGTTGTTGTTCACATGATAGCCTGGTGGCATGACTAGAACCTTCTGTGAACACAGCCTGCAAATACAGCTCAATTGAACACCAAAACTCCAGAATGATTCAGTTCTTGATGGCTTTCATTGTTCACATGATGTTTTCACATCTGCATATTCAACCTGAAATGATTGAAGAAGACACACCACAACAACAAGAATATATACTGATATATAAAAGTTAGGCTGGATGTTGAATTTCTGATGAAGACGTTCTGTACTTGTCACATTTGTTTTATCTGAATATTCCTTTTCTTGTATCGCACAGACACTTTCTATATTAATGTAGTAATAAATCATGTTTATATACATAAAAACAAGCCTTCCTCACATGCTACAAACCTATGTAACTTTCTTGGCTTCTAACAGTCTGTTTAACCCAATTAGGCATAACAAACAGACTGAAACATCCGGGCACTAGGTCTACCTAATCAATCCAGTTCATCACCATTGCACTTTGTCTCCCCCCATCTCCTTCACATTAATCCCTGGCATTACTCTTCCTCTCCCTCTTTCCCTTCTTCTTCCCTTCTTGCATGTCTCCTCCGTTACTTGCATCACAACTTTGTTCCCAGTGTTATTCTCTCCTCTACCATTCTCTCATAACAATAAATTTCTTTCATGCTGTGAGTTAAAAGGTGATCCTTACCACTCCACCAGTACTTGTGCTCCTCACCCAAAGCACTGCACACATTCTATGAATAGTTGTTAATCGATTTGACCAGTAACAACGCAAAGCTTTAGTTGTGTTACTGCAGTAAAACAAAATGCACCCAGTACACTCTCTGTTAAGTGGTTGGTGTTAGAAATGGCATCTTGCTATAGAAAACATACCAAATGTTAGACAAAACAGCAAAATATAGTCTTCTGACTCACTGTGCCAACATGGAAAAATGAATGTAAAATAATTATGATGATGATGCTGATGATGATGAGTTTCATTGTTGTTGTTGCTATTGTTACTGATGAAGTTGTTGTTCACACTAACAGAAAAAACATCCTTGCTCTTGGCTCTGTGAAATTTCCTAATTTTTCAGTTTTCATTCAAATTGGGATGTGGTTTTATTAAAATTTTGTCATTTTTACAGAACAAACCAACTTCTTTTTTGGTGTGATTTTTACCCCTTTTGCACAAATCCAACATTTGGAGGAATCATTCAATTTTAAACTTTGTATTTGCAAATTTAGTGTTTGGTGGTGGTGGTGGTGGTGGTGGTTATCAGTTTTCTTGAAAAAAAGTCATGGATCCTTGTGAGGAGAAAAAGAGTTTAATTAAAATAAATAGTGAGAGATGCAGAAAGATGAAGTTGTCTAATGTCTGCTTTAGTAACAACAATACTTTTGTAGCCATAGCAACAACAAACATCACAGAGAAGAATTTGATATTATTTGCTTAGGAATAACCTTTTGTACTAAAGAAAAATATCATTAACAACAACTAAAACAAGGACAACAACTGCATTAGAAAACATTTTTAAAAGGCACAACAACAACTGGAGACATACTAACAACAGAAACATCAACGACAATCACAGCAACAGTGACTGATACGCATACAGCAAGAACAACAGCAACAAGAGAAGAAACAGTAACAACACCTGTAGCAAGAGCTGAATAATCAACAAACACAGCAAAAACAACAATTCACCAATGAATCCCTCAACTACACACAGTTCTACAAAATAGTTCGCAAACCTTTTCAAGTATTTTTATTTGTTTGAAAGGTTTTGCCTTGATTTTTTAAATAGTCTAATTGCAGTAGGTCGCTCAAGTCATATTTAGAAAGATTTGTACTTAGAAATACTTGCAGAAAGGATTAATATAATTTGCCCACAATTTCAGATGACTACAATGGATCACAGACTTGTAACAGAACAGTCAAACAAGAACAAACTAATAGAAATGAGCCTGGCTACTGAAAACCAAAAATACTGTTTCTGGCATGGAAACATTTCACTGACCAAATTAGTGAACTGGTTAAATAAGAATTGATGGGAATTTCACAGAGCTAAGAGCAAGCATACCTTTTCTGTCAGTGTAAACAAGGCACAGATTGCTATGTTTGGATGGTCTGCCCTGTAAACTCTGTTTCTACTCACCAGACTTGTTCACTTCTGTCTTAGCAGACGTCTGTTACAGCTAGTGATAAACTGGAAGCACTCTCAGTTGAGTTAGCTGCTGAAAAAGAACATGAACAAAGAGGTGACTGAAAAATGTTGGTCATAACTCTGCTCACCACAGAGTTAAAGGTACTTGCCAAGTGGCTAAAACTTGCTGTTGGTCAGCAATATCATCTCTGGCAGATCTATCCACAACAACCTCCTCCACATGCAATACAATGTGGATTGGGTCAGAAAAAGATCTAGCTTCAGTGGACACCAATCAGTTTGAATCAGTCTAAAGTTTTAACAGACTTGACAAAGTGGCTGTGTTGTAAGAAGCTTACTTCCCAACCACATAGTTTCAGGTTCAGTCCCACTATGTGGCACCTTGGGCAAGTGTCTTCTATTATAGTCTCAGGCTGACCAAAGCCATGTAAGTTGATTTGGTAGATGGAAACTGAAAGAAGCATATTGTATATATGTGTGCGTGTGTGTGTGTGTGTGTGTGTGTCTTTATGTCTGTGTTTATCCCCTCACGATTACTTGACAACCAGTGTTGGTGTGTTTGTATCCCTGTAACTTAGCAGTTTGGCAAAAGAGACTGATAGAATAAGTACCAGGCTTAAAAATAAACCCTGGGGTCGATTTGTTCAACTAAAGGGGGAGAGGGAGAGAGAGAGAGAGAGAGAGAGAG
>NC_068981.1:106518239-106520269 GCF_001194135.2 Octopus bimaculoides
TTTTTGTGATGGATTTCCCCTACACCACCCTAGATGGTCTTTTTCACTTTGGAGGAACTTTTCTCATTGAAATTCTGCATTGTTATAGTTTTTTTTTTGTTTTGTTGACTATTTTTTTTTATTTGATGTAAAACTCATTTTTTGTGTTTGTGTTGTTTTCCTTGAATTGCCTGCCCTTGTAGCCAATAAAAGAAAGCTTTACTGTTATCATTATTATTATTGAGTGAGAGAGCAGTGCACGCCATCAAAGTGACACTGGGGTAAAACATACAAATCCCAGTATACCCATCAGGACTACCCGTCTGATAAGGGTACACCAGGCACATGCATCACAACCACATGTGCATGACATGGAAGTCTCATATCAAGATAAACAGCACATGCCTTGCAGGTGGGGCCCAGTTAGAATTTTCTTCAGGTTCAGTAGCCCGTTCCACTCAAAAGGTCCCTGAATAAGGGTATTATTATTATTATCATCATCATCATCATCATCATCATCATCATCATTGTCGTCATTATCAATACTATTCAACCAAGGTCAACTTTGCCTTCTATCCTTTCAAGGTTGATAAAATAAGTACCAGTTGAGCACTGGGTTGATGTAATTGACTTAGCTCCTCCCTTGAAACTACTGGCTTTGTGCTAAAATTTGGAACCATTATTACTATTACTATTATTATTATTATTATTATTATTATTATTATTATTATTATTATTATATGAAAACTCACAACTTATTTTGCTGGGTATGATGGAAAGTGTCAGCTGCCCACAACTAGCAGACTAAGGTGACATTCGTTTACTGGTTGTGCTTCAAGAACTCTGCAAAGAATTCTTGCAGTTCCAAGAAATGCTGATTTTTGTAGGTGTTCTACCTTCACACTTGCACCAATCTTTTTCAGCAATGTTGGTAGTTGAGTGCTGATACTTCCAAGTGCGCCAATTACTACTGGTATCACGTCTACTCTTTTCACTAGCCACAGCCTTCATATTTCCCATTTTAAATCATTGTAGTTGTTTATTTTTTGTTCTTCTTTCCTATTGATCCTGTTGTCACCAAGGCACGCTATGTCGATAATCATACATGTTCTTTCTTTTTAAGAAACATGTATAATCATACATGTTCTTTTCTTTTCACCACGACAATGTCCAGTTTCCTATGTCTGGTCAGGTGGTCATTATTATTATTATTAACTCCGCCTTAGTGAAGGCAGAAGTATTGCTTTCGGTCGGGTTTGTTTATTTGTTTGTCCATAGACAAAATAGCTCAAGAACCACTGGATGGATTCAGATGACACTTACTGGGATGTTTGGCCTCATGACTGGCACAAACTGATTAGATTTTGGGATCAAACCAGTGACAGACAAGGATTCTCGAATATTTGTTATATTTACTTTACTTTACATGATTATGATCTTACATCAACTTTCAAGTCTTTCTCAATTATCTCCATTTAGGCTGTTTCTAAACTTTTATTTTCATTTCTCTATTATTAATTTTACTCGTGTCTCTATCTTAGTGGAAACTGATGGATAAAGAAATCTAACTACATAAACAAATGGCAGCAAAACCATTCAGAAATTAAATAACACTAACATGTTTTTATAATATACAAATTATTTATTATACATACATATTAACACTGTACAGCATACTTACATATATACATACATCTATACATCGATCTAAAACAACAGGAATGCTAAAGGAAAGCCGGAATTTAAGAGAAGAGAAAACCAAAAGGTCTCATGCTATTCATTAAAAAATTCCTGAGTAGAAATTATTATTACCTCCACCTTTGAAACTATTTTGGGATCTTTGGGGTTTGACGGGCAACATTTGTTTTCTTAATGAAACACTTTCAAACTTGGGACACTGATAGAATGTGTCATATAAAACAACTTCTTCTCTTAACCTTCTTAACAAAACTTTGTACATCGCAAGTTATTTCATGTTAAAGTTGTCGTATTTCTGTAATTTCAACCAATCACTGACGTCTATTCAGCTGAATACAGTTACCACTAGCCGG
>NC_068981.1:106520818-106524569 GCF_001194135.2 Octopus bimaculoides
AAACTGTTTTCAACTGAATAGACGTCAGTGATTAGTTGAAATTATCGAAATAAGACAATTTTTAACGTGAAATAACTTCGAATACAAAATTTTTTATCTGTTCTATACCACAAAATATACAAGTATACGAAGTTTGAAAGTGTTTCGGTACCAAAAACACTACATAAAAAATGTTGCCCGTCAAACCCTAAAGATCCCTATTTTGAATGGAGAATTTGTTAACTTTGGCTTGGATTAGATAAAGATAAACAATTCATTACTTTCCTCTTTTGATCTGCATAATCTCCACTGGGAATCTACTTGATTTTTGTCTATCTTGGCTTTTATCCAATTAGTCTTTAATGCTTGGATCTTGTGCAGCTAATAACAAACTTTTTGTCTCCCTCTTCAGCTTTCTTTTCTGCAACCATAACCATATCTCACTACTACTATTTGTTGAAACTCTTTTTGAGAATCTACGATGCAACATTTCTGTTCTTTTTTCTGGTTTTTAACTTCGTTTGGGTTTTTGGTTTCCCTATCTTTTGCTGTGACTCTAGCAGCTTTTAATAAACTTTCTTCACTATTACCTACATAAGAGTCTATATCCACTCTAGCTAACTCAACACAGTCTTCTACTGATATTAACTCTTTTCCACCTTCCTTTCTTGGTAGGTATAATCTTGCAATTCCTGCCCTTAGGTGGAGTCCTCTATTCATATGGAATTCCTTCCTAGTTCTTTTGCGTAGCTTTGCTAATTCAGTTTTTGTCCAATCTACAAAAGCTGCTGAGTATCCAAGTAATGATACTGCTCAAGTATTTACAGCCTTCACTAGATTCAGACCATTTAGCTTTGACTTCATTAGCTTTCTCACTCTTCTGATGTACTCTGTCTCAATTTTTGTTTCCATTTCTGTAGTTAGTACCCTGTCAGACTCTAATATTCCTAGATTCTTATAACTCTTTCCTCCTTTCAATGATTTTAATGTTTGGCCATCTGGTAATTGGATGCCTTCGCTGTTGACTACCTGTCCTCTTCTCATGACTAATATTGCACACTTATCTATGCCAAAATCCATTTCATTCTTACTAAAAAGCTTTAGATCATCCATGTAGAGCAAATGGTTAATTTTTTCCTTACTATTTCTGAACTGATACCCTGCCTTTGTCTTCTTTAATACTAAACTGAGAGAGATCAAACATAAGAGAAATATTAAAAGGGAAAACGAGTCCCCCTGGAAAATTCCTCTTTTGGTATTAACTTTTTCTAAAAGTGTTTCACCTGAGTAGAGATCTACATAGCATTTCTTCAGGTTATAGCTAATTTATTTTCGTATGTTGTCTGCTATACTGAATATGCTCAAACATTTACTTATCCACAAGTGTGTGATCATGTCATAGGCTTTCCTATAATTTATCCATGCTATTGTTAATTTTTTCTTTTTAGCTTCTACTTCATTTAGAACTGCTTTGTCTATGTATAACAGACCATGCATTCTTCTAGCCTTCTTCCTGCAACCTTTCTGTTCTTCTGGCAGTGAATTTTGGTTGTCAAGGTGCTCGTAAATGCTTTCTGAAAGCATCCCTACTATCAGCTTCCACACTAATCATAAGCAAGTGATTGGTCTTTTATCACTCCCTCTAGTCATCCAATCTGGTATTATTCCTCTATTAAGGCAATCTTGAAGTTGCTTCCTCAGTCTCCTATGTAAACTACTAAATTTCTTTAGCCAGTACCCTTGAACTAAATCTGGTCCCTTCCAATTTGGCATTTTTCCTAACACTTTACTCATTAATGCACTAGTTAATCTTAGATCTGGCTATTTCTCACTCACTACTTCTTCCCTCACTTTCTTTAACCATACTGCATCTTCATTGTGATTGACTGGCTTATCCCAAATATTACTTCAGAACTTTCTAGCTTCTTCTGCATTAGGTTTCCCATCTTTAGTACTTTGTTCTCCACTATTTATTTGGTCATAAAATCTCCTCTGGTCTGTCTCAAATAATCTATTCTGTTGATACTGATCTATTCTTTTCTGATATCTTGCCTGCTACTGCTATGATACGCTATTTCAACTCTTCTATTACTGTCCCAAATCCTTTCTTTTTGACCAAGTATCTTTTCTCGAGGGAAGATTTGAATCTTGTGTTTCCTAACTTGTTCAGTTTCCAGGCTTATATTCTACTCAGATCTTATCTTAAAGTTTTCATTTTATTTTGTAGTCTCCTTTACCACATTTGCTCTTTTTTAATCTTTCTCTGTGAGATATCTAATCATCTGGTGACTACTACCTCTCCTTCATTGATCAGTAAATTAGTGTCTCCTATATTTTTAGTATCTATCCTACTGATAACACAATCTACTTTCCTAGTCATTTCCTAGCTTCCTTCTGTTGATGCCTTTTCTTACTTCTTTACTCTTACTTCCTGCTCATCATCATCATCATCATCATCATCATCATCATCATTATTACTGACTCTAAAACCATGCACATATTTTATTTTGCTCTGAAACTCAACTGTATTTATAGTATTATCAAATAAAATTTTCTTTACAGCACTTGCTAAAAAAATATAATAATTACCTAAGGGAAATAATTTTACTCACAGTAGATAACAAAAGAGGCTTGTTTTTAGAGATTTTTTATCGTATTTTCACTTTCAAACTGGTCATCAAACACAGGACAAGACAAAATATTGTGTTCGCAAATAAGGAAAGTACAGCAACACAAAAACAAAATTTATCACTGAATGAACAAAGAGTGAAAAAAATGAACATTTAAATAACAGGAAAAAATGGTCCAAATAGACCTACAATTAACTGTAATGACAACAACAACAACAACAACAACAACAACAATAACACTAGCAGTCAGCAGTTACACACTTTAAATTTCTCAAATAGTAGCTGCAAACACAAAGACAGATTTTAGACCTAACACAGTTTCAAGAAAAAACTAATTGGGTGAATTTTATAAAACCAGACAGTGTTTCTTTGCTGCAGGATCTAATCCAAGGGGGAGAGAGAGATAAGTGGGGGAGAGGGGAATATAGGGTGTGGGGGGGGGGAGAACCAAGAAAAAATTATTAATCTTTGCTTTAAAAAAGATGGAACTGGACTGGATTTCTCTTTATGACAGCAGTTATGACTCCAGGACATCTTGGGAGAAAACTTCTTAACTGAAAATGATAGAAGTTATGACCTTATCTCCTGCACTTTTAAAACCAAACATTCATCCATAACACAGGCTGAAATTGTTCGATATACACCCATCCACTCATATACATTTGTACTCTAGTACATGGGGCAAAGAAATACAAGGATGGTGATAAGACTCATAGAAAAACGATGTGCGTTTGTTACTGATAATCATTTTTTTATTGCAGTATAGGGAGGTTGTGAAAGCAGGGGTTGACAGGAGGTGGCATGTGGACAGAGGGCATCAGAATGGATTTGCAAGTCCTGATAAGACATAAAAGCCTCAAAACTATACTGGGACTGTGTCCAGTTGAGAGTGTCTAAACAAAGAGCATGAGATTGATGGCACAGGGTAAAAAGCCAAGTTTCTGTTTGTTGCAGTAAGAAACACTTCAGAACCAATCATCTTGAAGAATTTGGAAGATTAAGCAAAAGAAAAAAAAAAAAGAGCAATGAAAAACCAGCCAAAGCAGCAAAAAAGCACCATTGATCAAAACTTTGGGAATGGTAGGGGAAATTGCTTTGTGCCCACTTCTAGAAGCAAGTAAGCAAAATCTTCATCTCCTAAC
>NC_068981.1:106524579-106527425 GCF_001194135.2 Octopus bimaculoides
ATGGTAGGGGAAATTGCTTTGTGCCCACTTCTAGAAGCAAGTAAGCAAAATCTTCATCTCCTAACAACCTGGCAACCAGTTGCCCCACTCCATTGTTTGTGGACAAAGAAGAGATAATGGTTGCAGAAGAAAATGTATAAACTGTCAAAGAAAACGTGAAATGAGAAAAAAGAAAACAAAAAACTCAAAACAGAAGTTAACACAAAACAAGCTAAAACAAATGAGGAGGAAGAATTTCTTCAAATCAATAATGATATCACACCTCAAAAAAATTATAAAAGAGATGAGGAAGGAATCTTCAGCCTTTGAAAATCAAACAGATTACTATAGTTAAAATTACATATCTGTGGTTCCATAGATATTCTGGTGAAGTAAAAGTAACATAGGCAGAGATAGCTATAGAGTACAGGGGGCATGCAAAAGATTGTTTAAGTCAAAACAAATCAAAGATACTCTAGTGAACTGCAACAATTCTGTCCAGAAGATATAGGCATCAAATAGAGCCTTTGAGTATATGGGAAAACAATATTAGAAATAATAGGCAGAAACATAAGGTCTTCTGACCCAATCTACCTGGTAATGTTTCTTGTTTTATTTCCTTTTAATAATATCTTGTTTAAATTATTGTGTGCCTCATTGCCCTTTCTTATTTACTTGAGTGCAAGCTTCTTTACTTTAATTTTTTTATTTGTCTATTTCTATACTGCCTAATGTATTTTACTCACCTTCTCATCTTTGTAGAGCTTACCCATCTTACTCCAATCTGTTTTTGCAAATCTCCTTGCTAACATTTCTTTGTATTTTCTGCATTTATTTGTGCCCCTGTGGCTAATGAAGAAAACGTTCTCATCATCATCATCATCATTGTTATTATTTCATTGCACAATGTAGATATAAAACATTGGTTCTTGTTATTTTTTTTCTTCCTCATGATAACTATTAAGCCTTAACAAAAAGCCTTAAACTGCAAGCACCTTTCTAAAAATATGAGCAGTTCAAAGAAGAGATTTTTGGAGTACTTGCTTGTCTGTCCTGATGCCCAAACATTCCAGTTAACATGATTTTGAGGAATTGAATTTAATGTGCCAATGGTAACTGATATGACATTCATTTTTGCTGCTGTGTATCCCCTCATTCTTGATATTTCTACTTTTAATTCAGCATATTTGGAGGTCTTCTCTTCTTTCTTGACTGCATTTTTTTCTTTCTTGACTGCATTTTTTTTCTTTCTTGACTGCATTTTTTTCTTTCTGAAGGAAATGCCATATCTGTTATGGGGTAACCTGTTTTTATTATGTCTTGCAGAATGACAGCTGTTCTAAGATGTTCAATTATTCTATCTACCTAGATGTCAAAATCCCATAGAATCTTTCGTTTACCAGGGTTGTTTAGAACCTTTGTTGGTATATTATAGTACCACTTGTCTGAAGCGTCATAGCCATATTTTTATACAAAATGATCGGTGTAAATTGGAATAAACCTCATGCCATTACTTGGATTGTTTCTGAGCCATCATTTTGTAACTCATTCTCCACTCAATATTCTCCAATCACTAATTACACTGGTCAACACGATTCTTGGTGCCAAGAAACAAAACACGTTTTTTAACTAATTTGATGGTGCTGATTCTGAAAATGACCTTAGTTTTTCATGGTTAGCAATCATTTTTGCTGTACTGAAATTGCTCATTTTTGGAAAAAAAAAAAAAAAAAATCAATTTACGACCTTTGCTGATCACAAAATTTAGTTAAAAAAGGTAGTAGAAACCCATGAATTTTCAGGTAGGCTGCGCAATTTATGTCAACCACCAGAAATAAACTATTTTTGTAAGAAAAAAAGTGTTTTTGAGTCAATTCACTATTCAGGCACTTGAACATATGACGTCCATTGCCTATGTGTTGATAACATTTGTCAAATACTTTGAAATAAGTCTGGGCTTTAATTCAAGCTTTAATCTTTCCAAATATATTTTCCCTTTTATGTTCATTGTTTTATGTTTGACAACATTGAGTTCCAATATACTTAAATATTTGCATCCATTGTCATTTGATTGTATGATTGTAAGATCTTTTTTCTGATAAAAACCTTCCATTAAAAAGTACTCCTTTCCTTCTCTTCATGACTAAAATAATAAATTTTGATGCACCAAACTCCATTCCAATATCACTATAACACACACACTTACTGTTTTAGCAAGTAAATTGATCTCTTTTTCTGATTTGCCAAATATCTTTAAATCGTCCATGAAAACTAGATGATTCAGAGGTTCTTTTCTCCCTAGTTTGTAGCCAATGTTGATTTTTCTAAGTGTTTTCCGGATAGGTATTAGCATCATAACAAATAATGGTTTTAAATTTTGATACAGAGCCAGCAATTTTTAAGGGGTGGGGCAAGTTCATTACATCACCACCACTACCACCACCTTATGTTACATACTTCATTGGTACTTTATTTTATCAACACCGAAAAGATGAAAGGCAATGTTGACCATAACAGAATTTGAAATCAAAACATTAAGAGCCAGAAGAAATACCGATTTCTTTATTACCCCAAAAAAGGCTATACAAAGAGTTTTTATAGGACGACCTTCGAACATTGGGCCTCACCGAGGCGATGACTTCTGACCGAAACCTTTGGAAATATGCTGTGCGTGAGAAGACCCGGCAAGCCAAATGAGACCTAAATCGAAGGCCTCAGGCAGCCCACTTATAGGCATCTTCCTTCATTGGACACTAAACTCCACTTGTGAAGACCTGTTGAGGCAAGTGAAATCGAAATCGAATTAAATTCGACGACTGGCACCCATGCCAACGTCGCCTCCTTCATTGGAAACGAAACTCGGCCTG
>NC_068981.1:106527831-106528897 GCF_001194135.2 Octopus bimaculoides
GCCGAACTGGCTCCTGTGCAGGTGGCACATAAAATACACCATTTTGAGCGTGACCGTTGCCAGTACCGCCTGACTGGCCTTCATGCAGGTGGTACATAAAAGCACCCACTACACTTACGAGTGGTTGGCGTTAGGAAGGGCATCCAGCTGTAGAAACTCTGCCAAATCAGATTGGAGCCTGGTGTAGCCATCTGGTTTCACCAGTCATCAGTCAAATCGTCCAACCCATGCTAGCATGGAAAGCGGACGTTAAACGACGATGATGATGATCATCATCATTCGATTCATTTTTTTCAGTGTACAATTTTCATCATCCCACTACCAAGTATGATATCACCCCTTCCTTCCTTATTCATCTATCATCCCTTCCTTTCTTATTCATAAACACAAGAGTATTATTATAGTAGATTATCTCAGTGACCATGGAAGCTATGAAAAAATTACAAAGCCCAGCATCACCACCGGATCATTCTACACATCTGTGTAATCAAGCATTTTGTCTGACACACTAGTTATTATATCAGCTTGCCAACTACAAAATAATAAATACTAAAAAAAAAGGAAAGTCACCCTCAAAGATACCTTTTTTTTAAAGGTTGCAGTTTCCAATGAATTCTCATTCACCAACATCTCTAGTGTTTCATATATGCATAGAGGACATTGATGAGGTTTTCAGCTACACTAAACACTCTCAGTGCCTCTAAAATCCAAGAATGAGGTACAATTTTAACTTATGCCGTGCACAGATTAGTCTGTCATCACTTGCAGTATTCATTATCCTTTTCACAATGTTTTGTTTCAGGAATTTATAGACTTGAAAATAGATGAGAGACAATTCACCACCTTTTTGATTGATAAGGCACACAAGTCTTTTACAAGTAATTTTCTCTCAGGAGATATTGAATTTAGGATATATCAACAAATCACTGATCAACATAACAGTATTTCAGCTGCATACTATTATTTATCATGGTTAACAAACATTAATCAGGTAGCTGTTTAGAGAAAAGTGGATTGTAGCTGTTTTATTGACACCCATCACCTATTGTGTATGCATATATATATA
>NC_068981.1:106529263-106529996 GCF_001194135.2 Octopus bimaculoides
TATATATATATATATATATATATATATATATATATATATTATATCATCATCAACATCATCATCATCATCGTTTAATGCCCACTTTCCATGCTGGCATAGCTTGGATGGTTTGACTGAGGATTGGCAAGCCAGGAGGCTGCACCAGGCTCCAATCTGATTTGGCAAAGTTTCTACAGCTGCATACCCTTCCTAACGCCAACCACTTCAAGAGTGTTGTGGATGCTTTTTATGTTTCACCACCATGGGAGCCAGTTAGGCAGCACTGGCATCAGTCATGCTCGGATGGTGCTTTTTACATGCCGCCAGCACAGGAACCAGTCAGGTGGTACTGGCGTTGGCCACACTCAAATGGAGCTTTTTACACGCCACTGGCATGGGTGCCAGTCAGGCAGCACTGGTATTGGCCATGACTATGATTTCACTTGGTTCAACAGGTCTTTACAAGCACAGCATATTGCCCGATAATTGAAGGGTACTTTTAAATACGCCAGTTATGTGACACTGGCATTGGCCACAACTATGATCTCACTTGGCTTGCCAAGTCTTCTCAAGCACAGTATAACTCCAAAGGTCTCAGTCACTTGTCATTGCCTCTGTGAGGCCTAATGTTCGAAGGTCACACAGAGGCAGCCTTCAAACGTTGGACCTCACATATATATATCCATATGTGTGTGTGTGTGCATGTGTGTGTGTGTGTGTGTGTGTGTGTGTGTGTGTGTGTGTGTGTGTGTGT
>NC_068981.1:106530049-106530851 GCF_001194135.2 Octopus bimaculoides
ACACACACACACACACACACACACACACACACACACAAACACACACACACAAACACACACACACACACATACACACACACATGCATTCTCATACCCCCCCCTTTCACATACACACATATATATTCACACAGAGTTGAAACACTGTTTGTTTTATTTTTTCAGCGTACAATTTGCATCATCCCACTACCAAGTATGACATCACCCCTTCCTTCCCTATTCATCTATCACACCTTCATTTCTCATTCATAAACACAAGAGCATTATTATAGTAGATTATCTCAGTAACCATGGGAGCTATAAAAAAAATACAAAGCCCAGCATCACCAACGGATCATTCTACACATCTGTGTAATTTTTCGTGCAATTCCACCCAACCATTTGACCATGAATCCCAAGACAAGAAAGAATTGCCCATGTCAAATTTATATGTATAGACTAGCAATGCATCCTGGTGTTGCCCAGGTGTTATGATCTACATCCACATTGTATTATTTGTTCCTTTCTTGTGGGCAGAATTGGCACACCTGATATATAGTGAACTGGATTACTGGTGTAATGGAAGTTATTGTTTCTTTAAAAGTGAAGGGGAGGGGTTCAATCTGCATGGGTTTGCATGAAAGTGCTTTCTGTTCTTAAGAAGGATCACAAACTATATACTATTTCATCGTATAAAAGGGAGTTAATACAATTTTGTCCAGAAATCATGTTTTCAAAATTTTTATTTCCCCATTTTCCCCATTGCAATTTCTTAATTTGCAACATTTATCGAATTAATTTTTTATCCACCTAGAAAAAAATAGAG
>NC_068981.1:106531648-106536070 GCF_001194135.2 Octopus bimaculoides
TGTGTGTGTGTGTGTGTGTGTGTGTGTGTGTTTGTGTGTGTGTGTGTGTGTGTGTGTGTGTGTGTTAAAGGGAGTTATTTTATGGCATTCTTTCATTTGAAGCAGCAAAGTTGTCAGCTCAATCATATGGTCGGTCATATGAAATCAAATGATTGTTGATTTCTGTAGCCAGAGTTTGTGTTACTTGATAGTATCTCTGCATTTCAAAAACACAACAACAACAACAACAATGATAATAGTCCTTTCTACTAAAGGTACAAGGCCAGCATGTTTAGGTGGGAGGGACTAAGTCAATTACATCGAGCCCAATACTCAAGAGTACTTATTTTATCAAGCTCGAAAGGATGAAAGGTGAAGGCGTCGGTGAAATTTGAACTCAATATGTAAAGAACAGACAAAATGTCACAAAGCATTTTGTGTAGCATGCTATCAATTCTGCCAGCTCCAGCTTGCTGCAATAATAACAATAATAAAAATAATATCAATAATAATAATAATAATAATAATAATAATTTCTTTTATTTAAGGATAATAATGATAATAACTATAATGATGACAGTGATGGTGCCAATGTCAATGATGATGAGCTTATTCCATACACTGCTCAGGTTCATTACAACTCACCAGACAAGGTTAAGAGAAGGGACAGAGAGATGACAGATAAGTCAAGTAAAGAAAGCTAGCAAAGAAAGTAAGAAGTATTTACACAGTACACAGCATAAAAATCAAAAACAGAAAAGTGAACATTAAAAGAATCCCAAAGAAAAGGTTGCCTAGACATGTCAACAGTAAGTTTTAGACAGGTATCTAACAGTGGTAGCTTATTGTTAGATAAGATGGCTTTTGGCTCTCTCTCCCACTGTCTTTGTAGCAGGTGGATTAGCATTTATTGGTTCTCCAGTTATCCTACATCTGACTGTTTCAGTCTGTAGGTGAATGAGTGCTTACTGACTTGCTTGTAAGTGTAGCGTATTTCATAAGGTCAGGAACTTCATTAGACTCATCATGAGTTATTGAGTAGAGACACTTTTGTATCTGTTTATTTGCAAAGCTGCTTTCTGTTTTCTTGATAGTTATTCTGACTATATTATTCTTTTACTGATCTTTTCTGGTGCCCACCCATTCGTAGTCATTTGTAGTCATTTGCACTATTCCTCACCTTTTTAGAGTGTGTGTGTGTGTGTGTGTGGTGGGGGGACATCTTTGATTTGTTAAAAACCATTTAAACTTTTGCCCTTTCTACCTTTAAATGAGGTTTTGAGTACCCAGATATACAAAGTTTCAATGGGAAATTGCGATAGGCAGTAAGGTTCTGTTCTTTAACCAAATAACTGAACTACAGGTAAATACCATGATTTATATATATTACAATAATCTAAAAGATAGTGATTTCAAAATTTCAAAGGCTTTCTCTATCATGCTATTAGAATATGGACATGGAGATCTGGAAATTCCAGGCTCAAAATATCAAGTGTTTCAGAATTCTTTGAACAAACAGTTGCCAAATTAGCCACCATTGTCTGTTACAGGTTTCATAGTCTTAGAAACTGAGATTTGTGGTGATTGATGACTGTTTAGTTTTAGTTTTTTATATTCACCATATTAGTCCATGAATACAAAAAGTTGAAATTTCTTGAAATAAAATAAATATTCTCTCACAGTTAGTCATAGTAAATCCAGCACTGGTACTGTTTTATGCATCTCTTTGTTTCAGTTTCTTTGAGGCTGCATGCAAGCATTATATTTATCGAACAGATCAATGATGTCTGCTAGCATCATACACCAATGTAGTAATTTTCTTGCTCTCTTTAGATACACCTAAGTATGACTTGTACGTGCATATAGTTAAGTATTTCTGTCATTACTTAGAGAGTAACAAGTTTGTAGTTTTTGACTAGTGTGCCCTGGATATGCATTAGTTCATCTTGTACTTTCAGATACTCCCACCAACATATTCAACAGTGTACATAACATTATCACTACTTGGTTCTCTGTTGGTTTCATCAATTCTTGGTACAGAAAAAACAAGATTGTCATTTTTTGTGTGTTTGTATATCAATGACCAAGGATCAATGTATCCAAAACCAAACTGTCAGTTAAATCATTAAATTCACTTGCACACACCTTTTTCTCAGTTTCATCTACCATTTTGTTTTGCAAAATGGAACTGATTTCTAGCATTAAAGAGATTAATTTTTGGTGTACAGAAATTATTATATGCATTTTTACCTTTCTCACATGTGAAACTGGTATAAAAATATTTACCTCATTCACTGATAGTGTAAAGTAACTGAGCAATTTTGATTTTATCAGCTTCTTCCCACCACATACTGTGGTGAGGAGCTTATAATGAGTCAACTTAGGTAAAAATTGTAGTGTTGTAAACTGTAAAATCCCTCCTTGAATAAACACCCCTAGTCATGTAAATTGACATGTGATATAGGGTTAAGAGCTTCAAACTGAAATTTAACTTTTAATAACATCCATAGGACAGTAAAGTCACTTAGTCAATTACAACAGTTAAACTGTATTACCAACTCACTTACCAGCTTGGTTACAAGTGAACAAAATAGGAGCTTTGAAATACCATCAGCATATGTAATAATCAAGCAGCAAACTAACCTTTCTTTTAACAGATTGATGGTCATTACCTATTGTGCATGCATTTACACCTTTAACAATGAATAGTGGTAATAGAATGCAGCAACTCCTTAAAGCTAGTAAACCACATGCATTGAGAGCTGTTGTGATCACAGACACAACAAAATTCAAAGAAGCAGAATAAGAATTACTGCCTGATTAGCTGACTGTCTAACTCTTGTCACGCCAGTCATCTCTACTCTACTTTCCTAACAGAACAAGAAAAAATAAGAAATAATAACTTGATGCTAAACAAAATTTTTTAAATGTTTATGACTTCATTAAAAGAGACAGTGAAGTGCTCATGATCTTATCAGGGACCCTGAACTTGATGAGGGTTGGCAAGAAAGAAGCCATAACTGATGTAGGAAGTCTCACAACTATCCTCTGAGCAGAGATGTGGTCCAAACACTTATATCAGACTGGACTTTACTAAAGGTACCCAAAAACCAGATTGTAATATTCAGCAGGGCAACGTATACTTTTCTGCTATTTTCATTGCTTTTTTGTTGAAGCAGAAGTATAATACCATAGAATAGAGCAGGGTAGGTAATTTAATATGAAATTAATATGGATAATTGCTAGAGAATAATGAATAGAAAGAAAACATTAAGAGAAAGGAAGTTTCAGATGAATGAAAAACCTTTGAAGAAGATTAGGGTAAAGTATTTATTATAGGATTTGAAGAGAAAGGTTAAGATAGAGTCAGTGGAATGAGATAGGGAATAGAGCTTGCAGTCTTTATGAAAGTGTTCACAAGTTGATAATTTCAGAGGAGCAAAATAGGCAGAGAATGGACACAGACTGATATTAAACCAAAGGTTGTAAAAGTTGATTGGTAAATTAACTTGCAGTTGTACAGCTATCTTTTACACAACCAAGAATATATTTTGTATTTTCTTATGTGCATGTAGTTGTGCATTTATGCATCTATTATGTGAATAAGTTTGTGGGCATGAGTGTATATGTTTGTTTCTGTGTGTGTATTTATGTTGCTTCACTACTGACATATCAACAGTGCTGTGATATAGGCAAATACTGAATATTCTCACAGGAGAATGAATTAATGTATTGACTGATATATTATTCATGTTTATTGTCAACATATTTACTCCTAGCTTCCTTGCTTCTGTTATGCTTTCATAAGTTATCACATACATCTCAAACTTCTTACTTGAATGTCTATTTGTAAGGAAGGAAAATGTGTGTGTGTGTGTGTGTGTGTGTGTGTGTGTGTGTGTGTGTGCCTGAGTATGTGCATGTGTGTGTGTGTACTGCCAATCTTCTCAACAATTGCTAAATTCAGTCATTTTTGCTATCTATAACCCCTCCATGTCAGTTCTCTTGACTAATATGACACATCTACCATTTCAAGCAACCCCTTCACCATCACTACCCCTGTTATCTATATCATTTGTGCCTGTCATTTATGTATGCTTTGCCTGCTCTTTTAATGAAACTTGCTGCACATGAAGTGCTGGTTCAGTTTCAGTCTACCAGAAATGTTATTATCTGTTCATCTGCTAACATTGCTTTCTTTCTTTCTTACAAAATGCTAATATATCATTATACAGTATTATTTCATTACACACACATGTATGTATGTATATACATATATGTATATATGTATAAATCTATATCTATCATCATCATCATCATCATCATCATCATCATCATCATCATCATCATCATCATCATCATCATCATCATCATCATCATCATCGTTTAATGTACGTTTTCCATGTTGGCATGGGTTGGACGATTCGACTGGGGTCTGGGAAG
>NC_068981.1:106536080-106541499 GCF_001194135.2 Octopus bimaculoides
GCATGGGTTGGACGATTCGACTGGGGTCTGGGAAGCCAGGAGGCTGCACCAGTGCCCAATCTGATCTGGCAGTGTTTCTACAGCTGGATGCCCTTCCTAACGCCAATCACTCTGAGAGTGTAGTGGGTGCTTTTATGTGCCACCGGCACAAGTGGCCAGAGGAGCTGGCATCAACCATGATCGGATAGTGCTTTTTACATGCAACCGGCATGGAAGCCAGTCAAGGTGACACTGGCATCGACCACGTTCAGATGGTGCTTTTTACGTGTTACGTGCACAGGGCTCACAACTACAATTTCCATTTGATTTGATTTTGATATTGCTGATGTTGATGTACTTGACTTGGCATCGGCCACATTCGGATGGTGCTTTTTATGTGCCACTGGCACAGAAGCCAGTCAAGGCAACACCGGCATTGGAAACATTCAGATGATGCTTTTTACATGCTACCGGCACGGGGTTCACAACTACAATTTCCATTGATTTAATTTGGATATTGCTGATGTTGTTGTACTTGACTCAATAGGTCTCCTCAAGCATGGCATGTCACCCTATGATCCAAGATACTTTTGAGTGGGCTGGTTATGCAACACTGGTGTAGGTTATAGCTGTGGACTCTATTTGCTGGGTCTTCTCAGTCACGGCATATCTCCAGAGGTCTCCGTCTTTTGTCATTGCCTCTATAAGGCCCAATGTTTGAAGGTCATGCTTCACCACCTCATCCCATGTCTTCCTGGGTCTCCCTCTACCCCAGATTCCTTCCACTGTTTGGGAGTGGCACTTCTTCACACAGCTCTCCTCGTCCATCTGCAGTACATGACCATACCAATGGAAAAATTCTCTCTTGCATGCCACATCCGATGCTTCTTATGTCTAACATTTCTCTCAGGGCGCTTACACTCTGTCGTGTATGCACACTGATATAACACATCCAGCGAATCATGCTAGCTTCATTTCTTTCAAGCCGACGCATGTCTCCAGCAGTCATGGCCCATGTTTAACTGCTGTGAAGCATGGCAGCTTGCACACATGCATCATACAGTCTACCTCTCACTCTGAGCAAGAGGCACCAGTAGAGTAGGAGCTTTCTGAACTTTGCCCAGGCTATTCTTATTCTAGTGGTAACACTCTCTGAGCATCTACCCCCATTACTAACTTGGTCACCTAGGTAGCAGAAGCTATTAACTACTTCTAGTTTCTCCCCCTGGAGTGTGATGGAGTCTGTTTTCTGAGCATCTGTGGTGCTTTTTGCCCCTGTGCATCTGCTGCATGTGAAAGCTATCTTCCCGGTTAATCTTCCTTTGATGTTGCTGCACCTCTTATGTGCCCATAACTTACACTGGGTGCATCTTATGGAATTTCTACCTACCCCTTTTCTACAGATCGAGCAGAGGTGTGTGATGTGTTCGCCTTCCTACTTACTAGAACTTTGGTCTTTGCTACATAGACTCTAAGGTCCTTCGATTCTAAACCTTGCTTCCAAACCTGAAATTTCTTCTCTAGTTCTGGTAGTGATTCTGCTATGAGGGCCAGCTCGTCAGCATAGAGGAGTTCCCAAGGACAACCTATCTTGAATTTCTCTGTTATTGCCTGGAGGACTATGATGAATAAGAGGGGGCTGAGGGATGATCCTTGGTGAACACTCTACTTCTACCCGGAATTCTTCACTATACTCATTTCCTTCTGACAGTTACACACACACACACACACACACACACACACACACACACACACACACTCATATTAACTAGAAATTCATTGTTATTTCCTTTTCTTATAAATCTGATTGATAATATTGCAGGTGTTATTAGACATATTTATTTCAAGACTATTTTCATATAATTCATTTTATGTTTGTAATTATAATATTTATTGTTAGTAACATAGAATAGACAGTTGTTTTCTCTTGAGTAAGTATCTTGGTTTCAGTTTCAAGTTAAGCTGCTAATGCATCTGGATAATGTATGAACATTAGAAAATCTTGTTTGGTTTGTGCCTTTATAATAAATCGGTTGTAATATATCTGAGCTTATAAGCACTAATTTCTTCATTAACAAGAAAGTAAGCAATATAATCTGTAAGACTGATAGTAGAATGACCACAAGGGGGTGCTAAAAAGTTCCCGGCTTTGGGTAAAAGAAAATACAGAAGGATCAGTTAATTATGATTTTATTCAATATATTCCTCTTCGCAGATTCACATACTTATTGCAGCAATCCTTCAGTTTTTATAAGCACTGAAGGTTAGGCCTCCAACCGAACCATTAGCAAAATGCTTAAAGCCAGGAACTTTTCAGTACCCCCTCATAAGTTATGAGTAATATGAGATTAGCTTGACATGATGCTCTTTAGATTTTGGTGCTGAGCTCAAATCTTATTAAGGTTAATTTGAGTTAGCAAAGAAGGGAAAAATAAACAGAATAAAATTATATCTAATATATCATCATCATCATCATTGTCATTATCATCATCATTTATTGCCCATTTTTCATGTTGGCATGGGTTGGATGGTTTGACAGGAGCTGGTCAGCTGAAGAGCTACCTGGACTCCATGTCTGTTTTGGGATGGTTTCAATAACTGGATGCCCTTCCTAACACCAACCACTTTACAGAGTGTACTGGGTGCTTTTACACAGCACTGGTACAGGTGCTTTTACATGGCACCAGCACCCATGAACCCAAAAGATTAGAATTGCTGAGCTGAAGAGGGATGCAAGAGACATGCTTATGTATGTATGTATGTATGTATGTATGTATGTATGTATGTATGTATGTATGTATGTATGCATGTATGCATGTATGTATGTATGTATGTATGTATACACATAAAGACATATATATAAACTAATAATATAGAAATATTCTTAGACATATAGTGCATACTTTCACAAGATACACATAAACATCCGCACAGACACACTCAAGTATTCATTAGGTAAATATAGACATATTTACTAAACACACATATGCATGTTCATGCTATGCACGCATATCCATTAGATACACATACACGTATTCATGAAAAATACAAATATATCTTTCACCAAACTCACTGATACAATAGACACACACACACACACACACACACACACACACACACACAAGCATGCACGCATACATGCACTAAACATCCATATGAATTAAACATACACAACAAACATTTACACTCACTAGGCCCAGTCAGTCATACTCTGAGTAAACAACATTTCTATCAACAATTTCTAATAAGCATTGCTTTGTTTGATATTTGAAACCATCTCTAAGCCATATTAGAGTTAGTAAATTGTACACAAAATGTTTATTTGCTAACACTAATGCTCTAGGTCTATTACTTTCATCATCTTGAGGCAACATAAAACAGTAAAATTAAAATGAAAAAATAAAATAGCTCAATATAACAATAACCGAGGTCTTTATGGTCCAAGAGTCCCACATTCTATTTCAGTATAACTAAGAAGATGGGACTCAGAATTTCTATTTAGGTAGTTAAGTAGATAAATTTGACCAAACCACCTTTTTTTATCTGGCATATTATACTGAAGATTATGTTATCCAAATTGTTCATTTATTTTGAATACAAGAAAATAAAATTTGAAGGATTTCTGGCTGCTATTTCAAGCAGTTTCAGTAACTACATACAGGCTTCTTCGTTGCTTTAAATCGTGATATATTGAAATGCTTCCAAAGAAATGAAAACTTATGGCCCATAATGCAATAATTTGATCCATAATCCATTTGGTAATTTCCTCTTTGCAACAGTACCTAAATGAAACCTTCAAACTCCATTTGGTTTTAATAGTACCCTTGGGAGTGCTTGACTCTATGTAATGTTTTAAGAGTAAGTTAGCCTGGCAAAATACTTGCACATCTTTCTGTTTCATTCTCCAAGATACCTGTATTCACAAGAGGATTTTTGTCTCAACACTACTGTAAACTGACAAAATATTTGTCAAGTATATTGTATGACTGCTATTTATAGAGCAATAGTAGAACCAGCAGAAAAATTCTCAGTTCATAATTTGATTTTTCTTGAAAAGATCTCCAAGTGTAAATTGTAAAAGAGAGTAATGTTCAAAATGTTATCTCTTTTCCTGTTATTGTCCAGTTTTGAAAAGTAGCATTCTAATTCTGTCACTGATTGACCAACTCCAATAAAGTAAAGCTTGCATGCTTGTTATCTATTCAAATTGGTGTCATTGTCTAAAAGTATTCTACAGTCTACCATGTCACACATATGACATAGTAAAAAATATTACAATAGGAAGTCAAATTTGAGACAGGATACACGGTTTCAGGATTCAGGTCATCAATAAACATCACTTCGGTTTTTAATTCATTGAGTTTGAGTGCTACTTTGCAGAAGTAGTTCTAGAACTTGTCAATAGCCTTTGACCTGACAAGGGATTGTCACTTAAAACTGACAATGCAAGATAGACGTGTTGTATTATCTGTAACAATTATAAAGAGGTAAAGTGCAAGTATGTCTCCTTGCAGTACATCTGAAGACATCTCAAAGTTATTGCTGTAGTCAGAAGTACAAACATTGGTTAATTCTAACTGAACATAACTTTGAAAAAAGAAGATACAGCCTACTATTTTTGTGTTGGAAATATTTTGCTAATAGGATCTAAATGGTGGATGTAAACTGGCAAATGTTGAATACACCACAATTGTTGTCTTGAGCCACTCCCTTTATGGATTTGGAAGAGGATATCAAAGAAGAAAATGATCTACCTGTGGTATCCATCCACAGTTAGATAGATGAAGCCATTGAGAATAAAGTGTTTCATCCAGAAAGACATTGCTGTGCAGAAGATGGGATAAAAACCATTGGCCATTCAACTCATAGACTGACATCCAAACAACTAATAACCAGTGGCATTTCCATTTAAAATGAAAACTTTGTATAATGAAGTTCATGAGTTTGAATAAATTTGCATGGTGCAGAGAGAAGAGGAACCTGGTATTTTAAGACTGACACTTCATCTGAGAGAGGAAAAATTCTTTCTATTGAGAGCTTCAGATAGTTCTAAGAATATAGAAGTACAGGGTAATATAAGGGAACTTTAAGATAAATATTCAGCCTTGGCAAGGATCATAATTTAATTTTGGCAAGTATTATTGCTTAATGGACAAGCTGTTTAGCCTGTGACTAACAAGAATACTTTAATTACATTCTTCATACAGAGCTCAGTGTTTGAAAAGGCTTCAAATTCCAAAGTAATCAAGTTACAGCCAATATGCTACTGTTATGGAGTCTTGGCATGTTTAAATTTTAAGAATTTAGAGAAAGACAATAACAAACTACTTTTGTATTTTGATTTAAAATTCTTCAGCAGACAACCAACATCTAATCTATAACAATATCTATATATCTATCACTTTGTTATATATATATATATATATATATATATATATAT
>NC_068981.1:106541656-106552396 GCF_001194135.2 Octopus bimaculoides
AATTCTTTTTTCAAATAGTGGTGCTCAAGTCTCACATGAAAGTACAAATAATAGTATGTAAATATGTAAATATTGGTTGTATGTATTTATATGTATATATGTATGTACATGTATGTATAAATGTATTTATATATACATATATGCAGATACATACTTATACATATATGCACACTTACTTAGATACATACATATATTCACACATGTACACATGCACTCATATAGCTCTAAGCATAAAGATTTAACAAATGGAAAATGACCTAATTTCAAACAGAAATCTGCACATTAAAAGTATGCAGGCTATTAATATTTTCTTTCCTCTCTTACTCAAGTCATTGAATATCATGATGGAAGAAATATAGAAGAATCTCAAATAGAAGAAAGTCACATCTTAGGCTAAAATAGCTGAATGTATTTTTGTTAGAGCAGGAACAGTGAGTTAAAAGGAAAATGGTTTAAATAAATCTCACATTATAATGTGTATGTGAAATTACTTACCTTTGGCAACCATATGAAATGCTCTAGGTGAGTGAGTGCAAACATATTTAATATAGTAAGCTGAAAATTAACAACTAATCAAAACCATCTTCGCAGTGAGGAGAAAGAAACAATTCCAGTGCTTAATGTTAATCAAATCTGACCAAAGCAGAGGGTCAACAATTCTGAAATTTTACTTAATTAAAATTTGAATTAATCATGCACTGAGGAAATAAAAGCATTCAAAATAGAATTAGTAATAACTTAATTTTCTATTTATATTTATGGTAATAACTAGCCATGTTTCAGTATTATTAGATCTCATCAGATGAGTGTAACATTTTCCAGCATTGGTCTCATCAAGTGATAAACAATCACTATATATATGTGGGGCAGGGGACCTTTCTAAAAGTATAGGGTCAGTGATGTCACGAGAATGGTCATGGGGGCCTTACTGGAAAGACAGGTGCGAGGGAGGTCATGTGAGCAGAAGGATGACTAGCATTAGCCTCTTTTGCTTTAGGGATTGCTACTCTGGACAGATGTGGTAGCCACATGAGTTCAAGGAATTTGCTGCTAGGTTCTAGCCAGCGGTTAGGCTGGTAGGGCACTCACAGATATATACCAGCTGGAAAGAACTGACATTAAGAAAGGATCTGAAAGATAGGTGAGCTATGTTTTTCCCCATACTTCAAGCTATTTTGGCCTTTGTGCATTTCTCCCTCCATTTTTGGACAATACATCAACAAAAATAAGGATCAGTAGAGATGCCATCAAACCCTTCTGTGGCAAAGGAGATGTTATCACCTGGGCCTGGAAGATCAAGGTGGTGGCCAGGCTGCAAAGCATTGAAGATGTCATAGGTCTCATTGTTCTGTATTTGGAGGGAAACACATTTGCATCATACCTCAAAATGGATGAACATGGTGAGGGACTGCAGGGAACTGAAGCCCAAAAGGGCAGCAAAAAAAATAATAACGCACCTCCTAACTATTCTGAGAGAGCTAGCTACTGAATTCGAACTGAAGTTGAGCTTGGACTTTGTGCCCTTGGAAAGAAATAAGGTAGAGATTCTAACCAGGGTGAAGAAAACCTGATTGGAAGTGCCTGATGATTCAGAGTGGAGGATAGCTGCAGTGTATCAGCTGAGTGACTTGGAGCTAAGGAGATTGCATGCCATGCATTATATGGGGGTAGGTAGTACTCTGTAACTAGCCAGGTAAATTAACTCCAACATTATCAGAGCATTCAGAAAGTGGTTGGGGGTGTAACAGGTGTCAATCCATCAACCCTGCTCTGATTGGTTGGTGGGGGGTAACACCCTCATGGAACACAACTGGAAACAAATGGCAGTGGTTGTATCTCTCAATGGTCAACTGTCAATATAGAGGGAAATCGAAACAGGGACTTCAGGTGAAGTTGCACAAATCTTGAAGAAGATATACCTGGCGTGGGGCCCTGTGGATGAATTGCTGATTGACAACAGCATTTTGCTTGAAGGTGCTGAAGGAAATGCTTGATAAGTGGAACATGAACTGCTTCTTCAGAATGGTGTATAGGCCAAGTGAAAATGGGATCATGGAGAGACACCGTCGCACAATCAAGGCCAAGACGGAATGGAGGCATATCTCACCAATTGAGGTAGTAATTTGTATAATATGTATCCCCAGTTGGTATCACATAGAGTAATATTCAAATATGACTGGTGATATCCATGTATGGTATCACAATGACCTGCAAAAGAAAGAGAGCTTACCCTCATCCAAGTAGGGGATGAAGTCTGGGTCAACTTCCCAATGGCATGCTGCACCTCTCAATGAGGAAAAGGAATAATAACGGCTGCCATGGATGTCTGCAGGATCACTAAGTTGTCAGAAGACATCTCTATGGAGGTCACAGTGGGAGAGACATCTTCCCAGATAGATAGTGGATTTTGACTTCAAGTGAGATGATAGGGTAGACTTTGAAATCAGGAAGGCATGTGGGCCTTACTGGAAGCATAGGGTCAGCGATATCATGCAAACAGACTAGAGGCCTTGCTGGAAGGACAGGAGCAAGGGAGGTCATGTGAGCTGGAGGGCGACTAGCATGGGCCTCTTTTTGCTTTGAAGCTGCCACTTGGGATGAATGTGGTGGTTGTGTGAGTTCAGAGAATTTGCTGCTAGCTTCTGGCCAGAGGTTAGGCAGGTAGGGTACTCATGGATATGTTCAATCTGGAAAAGATTGACATTACATGAGGATTTGTGAAGTAGATAAACTACATTTTTTCCCCATACCACAATATATATTAACTAGGTATCCACACAAGTTAGTGTGACAAAGAAAGGCTAACCATATGAAACAATTTTTGATTGAGCTTTTATTCTTCAACATTCAGATTACTCTATTAAATGTAATGCTTATTTATTCACATTGTTTTGAACTAATATGTATTATCTCATAACTTCGAGATTTTTGATGATGTGATTATTTATATTTAGTATGATATTGTAGGATAGGTATGAGAGGTTAGATCTGACTGGTTTGAACATAAAACAGGTGGAATATTCAGGCTGGATATGGCCAATTTAAATGCTAAAGGATTAATATGGAATTCAAACATTTTAATTTCAAAGTTATCACCCATTTTTTCCTAGACCAATATTAACATAAGTCTTTAAGCCTATTTTATTCCCTCCCCTCACTGTAAAGGTAATTTTCATTGGTTGAAATATATTTGCTTATACATTAAATATGTTACAACACGTTCAACATATAAAGCAGAATATTTACAATCCCTTTATTCAATATCTTTTTTATACATCCTTTGAGTTGCAATATATATTTCAATAATTTTGTACAATGTTGATATAGAATTAATAAAAATCCTCTTTAACAATAGGTATGGTTAAAAGAGGCAACATATATTACAGAAATTACAAGCAGATTTTTGTTAATTTAAAATTAGTTAGGAAGTTTGCATTATATTATGAAATATATATAACATTTACTAAAGCATGTTAACATTTTAATAAGTTAATGAGTTACAAAGATCAACAGAAACTTTTATTAGTTTCAGTGTATAATATATAAAAACCTTGCTAGAAGTAATAAATATATTTTAAACTTATACATACAGTTTCATAAATTGAGCTAATTGATTCCTTTGTTATGTAATAAATTATGTCCACTGGTGAGTAGTTATGAACCATCTCTGTCAACAAATGCAATAGCCACTGTGGACTTGAAATAAGTCAACTAGCTTTAAACCATTAGATTTGATGCTGGCTGAATGATTTCCTGAAAGTTCTTGCATAAAAAACTCAATTTTTATCTCCAATAACATGAAAAATGTTTTAAACATTTCAGTATGTTTACAAATAAACTTACTAAACTAATATGTATAAATGTATATATTTAAACTATTAATATAGACATAAACATAATAAACTAATTGATTTTCTTCCTATTTTAATTCTCACCCAAGAAACTTATATTTTCCAAGAATATTCTGATATGTAAATACAAGCACATGTCTTCCTATGAGAAGCACCAAAACAGGAAGCAAGAACTAGTCCAAAATAATATAAAAATGAAGCCCTGGCCATTTAGATTGTTACATTATGCAATGATTATTTACCCAGATCAAACATACCGTAGATGCTGTAGCTTGTGAATTGTTATTTAGATCTGTTGCAGATTACACATGTAATATTGCTACATTTCAAATTTGGTATGAATACATTAGGGTCTTTAGAGTTTATGTACAAACAGAATATGCCAAAGATATGAAGATCTAACTATGTAAACACCTACCACATAATTATTGAATGCTGTATAAGCATAGTGCTGAGCTCAAATTCAGCCAAACCTTTAACTTAGGAAAAGAAATGAATGAAAAATAAGGCTACTTTGCTAACTGGCTCTAGATTCAAGAGATGAAGATAAGGTCTTTTGACAAGCTCTGATAATAGATCATAGGATTATATAACCGAATAGTATTAAATGAAGCATATTTCTCTCCTGGTCACTAATCTGATCCATTTCAAGGAAATCTGAACAAATATGCTTGTCTTTGTAATACAAAGATACCAGATATCTTCAGAGGCATTTTCTTGCATTTGGTATCCAAAGAAAAACTTGAGTTGTTTTTTCTTTATATGAAATCCCCATTGTACACAAAGCAAAACTTGTAGCAAGTTAAGAAGATATGACATATTACAGCAGTGGAGTAGTGATCACATATTTATCACACACACACAAGTAAGCACATAGATGCAAAACAAGGTGGAAAAAATAGTACTCAAATACTAAAGGTAGAGTAATATGCTTTTATTAAAGCCACACACATACACATACATGCATGTGTGCACACATGTATACACAACACTCAAAACTACAAAACAGGACAGCAAAGAAAAAGCAAAGACAGGAATGAATCCAGAAATAAGGAAATAATGAAACCTAGTATCATTCATAATAGCAACTGTATTAGTATTCATGATACAAAAATAGCAAAATGATGAAACTAAGAAAACTTGACTTTTTCTTTGATCTAACAGAAGTTTTTCCTGCAACCAGAAAAAATGTGTCAATGAGCCTAAGTATAGTTGGTCTGAACAAATATCACTATTTTTTATGGGTGGCTAGATTTGGCTGGTTTGAACGTTAAAGGGTTAAATAAAGTTGTTTATTTTTGTTATAGAGAAGACTACTAGTTATAAATTGCTTTGCTGTTCTTTTTTCCTTTATATTTTGTTTTGTTTTGTTTTGCTTTCCAGGTGGAGGACTTTTGTAGTTACATAAGAAGTCAGTGTCTATGTGAAGTGAATGTTTTTCTTCTAAGTCTGGCATGGTCTGCTTCCTTTATTTCATTTTATTTGATTTGCTTTCATGACCATTAGTTGCTTCATAGATACAAATATAAATACATCTCATCAAAAGAAGACAAAAAAAAAAATGAAAATGGAAGAGAAAAAACTGTATAGTTTTTCTCTTTATGGTTTATTTTTATTAGGAAAGGAAAGACAAACTATTCCTGTAAATATATTGTTTTAACTTGTTACAAAATATTTGTAATTCACAGACATTGATAGTATTGATTATATTTTTATATTCAGTAAAAATGATAAAAAAAACATTCTCTTAAACCTCATTGCAATATATCTCACTCTCTCTCTCTTTCTCTCTCTCATTCTCTTTCAATTCTCCCTCCTCCTATTATTTCTTCCACTCCTCTCTTTTTCCTCCTCCTACTTCTCTTTTCTCTCAATGGCCATTTGTAAAATTTGTCTTGGATTCTATAGTTTGAATATATGTTGGAAACACAGTTTTTAAATATTGAAGATTCTATTTCTCTTCTCATTCTCTCCTCATTCTCTCTCTCTCTCTCTCTCTCTCTCTCTCTCTCTCTCTCTCTCTCTCTCTCTCTCTCTCTCTCTCTCTCTCTCTCTCTCTCTCTCTCTCTTTTACTCATTCTCTATTGCTCAACCTCCACCCTCTCTTTCTTTCTATATTTCCAAGAACTAACAATTTCACCCAGAAAATGATGAAAAGGTAGAGATAAGGATAAGTTGTTGCTGTCAATATGTTTCATTAATGTTCCATCTATCCAATGTATTACACCAAAATAAATACAAAATTGTTGTTGCTGATGTTGTTATTTTTGTTGGTGTTGGTGGTGTTGGTTGTGAGAACAATGGTAGTCACAGTGAGGGTGAAGATTTTAATCGGTACAACAATACTAGCAGACAGGCAGATGATAATATGCTAAGTGATGATGGCCATTATGATGGTGATGGTTATAATAGAGATGACAACGACAATGATGATGATTTCTGTGGTGTGGCTAGTGATAATAGTTGTTGTCATTGTTATTGTTTAATCCAAGGGCAGCCCTGAGTGAACAAACTGATTGTCAAATAACTTTTAGCCTTGGTTTTATTCTGTATCAGTGTTTAAAGGGTAGGTGAAGCTCTCCAGTCATGTAAGGTAATTCACTGAGGAAAAGACCACTCCAAAGTAAAACCTACAGTTTGCTGATCACTGTGGCCATCTTAGCCCACTAAACCACTGTAGTCAGACCTCCAAATCTAATGATTGGGATTGAATTGTATGGACTGACTCACACCTGAACCCTTTAGCATTTAGATCACTTTGTCTAATGTAATGCTTATTTATTTACATTGTTTGGAATTAATCATGTATCATCTTGTAGCTTTAAGACTTTGATGATATGACTGTATTATTTTTTGACTAACATTGTAGGGCATTTGTGAAAGGCTGGATCTGGCAGGTTTGAACATAAGACACAGAATATCTGGGCCAGATATGGCCAGTTTAAATACTAAAGGGTTAAAACTACTAAACACAGGTCAGAAGAAAAGCCCAAGAATTGATTCGCATAGCACTTGAGGATGAGCCACTCTTCCTTGTGACACAAAGAAACTGCCATCACATACCAGTGTTTATATTGTCCATTTTATCCTCATCATTTATAAGACAGAAAGGTATGATCTGAGAGTGATTTGGCTACTATTTCTTACAAATCAAGTGATTGCATGGAGAACCCCTTGTTGGCTTGTAATTGTAGCTGACAAAGAAACTGCCATCACATATCAGTGTTTATATAGTCCATCTTATCCTCCCTGTTTAAAAGACTTGTAATTGTAGCAGTCTTGTTGCTGTAGAATAGATCAGTCAGCTTGTTTGTGTAATGACATAAAAGTTCTCTCCTTTTGTGAAGTTGATGATAGTAGCCATAGTTGTGCTGAAATGGAGAACTACTGGTTCAAATAGTGGAAAGAAAAAAAACAGGATTGGATGGAAGGTCAAGCAAAGACCTAACTGAATCTTCAGTAACCTTTACCTTTTTACAAATTACTTCCTGGTGAGATGTTGTGTAGATAACAGGCAAAACTATAAATGAAAATGGTCTACTTCAGTTCAAAGAATCAAGGGATCGACTTCAGACTCACAAGATTCACTTAGTCTTCTTAGAAAGCAATGAGACATATAAGATCTGAAGATACAAGCAGAAATATCATTGTAAAAGGCAGAAAAAAGAAGCTGCCTTGTACTACAGTGAAGCCATCCTGATTTGCAAAAAACCTGCTCCATTATAATATTGATACAGAACAGAACAGGCCCTTAATCCCACAGACAGTATTGTAAGTCCAGAAGCCATGATAGACTCAGTTCACACTGATAGCTGCTAACAAAGAGCATTCGGTCAAATGTCTTCTACTTTAGTCCGAGACTAACTAATGTTTTGTGAGTGAATTTAGTGGATGGAAACTGTATTACACACACACACATATATGATGATGATGATGATGATGATATGTCATCATCATCATTTACGTTTCCATGTTGGCATGAATCCCATAGAATTTGTTGAGATAGATTTTCTACACAGTGAAATAATAGAATCACTAGAGCATCAGATATAATGTCTTATAGCATTTGTTCTAATTCCCTTTGTATTCTGAGTTCAAATTCTGCCAAAGTTAGCTAAAAAGTATCAGTCCATGAAAATGGATTGGCAGAGCTGTTTAGAATGTTGGATCAGATGTCCTGCAATATTTATATATTTGCAACAGAGACAGTATCCTCACTTTAATGTGAATGTTCTACCAGAACAAATACTGCGGTATATACCACAAGAGAAACTCTCATATTGGCTTTTGGTGTAAATTGCACTCTAGTTTATATTGCTAGTGGGGAGATAAATCCTTGCCACCTCCAGCACCAAAACCACTAGATCACATGGTTTCAAACCTCCTTGGTTTTGTCAATGATGGATACTCAACTGCTAGAAATAGCAGCAACTCATCTCCCTGCTAGTGATATATAGAAAAACAGTGACAGAACAGGTGCTGGTGTCAAGATTATTCAGTGAGCTTGTTAAGAAATTTATATTTGTGACAGAAGCAGTATTAATACTGAGAGGTAATATTTATCCTCACTTAAACAATGATGTTCCTTTAGATACCACACGAGAAACCCTCATATTTGCTTTTGGTGCAAAATGCATTCTTGTTTGGCCTACTCAGGTGGTTGAACTAATTTGTTACTTGGTTTAACACTACCACCAGGTACTTTGATTGCATTAAGCAAAATCCACTCAGTTTGAAGATCACTTCTTTGTTCCTACTAATCTCAGAGATCCTGTGAAGAATCATGGGTACTACCCTACTCTTCTGACTTAAAAGACAAGAAAAAAACTGACTATGAGGTTATTTCCTTTCAGTTATGTTAATGTTATGTGAGATGACAATATTCATGTATTTGCATACATAATTTACTACTCTTCCAGATGGTGGTGGGGGATGATTAAAGAAGGGGTAAGATGATTTGGAGGAGGAGGATGACAGGGGGAGAGGAAGAGAGGCAGAAGAAGAGAAGGAGGCAAAGGAAGAAGAAGGGGAAGAAGAGGAGGAGTGTGGAGGAAGAGGAAACACAGACTTTAGTGATGATTAGATATCAAATTTGATGAAGAAACTAAGAAATGGCAAGGTTACGAGTTAAATGATAAA
Organism: Octopus bimaculoides; assembly: GCF_001194135.2. Lineage (NCBI taxonomy): Eukaryota > Metazoa > Mollusca > Cephalopoda > Octopoda > Octopodidae > Octopus > Octopus bimaculoides. The sequence goes on from NC_068981.1 coordinate 106,550,647, forward strand.
CAGGAAAAGTAGTTTCAGGTTATATTTATTATGATTTGACATCAATAACAAAATCATTTCTTGTCATTAGCAACATATTGCAGTCCTTTAAAATTAGCACCAAAATGAAGGGTTTTTTTTTTTGTTTTGTTTCTGTTTTTGATACTGACCATTATGGTCCATTTATTATTTATTATTTTTTGAATATCTTACCTTTGCACTGTTCAATATGTTACCCCTAATTAAAGGTTCTCTTTCATCCTCTGCCTCCTTGTCAACATCATCATTTTTATCATCAGTATTAATATCCCAATCTCCAGGGCAACCACAACCAGCATCTTTATACCTGAGACACTGTTTCTCTCTCTGTTTATTCCTCTTTCTCTCCCACAAATATATGTTTAATACTAAGGAAGTTAACCACTTATAAATCATTTTCTTTTTCAATGTACATTAATTATACATGCTTTGTTATGTCTTATCTCACCATATTTCTGTTGTACAATGTTTTTTTTTCTCTAACCAATAGAAATAAAACAAATGTCATAAGTATGAATATATCAACAAAAACAACTTCACCCAACCCAAATTAGGAAGTGTAAGGAAAATTCAAAATGGCTGCCCCTTTAGAGTTACATCAAAAACAAAGAGCAGTGATTGACTTTCTTGTTGCTGAGGGGGAAATCCCTGTGAACATTCACCGATGGTTACAAAATGTCTTTGAGGACAATACTTTAGATTATAGCAATGTATGCAGGTGGGTCTGTCATCTGAAAGATGAAAAGGTGGGAACTGTGAGCGTAGCCGATAAACCCCGATCTGGCCAACTGCCCGCTTCTGTGAATCCTGCCAACAAAGCAAAAGCAGATGCTCTGATCAGAGAAGACAGGCACACAACTCTTGATGAGTTGGCAGAAAACCTTGAAGCGAGCCATGGAAGTGCTTACAACATTGTCGAATCACTTGGCTTTTCAAAAAGTGTGTGCCCATTGGGTACCAAGAGAGCCGACTACCAAACGCAAGCTTGCACTAAACTTCTCATACAAAGTCAAAGAGACAACACCTTCTTTCGAAGGCTTGTAATATGTGATGAAACATGGGTTCATCATTATGAACCAGAATCAAAGAGGCAGTCAATAAAATGGCGCCACTCTATGTCACCACCACTGAAAAAGTTCAAGACGCAAAAGTCAGCTGGAAAAATCATGGCGACTGTCTTTTAGGATGCTCAAGGTGTCATTCTGGTCGATTTCTTGCCAAAAGGCAAAACAATAAACTCTGAAGCCTACATTGAGACCCTGATGAAGCTCAGAGCAAGAATCCAACGAGTAAGACCCAACTTGCCAATCGACAATTTCCTCCTTCTGCATGACAATGCTCAACCACACACAAGCATCAGGACAAGGGAGACAGTTGCCTCATTTGGGTGGACAACTTTACCACATCCTCCATACTCACCAGATTTAGTACCTTCAGACTATCATTTCTTCAGCCCCATGAAAGAGGGTTTGAGAAGCAAATTTTATTCCAGTGACGAGGAAGTGAAAACTGTATTGAAGAAGTGGCTCAAAGAACAGTCAACGGAATTTTACAGGGCACTCATTTTAAGGTGGAACATTGCTATTGAGAGAAACAGTGACTATGCTGAGAAGTAGGGATGTGATCCACAGAGGACCAGCTTCATTTTGATGTATGATACATGTTCTTGTGTTGGTAATTATACTTGTCCTAAACAAAATGGCATTACTATTTGACTCACCGTTGTATATAT
>NC_068981.1:106554510-106556851 GCF_001194135.2 Octopus bimaculoides
TTGATAATTTGCTTTTTCGCAATGAAAACCGGTTAGAAGAAATCTTTATTAAAATATGCTTCCAGTTCAGCATTCTGGCTTTTTTTCATTTTCCTATTATTTCTCCACGTGCGGTTAACACAACCCCACTATTTACTGACTTATATATATATATATATATATATATATATATACATATTCTCATGGGGCCTCAAGAAAATAGACCTGTGTAAAATAGTTGGAGATAAGAAGGAAATCCAGCAACAAAAACTAAACCAAATCACATGATTGAGCACCAGTCTATGGAAGCAGCAGCTCATAATGACAAATGACTCAGACTGTGACAACCCATCTAACTCTTGCCAGCATGGAAAGGAGACTTTGAATTGTGATGGTTATGATGATGGTGATGACAATGACAACAACAATGATGATAACAAGAACAATGACGATGACAATGATGATGATGACTATATGTGTGTGTGTGTGTGTGTGAATGTGTATGTGTGTATCAACATGATGTGAAAACTGTTATGCCAATGTCAACTGCATTATATCCTTTTCCTTCAGTTGACACATTGTGCTTTATATCTTATGAGAATGATAAAATAAGTACTTCACAAAATACTAGAGTCCATATGATAGACCAAAATATTTGAAGGTAGTACTCCAACTGTAAGCATGATTGCAATTCCATGACTGAAACCATCAAACAAATATCTGCAGCTTCCCTGTTTGATTCAAAAAGCTTGGGTCATTCAAGGTTATGACAGAAGTTTGCCCAAGGTGTCACACAATGGTAAGTACTATGGGTGGGCTAAATGTATAGTAGAATTATATTGAATTAGTAACAGCATTATTCTACACACATAAAAATTAGTGAGTTGGCAGAATTGTTAACACATCAGGCAAAGTGCTTACAGTATTTCTTCTGATGGCTTGATTGAGTTGTGGCACACTCATTGGTGAAACTACAATTACAGACCTAGATTTTGCTGATGATGCAGTTATTGTTGCTGAGTCTCTGGATGTCTTAAGGAGTGCTCTCCTTTCACTGAGTAAGGAAGCAGAACTACTTGACCGTAGAGTCTCTTGGTTCAAGACAAAGATTCAGTCCTTTGTTTGTTTCTTGAAGGACTCCACTTTGATTGTCTCTGTTGTAGGTGAGAATGTTGAAGTTGTTGACTGCTTCACTTACCTCAGCAGTGAGATTCTAAGCAGCATTTGCTGTGAGTCTGAAGTCCTGAAAAGACTTGGATAAGCTGGTTCAGTTGTGGAATCATTGAACAAGAGTGTTTGGTGCTGCTGACATCTGTGTAAGTGGACAAAGGTTTGTGTCTTTAGGTCTCTGGATCTCCCTGTCCTGTTCTATAGTTATGAGATTTGTGAGATAGTTGTGAGACTCTATAGTTGTGGCACTGTCCAGGTCCTTTAGGTATGAACTCCTTTGGTATCAAGATGCTTTGTAGGATTATGAGTTACTACTGCTCAGATTTCATATCCAACCAATGACTCTACTCAGAAACTGGGATGTGTCCTGTGACTTGTATGATTCAGGAACACCAGCTCAGACTGTTTGGTTATGTTGATTGATTTTCCAAGTTAGACCCTGTTTGCTGTGTTCTCTTCACTGAAGATACAGCTCGGTTGACAGCTCTTGTTGACATGCCACATGGTCACGGCAGATGAGGAAGTGTCTCATGGAGATGGGAACAGACTGGGACTCTGCTCAACAAGTTGCCCTGGAGGACAAGGGACCATATTGACAAATGGTGAATGCAGCAACATGCTACAATGGCACAGTCTTCTACACCTGCCTTGGTTATACAAACATAATAAATAAGAGAATTAGACTATCTTTATGAAGAAGAAAATGTAGACTGTAATTTAGACTGGAATAGACTATCAAATGTACAGCTATATGATAAAAGCAAACAAGAAAGTAGTAAGTGAATGAAAAATTTAATCTAAGAGACTCACAATTAACAGGTGAAGAAAACATGTAAAAATTCTAGAATCATGCAAGAATTACAAATGGAAGTTAAGTATACATATCAGACACCAGGAAATAAAAGCTACATCTTCAAATAATAGCAGTAGTAAACAATCTTAGTTCTCAATCTCAATTACAAGTTTTAATTATATTTCAGGAAACTATAATCAAGAGTTAAACATGAATATTTTGGATGGTTAAGAAGTTGACTTTGAAGCCATATTGTTTCAGGTTCAATCCCACTGCATGACAAATATATTTTACTGTAGCCTTAGGTTAACCAATACTTTGTGAGAGAAATTTTGTTGACAGAAATTGGGTGAAATCTCATCATGTGTATATATATATATATATATATATATATATATA
>NC_068981.1:106557240-106571678 GCF_001194135.2 Octopus bimaculoides
ACACACACACACACACACACACACACACACACACACACACACACACACACACACACACACACACACACACACACAGAATGGCAAACAAGTTTAGAGAGGAAAACTAAAAATATAGAAAACAATTATAGAATAGAAAAGTTCTTAAATAGAAACTCTTTCATTTGCAATAGGGCATTTGGGGAGGTCTTAGAAAGAAACGGTAATGTCAGCATTGAAACTGTAAACCGAGTTTTTCTTATGCAGTTGCTGCTGAAGTATAAAAATGAATACAGATATATGCCTGAGGGGACAAATGAACAACCCTGACTCAGATTACAATAACATGAAAGAAAATGGTACCAGAAAATATAAAAAATAAAAAGATACATCAATATTGAGTAAAATAGACAAAGGGAAGTTAAAAATTAAAATAAAGAAACAACAACAAAGATATTTATGGAAATAGAGAAAATATAAAAACAGAAATAAGAGGGAAATTAAGATAAGAATCCTTAGCAAAGACACAATATATATATTAAGCAATTTGAAAAGTGTATATGCTTTTTTTTTCAAACATGAGAAACTATTTAGAAGTAACTCCAGAATATTCCATAGAAGATTAAATAAGAAAAAAACATTGATAACTGATATTAGAAATAAGCTAAAAGTAGAGAAATATTGGGGAAACATATTGGGAAAAATTCTCTGAGCCACAAGAAGAAGGCAGCAGGATTACAACAGAAGAAACTTAACAAAAATCAGAATATTAAAGAAACCAGGTGAATTATTATCCAAAGAAGTTACCACAGCAAAGAAAAAAAAGAAACTTGCAACTGAAAATGCCCTGGATTTGATAGATTATTAAAACTTTTCTCTGAAGTATTATACAAGAACAAAGATGTTGTGCTGGTTATTGAGATGAGGAGGATTCATAAATGGGATGAACTAAAGAAATCTTATGTCCTTGTCCAATTTGCTAAATGATAGCACCCATCGAAAATGAGGAAGAAATACATTGGACAATGTATTCTACATACACCAAAACACAAAAAGCTATATATATGTAGTTATATATTGTTTGTTATATATATATATAAATTTTCAGGATTCAAAAGAATCGGGTATTTAAGTGGTAAAAGCACCATAGTAGAGTTGGGGATGGCTATGTACTGACAATGTATACTGATATGTGAATACTTACTAAAGTAGATACAGATTTGTCCTTCCAGTTATGCATACATTCACAAGTAACTGACTGAATACACAGAATATCATCAAAGTCATACAGAGTACACCCATTGCACATATTTCACCATTAGCTATAGAATTCAGATACAAACATGTAAGATTCCAAGTTAGGTGAAGAATAAATGATAACAACAGATGGAATGCAACCCATCTGTGTTATCATGTGTGTGTGTGTGTGTGTGTGTGTGTGTGTGTGTGTGTAACATATATAACAAAACAGGAAGTTGGAAAATTTTTGGGTATTATTTATCCCCCATTACACATGTTTCATTTGCTACTAGGAATGACAAAGTTGTACATGTTGGATAAACATGTAAGAAATTTCCTTTTAGAAATTCTTCTCACAGAGAATGAAATAACAATAATCAAATAAGTTACGGGGATGTATGCACACCAAGATGCGATACAGTGGGACTGAACCCAGACCCATGTGGTTGGGAAGCAAACTTCTTACCATACAGCCACGCCTAAACCTACATTGTATATATACATATATGTATGTGCATATGTATGCACATACACACACACACACATATATATATATGTAGAGAGAGAGAGAGAGAGAGAGAGAGAGAGAGAGAGAGAGAGGACAGGAGAGAAAGAGAGGGAGAGACTATGAGGAAACTGTTCAGATTGTGATTGTTCTCCTAGTACATATAAAATGAGTTAGACAAGCAATACACAGCATAGCCAAATGAAGGGGAAATCTAAAAAAAGAATACTATGAGAGAATCAGATTAGTGTAGGAACAAAATTAAGCAGTCAAAATAATTAGTATGAACACAGTAGCTATCCCAGTAATCAGCTAAAATCTTAGTATAATTAATTGGAAATTAAGTAAAAGAAGAAACAGAGAGGAAAACAAGGAAACTTAAGATGTGATTTAGAATACACTATTGTAAATTTAACATAGGCAAGATATATTCGTCAAATTTCCAGTGACGGAAAGAATTCATACAAATAGAGAATGATTATAAAATAAGCTAAGGACTAAGGAAGTAAGTAGTAGAAAATAATAAGTAATAGAAAATAGGGCTAGATGATATGAATTAATTAGGAAATATGAAGACATGAAAAAAAGCTATTTTCTACAGACTAGGAAGCAATCAGATATAGTATATAGCTTGGAAATATTCAAGAAAGTTAATCATCATTAAATCTCACCCAATGATCTTTGAGAAAGAACAGATTGGATTATGTGGTCTGAAGAAAATGACAGGATTATCACAGCTAGAGCGTTTTTGATGAGAAACCTGGTCAGTCAATGATGCCAAAGTGCTGAACAACAGAAGAAATAAAATATAGCATGAAACAGGTCCAGATATATATGACTAAAGAAAGGTGGCAAAGTAATTGACTAACTGGTCTATAATCGGTCATACCTGAAAGGAAACCAGAATTACTAGTGATAGTTTAAAAGCCAAGACAGAGTTTTATAAATGCCATGTATTTTGCCTTGTTACAAAATTAAACCCCATGAGGCCTTAACTGCATCTAGGTATAAGACCTGGACTAACAGGTTTCATTATGTTACAAATCCATCAGTATCAACTTACTGTCCTTCCTAAGATACAAAGCAATGATAGTAGCCGAAGACCACTTTTTTTCTTTCTACTATAGACACAAGACTTGAAATTTTGCGGGAGGAGGTTAGTTGAGTATATCAACTCCAATGCTCAACTGATACTAACTTTATCAACCCAAAAGGATGAAAGGCAAAGTCGACCTCAGAAGAATAAGAACTCAGAACATAAAACCAGTAGAAATGCCACTTGGTATTTTGCCTGACATGCTTATGATTCTATCAGCTTGCTGCCTTACCAAAGACAACTAAATAAAATGGAAACAAGTACAAACTTAAACATAAAATTGACGATCCAGCAATAATTATTAGAGTATTAACTCTTTTGATACCAACCCACCTGAGACTGGCCCTGGTTCTGTGATACAAACTTCCTATTTTAAAGTGATCTAAATTATAACCTTCCATCAAAATTTCATATTAACTTATGTCCCAAACACCAGCTTAATAACAACAAAGTTATATCACTAAATTGTTCATTATTTTGAAAATTAATCAAAACAAGGTATTGCAATTCAACATAAACATGGTATCCAGTAAACTAAATTTCTGGAACTTTCTAGTGATTGAGAGGAGTGGGTACACAAGGGAAGAGTCTTCAGAGTCCTCCATATCCAATTACCTATTAAGGGACATTAGGAAGACTGGTTCAAATTACTTAAGTGATTGGTATCCTAATTTCATTATTGTAGAAATCTGAGGATCAAAACAATGATATGACTTCTACTACTATAATCATTTGTGTTGTATCTCTGAGCAAAGCAGTGACTCACCATCAGTTTTGTTTGACATTCAACAGGTTTTGCTTCTATTTCATAGTTGAGCGGAGAGTTGTAGGAAGGTCAGCAACCTAAATCAAAATCATCGACGGAAGTCTTCCTTCTTATGTTATTATGGAAGAATACATATGAAATAGAAAAATAATAAGCATATGGTAAAATCCTTTCTGGTCAAGGACGATGTCTCTCTAGTAGTAATAGTAGCAGTGGTGGCACTGGTGGTGGTCGTGGAGGTGGATGGAGGAGAATGACAACGATGAGGACAATGATGATGATGATAGTGATGACAATTATGACAACAACAATGAAGATGATTAGGATAAAATTGATGATGATGATTTTGGCCATTGAATATATAATAGCCAGACCAAATGCAGTAATGCAAAATAAATATATTTTATACTGAAACAAAATGAAACATTTGCCTGAGATTTGAACTCATGATTCCTAATTCCCAGTGAGACAACTCACTATCTAACCTGGCTAACCTTCAGCCTTGCATGAATATGTAAATAAATAAATTCATAAATAAAAAGGAACCTAGAAATTATTATCTGTCATTATTTGAATTAATCATAGAAAGTAAAGATTTTTCATCTTTAGCTGTCAACTAGTTCTGATTAAATGGTTAGAATTAGTGTCACCTACAGTGACAAAGTTATTGATTTTATCTCTCTTCCTCATTCTTGTCTATTGCTGACCTCTCTGTCAGTTTCAGTATCCTTAAGATAGCATTAACTAGATTATTTTTACCTACTTCTGTCTCTTGATACCACAATTCACCAAATTTCTTATGCTATTGATCATTTAATTCTTTTCATTCATTCTTTCTTCCTTCCTGTTATAGAATACAACAACAACAACTGCTGCTGCTGCTGCTGCTACTACTACTACTACTACTACTACTACTACTGCTACTGTTGCTGCTGCTGCTGCTGCTGCTACTACTACTACTACTACTACTAGACAACACTGTCGTTATTAGTTCTTGCCCTTCCTCTTCCTTCATTTTTCCCTTCTTCATCTGACCTGCCTAATGCAATAGCTAGGTGTAGCTCAACAAACACTCGTTTATTACATTTAAATTAAGGGCCACATATGTAAGACCTAAATCTTAAAATTATATACTCCCAATAAAACTACTAAAAATACATTGTTTAGTATAAAGCTGGGTGTCATTTATGGATATATCTATGATTTCAGGCAAGTCAAAACCAAGTTGGTAGAATGAAGAGGCTGATGGTTCACATCTCAGTACAGACAGCTGTGCACAGTATTCAGGATTAAAGTACTTAACTGCACTGGCTCAGTCTACTTTATTGTAAATAGGTAGCATGTCATCATCATCATCATCATCATCATCATCTTCAACATCATCATTATGATCCAGAATTATATCCCAGAAGCATTTTGTCTGTCTTTACATTCCGAGTTCAAATTTCAGTGAGGTTAACTTTGCCTTTCGTCCTTTCAGGGTTGATAAAATAAACACCAGTTTATCACTGGGGTCAATGTAATTGACTTACCCACACCTCCGGAATTACTGGACTTGTGTCAAAATTTGAAATCATTATTTAATGTCCTTCTTTCACACTGGCATGGATTGAACTTTTAACAGGAGTAGGCAAGTCAGAAAACTGCTTTGGCATGGTTTCCATTGTTAAATGTCTTTCCTAATGCCAACCACTTTACAGAATGTATTGGGTGCTTGATGATTTCACTGCACCAGCAGCAGCAGTGAATTAATTGAGTGGGGAGTAGTAGTGAGAGAGGTGGCTTAGTGCCAGGTGACGAGAGGTTAGAGTATGCATGGTGGGACAGAAACAGATGTCTTGCAGTAGAGGAGATACATCAACAGGAGAGAGAATGAAGTGAGAGAAAGTGGGGAGAGAGAGAAGGGAGATAGAAAAGAGAAAGAGAGAGGAGACAAACAAAAAGGTGAAGATGTGATGGGACGTACATCCAAATTACAGGGAGGTGTATATAGTGAAGCGCACCAGGGATTGGATAGGGTGACTGGATGAGTAAGCTTGTGAGGTTGCAAAAGGAGAGTGGGAGATTGAGAGGAGATGTAGTGAGTGGGCACAGGTTGGAGGAAGGGTGTTAGGAGAATGAGTTGTGGAGAAAAGATTTCACGAGTACAAGGCACCTGTGCTGGTAACATGCAAAAGGTACCTATGCCGGTGACATGTAAAAGGCACCTGGGCTGGTGACATGTAAAAAACACCCTGTACACTCTATGGGGTGGTTAGCATTAGGAATGACATCCAGCTGTAGAAACCAAGCCAAAGCAGACTGGAGCCTGGTGCAGTTCTCCGGTTTATCAGTTCCAGTATCTAACCCATGCCAGCATGGAAAATAGATGTTAAATGATGATGATGATGATAATGATAGTATGCAGGCAAGTTCGTGAGGGAGAGTGGGAAATAGAGGGAAGTGATGAAATGGGTGGGGGATGGGATAGATGTTGGGGAGATGAGGTTTGTCAGGGACAGATTGTGTGCAGGAGCATGGACGTAAATGACACATTTTTTGGCTTTGATTTTACTTGGCTGGACAAGTCTTCTCAAGCACAGCAAACTGCCAATTGTCTAGGTCTTTAGTCTTCTCCTCTGGGATGCTTTTTACTTGTTGCAGTCATTAGACTGTGGCCATACTGGGGCATCATCTTGAGGAATTTTTAGTTGAATGTATCGACCCCAGAATTTTTTAAATGATTTTCAATCAACACCTGAAGTTAAGCCTAGAAGGTCTCTCCACATTCTAGAAATAACAGCCAAATCACTTGAAAATTTTTTATAACCCTTTGGTTATATTTTTTGGTTATTCTTCAATTTCTTTTATTTTCTAAAAATATTTTTATTTGTTTCAGTCATTGGACTACCACCATGTATTGACCCCAGAATCTTTTTTTAGGTGATTTTCAACCAGCACAGGAAGTTAAGCCTAGGTCTCTCCACATGTAAGAAATAACAGCTAAATCTTTTTTTTTTATATTTCTTTTTATAATTTCATGTAAACAAAAACAGAATTTGCGGTTGTAAAAAAAAAACTTGATTTTTCCAAAATTCCAATTTTTAAGTAAACAAAATATATTCAACCGAAAATAAATAAGTAGAATAGAATAACAGAACACAAGACTCTTTACTACTCAATGTACATATTGTCTGAATTCTAAACAAAAGGAAAAGCATTTATGTCAAGAAATGTGTAGAAACATAAAAACAATGCAAAGTAGGTTTGAACAATTAGCCTTCAGCACCATAATTCTATTAGACCTTCAATGGCCAGAGGAAGTTCAAAAGGTCAGCTTATTCTCATTAATCTGTAAGTGCTGAGAGAAGAAAACAAAAGACATTAAATTTGAATTTTAAAATGCTGATTTTTCTGTGACTAAAAATTCTTCAAGGTGGTGCCCCAGCATGGCTGGAGTCTAATAACTGCAACAAGTAAAAATTAAAAAACCCTGGTGTCGATACATTCAACTAAAATTTCTTCAAGGTCGTGCTCCAGCATAGCCACAGTCTAATAACTGCAGCAGCAAGTAAAATTTTTTTTAATTCTGGCATCGATATGTTCAACTAAAGACTGAAACAAGTAAAAGGTGGGAAAAAAAGCAAAAAAAATAACCAAAAACTATAACCATGGGGCTTTTGTCCACTTTCACACTTTAATGATGGGGTTTTTGTCTTTGAGGCTTTTGTCCTAGGGGGCTTTTGTCCTAGGGAGCTCTTGTCCTGGGGGCTTTTATCCTACACTCAGGAGGCTCAAAATCAGAAGATCATTTTTTCAACACTTTGTCTCACATCTTCCAAGCTCTTCCTCTTTTACAGGTTCTTCCATATTTAGGACAACATAATTAATAAGTATTTAATTAGATGGAAGTGCTATTTCAAATCCTTCTGGGGATATAAGCTCTGTTAACCCAGCTGTAAATAGTTAATGTTTATAGCTCACTATTAAAAGTAGCAAGAATTCTGTTTAATGAAGAAATATTTCAACAGATGGCAGTGTTTAATTGAAAGCTAATGTCATGACTGTTTCAGGCTATCTAAATGTAACAGCCAAGCCCATGGATCACACCTGTAAAAACAGGTGTACTATATAATTCATTGTTTTAATAACCCTTTTGATACTAACCTGCCCCCTGGTTCTAGGATACAAATTTCAAATCAGAATGTTCCATCGAAATTTCATGTTTATTTATGTTAATAATAGCAAAGTAATTTTAATAAATTCTTCATTTTCCCAAAAATTGAATCAAAGGCAATGTATAAGAAATACAATATGTATAGAAATACAAGTGTATAAGAAATATGATAACGAAAAGGTGAAGTTCTTCTGCAAGTTTAGTTCACATTAGGAATTATTGCATGCTAATTATTTCAAGAAACAAATGGGTAAAGTGGTAGGCTTCAGATGAATGCAGTTCTAATGAAGTGGGGGATAGAGATATGTCAGCCTTGGTAAAAACCCAAATCTCTGAAAACTAACAGGAGTCAGTTATATCAGTTAATAATGTTGACTTATGTGAATGAACAAATACAGCTGACTATGATTATTCAGTGACCCCACAAAACCAGCAGCACCCAGTGACTTGCTATTGGTTAGTATTAGTGATATTTAAAAAAATCATAAATATCTCCTTAGATCTAAAAGCCTTTTAAGTATCAGTGTTCGACTCTGCTTTCATGGTGTGAAGAAATCTAAGAAATATAAGAATATTAATCTATTGCAGATAACACTCAAGAGGATCTTTTTGCTATTCTTAAAACATAAATGGAGTTGGAAATATAGAGTTAAATTTATAAGCCTAACACATAGCAACACACAGTAAATTTGAATTCAAGGTATCTGAATTAGTATATCTCATCTGTAATTAGCCATTTCCCCTTCTGTTGTCAGTAACAGAACAGACATGCAAGATCCAACTAATTAATGATGATATTTGAAGTAATTATCTACTTTGGAGATGGCATTGTGACAACTTTGCTGCAAGAGGAAACTTCTTCAGATGTCACAATAAAGTTGATGAAAATAAGAGATGTATGTTGCATCACAAGTTTTAAAGTTAAGTTCAGAATCTTGATCTAATAGTGACAAGACATGAATGAGTTGCACCACATTTAATTGGCCTCTGCAGTTCTAAAGCTGGTCACAATTTTAAAAGAAAATTGGGAAGTTAGCTCAAATTCTTTTGCTTACATTTAGTGACATTAATTTGGAACAACTTTTCTTTCATTTAAAAGTCACTTCATGTTTATATAGGGTCAGCTACCATAGGTTATGAGTCAACATTCTCCCTTTTTTATTTAACATCTTTAAAATAGTATGAATCTCTGAAAATTTTATTGTAAATTTTCAACCAAAAGATTAATAAATTCAGAAGAAATATTGAAGAATATTGAGAAATGCTGAAAGAAAGAATGGAAACAGAAGTAGAAATGGAAAGATAACTGCTAACTTGAAAAGTTTCTTCTTGAAATTTTGTTTTGTTAATTTTTTAATTGGCAGAAAGTGTTATTGCATTGTTATTATTATACATAATTTTCACTTGACAAGTTGTTTTGGTATAATGATTTTCTTAAATTCATTGTACCTTTGACTGTTCTTGATATAGTTAGTAATCACCCTCTCTCTCTCTCATTTTTTGCCAATTTCACAACTTGAATCATACAAATTCACTATTAATACTTTTCATTATTTCTGCTATTTTGGAATGTTGAGTGATAGGCAGATCTCTAAGATAATTAAAGACAATGGGAATAAAATGAATTGATTAATTAAATCAATACACTTGTTGGAATGTAAAGTGCTGTCAACAATGTTACAGTTGGCTTTTAGACAGGAAGAAAATTTCAAAGAAATGGAACATTAGGATTGAAAGTTACCATATCAGTAGTGAATAGGAATATAGTGTTAGTGAGAGTATAGAACATAGGATATGAAAACTATCAATGTTATCTGAAAACATTGTAACTGAATAAATGTGACTGATGTATAAAGATTGAAGATATGTTAGAAGCAAAGCTGACAGAAATAGAGCACAGGATAATGAACTGAAGGCTTTTTCATATAAATGATGATCTCATAAATAAAATAAACATGATAAATCTAATAGAGCTTTGCTGGAGGTGTAAGTATTTGAATGAATAACTTGAATATATATCTCATCATATAAAAGAAGCTTTCAGGTCCAAATGGAAGAAAACAATTTAAACCACACAAAGCTATAATAAATACATGTGGCAGTATTAGAAAATAATTATTTCTGATGGCTATATTCATGAAGACAGAGAAAGAGAGAGGTAGAGAGAGACAGCGAGACAGGGATGGGGAGAGAGAGATATAATTAAATCAATTTACAAACCTTTGGGAAGATAATGAAGGTGTGTCACCTTGATCTCAAACAATGTTACTGATGAAATACATACTGGAGAATATAGACTCATACATTTAATCCAAAAGGTTTTAAATCACTAAGCTATTGATTGAGAAAGCTGAAAGTCCAATATTGAAGTATAATCAGAGTCATGCAGCTACTTGTGCAAGTTGTTGTATCTTCAGATCAGCGAAGGGTATAATTTGAAAACTAAAAGAACAGGCTCAATGAAATCCAAATATAAATTGTCAATGAGAAAATAACTATGTTATGCAGACAATTAATGCCTGTTTGATGACTCTTACTACTCTATATTGGAATTAATTACATCTTTTCACAACACAGTGTCATACACACACACACACATACACATGTATGTGTATATACATATGTATATATGTATATATATTTGTATGTAGTATGTGTGTGTGTGTGTGTGTGTGTGTGTGTGTGTGTGTGTGTGTGTGTGTGTTGGTGTATACATATTTATCCTTACTGTGAATATTTTGAGTTAAAACTCAAATTACTGAGAGCTTGTGATCAGGAAGCAGATAATCATATCTCTTAGATTATAGTCAGAAGTACTATATATATAGTTATATATATATATATATATATATATAAGTGAGTTTGGAGGGATATATTATCTGGACGGATACTGTATTAGATCTCAGTTGAGTTCCAATTAGCGACTAACCACAATGTTCAGTATTTAATGTCTGTGACTACATTTAGTTGTTAGTCACTTAGTGACTACTTCCAGTAGGTAATTCTGTGTTCTCTTCACTGGAGAGTAAAAATTATCTGGAGTGTATATTATTAATGTTAATAATAATAAAGAGTATGGAGACTTGTACATCTACAAAATTTATTTTATAGTTATATATAGCATATTATAATGACCTACACGTGTTTCCACTGCAGCAACTACTCACTGTTACAAGTGCAATATTGTCAGTGCAGCTTCATCAGGGTCTGTCCATTTGGTCTATTTGGTGAACTGATTGAAGTAAATTCTTGTTGGTTAGTGCTCTGTGGGAGGTGGGGTGTTGTTATTTATAAGTATGTTTTGTTGACCTCAACCTCACCAAGTCACTGTCTGAGGATAGGGCTTGGTCTTAAAACAGGTTAAGGTGGAGTTTGTTGTTTTTGTAAGGCTCTTTGTTCATTTTCATGGTTGTATGTGCTATTTTTGATTTTGAGCTAGTACTGAAGGGTTCTTTTTTGTTTATATTAATGTTTTGGTTGGGCTGCTCATTATTTGTGTTGTACATTGTATAGGATATTTTTTTTTTATTAATGATGGTTATTTTATTAATGATGGTTATTTATTTTCTTCCTATCTTTAAAGGCATTTAAATGATTGGCAAATCTTTTCTTGAAATAAAGAGACCTAGCCCTTATATAAAAGTATTCCCTTCCTTCTGAGGTAACTTTACATCTATCGGCCAGTTTCTTAGTTTACATTTTGTGTTTAACAGACATATTTACCTCTAGCACAGTTGCATTGACCTGTTTGTCTATTTCTATTATTTATTCTGTTGTTGATTTCACTAAAAGTCTCTCCTATTCAGCTGCTGTGAAACCATCCAACCAATGCCAGCATGGAAGATGGATGTTGAATGATGACAGTAACATACATACACACATACATACATACATACAGACATCCCTTTGGCAACATCTTTTAACCGTCAAGTGTCAGAGTGCATCCCTTGACCAGGTTTGCATACATGAAGCTGATAACATCATACGACTAGGAAGGCAGCTCCTTGAGCAACATTCCTTGTCTGATAACCTTAAATGCATGCTCCAAGAAGTTGCATGACTCTACCACAGCATATCAGATGAAAGGATGAGTGTATATCAGCAGAAGATCATGAATGGATATGTTAACAGAAAGCTCCAGGATGATAGTAACATTGATCATCAAAACAGTTGATCATTTACCAACAACCATATTACTAACTTTGAAGGGTATGCTTTTGCAATCCAGGAACAGAAAATTTCAACAAAATACATGATGCACAAAAGAGATAGAGATACAAGAAAAGCATCAAAATGTGATAGCCAATGCAGACTTTGTGGAATAAACATCAAAGATATCACCCACATCATAAGCAGTTGTTTGAAAATGTCATCACAGTATTATCTACCGATGAGACATAATGTTGTAGCTAAGACACTGTTTAATGAGATCTACTGGAAAGATAAACCTGAAACCAAAGAAATAAGAACCCATAATATTGCAGAAACCATAGCCACTCATAATAAAAGGAAGTACTGGTGGAATGTGCCAGTGAAAACTTCCATAAAATGTAAATAGAGCTGACATGGTGATTTGGAATAGAAAAGAGAAACTGTGTACAGTTGTAGAAATCAGCTGCCCACTGGATGTTAACATAAAGCTAAAAATCAGCGAAAAAGAGAATACTTTTGCTGAACTATTGAGAAATCTACAGCTACTCTTCCCAGATTACAAGTTCAAATTTATACCTGTAATTATTGAGGTACTGAGATATGTAACACATTGCCTAAATGCTAATCTTGAGAAACTAAGTTTCTCCAAACCAGAAAATGAATACTGATTCAAAGACAACAGATCTAAGCCATCACTGGAACTGTAAAAATCTGTAAAACTTACCAGAAGTTTATAATTTAAGTATAAATGCACAACTCTATGCATGAGAATACATACACAAAACAAAACATACAAATCTGTACATGCACTGACTTCAAATACTGAACATATAAATACATGCAAAAATACCTTGTTGATTTGTTGAAATTCCAATGAAAGAGCCTTGGATCTCAGTTAGAAACAGGGTCTTTCTTTACTGGCAAGAAATCTTGACTGACTGGCAGACATATATATATATATATATATATATATATGGAAAGGCTTTAGTGGTCACTTTGGTCAACACAACTCTAAATTAATCAAATATTAAAATTACCTGTATATCAATGATACAAGTTTATTAATACTGTACAGAGCAAGGTACTTGTAAGGTAGTCTGATGACCATGGAAATTTGTATTTCCTGCTCATAAATTAGAGCAAATTATAAGAGGTTCCAGAATAGATAGGGGTTAAGTATCCAGGTGGGTACCATTCAAGTACTCAGTTATAATCCAAGTTGTGACTGTGTGGGTAAGATTTAGCTAGCATTATTTATATTTGGTAGGTGACTATAGTTTTTGAGTGCAAAGAATGTGAGAGGAAGATTTGGAAACCTGGTATAACTATAAAAACTGCTGTCATGTTGACCCTATAATGACCCTCTCCTAGCAAAACTAATAAGCTAAGCAATGCTAGGACAGGCATCACAAATAGAAATAACCCCCTTATGAAAAGGAAAAATTAATTGTTTTTCCAAAATTAGACCAACTTCCAATAATAATACTGACCCCCATAAAATAACAAATAAATCGAGGACTACATTATGTCCACCTTTAGATTGACCCACAATATGGCCCCTTTGAAATTCAGATAGTTCCCAGGTTTCTTTTATACATAGCATGATTAAACAGTCACATATAGAACCTGAAACATAAAAATGTCAATTAATAAAAAATACAAACCATTACATGTTAGAATAAACATAAAATGGTGTTTTATGGGGTGTCTATTTACTTCTGTCATATCTGTGTGTGCGTATATACATATATACATACATACATACATACATACATACTTATATGTGCAGGAGTGACTGTGTGGTAAGAAGCTTGTATCCCAACCACATGTTTCCGGGTTCAGTCCCAATGCATGCCATGTTGGGCAAGTGTCTTCTATTATAGCTTCAGGCTGACCAAAGCCTTGTGAGTGGATTTCATAGACAGAAACTAAAAGAAGCCTGCAGTATAGGAAGGGCATCCAGCTGTAGAAACTCTGCCAAATTAGATTGGAGCCTGGTGTTACCATCCGGTTTCACCAGTCCTCAGTCAAATCGTCCAACCCATGCTAGCATGGAAAGCGGACGTTAAACGATGATGATGATGATGATGATGATATATATATATATATATGAATGTGTGTCTGTGTTTCTCCCTCCACCATTGCTTTACAACCAGCGTTTGTGTGTTTATGTCCCTGTAACTTAGTGGTTCAGCAAAAGAGATTGATAGAATAAGTAGTAGGCTTACAAAGAATAAGTCCTGGTATCAATTTCTTTGACTAAAGGCAGTGCTCCAGCATGGCCACAGTCAAATGACTGAAACAAGTAGAAGAATAAAAAGAAATTAAAGAATATATATATATATGTTATTTATTTGAAGGGCACAATACATGTATTTAAGTGCTACTAATAGTTTCATATGTTGATAAATACTCAAACATATTCTTCAGCCGCAAACCACATATCATAACGATATATAATATATAGACACACACATATACACTCACACACATACACACACACACACACACACACACACACACACACACACACACACACACACACACA
>NC_068981.1:106571926-106582616 GCF_001194135.2 Octopus bimaculoides
ACACACACACATATATATATATATATATATATATATATATATATATCATCATCATCATCTTCATTTAACATCCGTTGTCCATACTGTCATAGGTTGAACAGTTTGACAGGGCTGGCCTGCTGGAAGACTGTACCAGACTCCAGTCTGATTTGACATGGTTTTCTATGGCTGGATGCCCGTCCTAACACCAACCACTCCAAGAGTGTAATGGGTGCTTTTTTCATGGGGTTGGCATGGGTACCAATTTGTATAACATTGGTATCTGCCATGACTGCGATTTTGCTCAGCTTGATAGGTCTTCTTCTCAAGCATGATGTAATGTCAAAAGCCTTGGTCATTGCTTCCGTGAGCCCCAACACTCGAAAGGAGCTCAGCCATATCATCTCCATGAGGTCAACACTCAAAAGGTACTTAGCCACTTTATCTCCATGTGGCCCAATGCTCGAAAGGAACTCAGCCACTTTGCCTCTGTCAGACCCAATGCTCGAAAGGAATTCAGCCACTATGCTACCAAGAGGCCCAATGCTTGAAAGGAACTCAGCTACTTTGCCTCCATGAGGCCCAATGTTCAAAGGTTGATTTTTTTATGTGTCACCAGCACAGGTGCATTTGGCTTGATGGGTCCTCTTAAGTAGAGCACATCGCCAAAGGTCTTAGTCACTAGTCATTGCCTCTGTGAGGTCCAAAGTTTGAAGATCATGCTTCACCACCTTGTCCCATGTCTTCCTGGATCTACTTCTACCATAGGTTCCACCTACATGTGACAAGAAAATTTTTCACACATCCTACCCCAGTAAACTAAAGTACATCTCCGCTTCCTCACACCTCATCTTCATGCACCATGCTTATCTCTCCCTCCCCACTCCTGCAGTCCAATTTCGTCCTCCCTGCCTTGTCAACTGTATCATTGCTATCCTGTTGTTTCCCCTTATATACTCAGAATTGAATAGTCACTGCGTTCCTCCCTCCCCCACCCCATCTTTACATTTATGTGAACTCCTCATTCACACACCTTGAGCAACCTTCTACTATCCCATTCATATTTACATCCCCATACGTTGAGAGTATGCACAGGCACATCGCCACCAGCTCTCTCCCTCTTACTGTCATAATCACGTATCTCTTCTACAACAAAACACTAGTTTCTGTCCCTCAGTCATATTCGAACTCCTCACCGCCAGGTACCATACAGTCCACTCTGTAAAATCGCTGGCATTAGGAAGAGCACCCATCCATAAAAATCATGCCAAAGCAGACTTCACTAGTGCTGGTGTCATGTGAAAAGCACTCAGTTTGTTCTGTAAAGTGATTGGCATTAGGAAGGGCATTCAGTTATAGAAACCATGTCAAAATAGACAGTGGAGCTTGATGCAGTCATCTGGCTTGTTAGCTCCTGTCAAACTGTCCAACCTATGCCAGCATGAAAGACGGGTGTTAAATGATGATGAGGAGGATGATGATGATGATGGTGATGATGATTATATGTATGTATATGTATATATTGGCTGTGTGGTTGAGAATTTTGTTTCACAATCATGTGGTTTCTTCTCAACAATTTTTTCCTAACATTCTAGTTAGTTCCATATTCAAAAGAGAGAATGTAAAGAATCCTTTTATAAAATTTTCTTTCAAAGCTGTGATCTTTTTCTCACTTTCAGGGTTTTATACATCCATGAATTACACCCATAAAGTGCAGTTGAAATTGTTATTGCTCTTAAAAAAAGTAATTATTATTATTGCTGGTGTTATTGTCATCATTTTATCTTTACAAACATTTTGCTGTAGCTGTTGCAATCTAATATTTTACCTGTTTCTTTGATCTTGTATCTTCCATTATTATCTTTTCCAAATATTTAAACTTGTTTGAAATGCCTTCCTGTTATTTTAATCTTCACTGACTATTTTCTTCTTGAATATACTAATTATCTTTTTTTTTTTTTTGTCAATATTTATTTCTACTCCATATCTTCTTGTAGTTGTATCATGATATGTTGGTTAGATCATTAAGTTCTTCAATTTCTCCTATTAAATCAATATCACTGGAAAAATGGAAAATACTGACTTCTCTACCTCCTACTTTAATATTTTTTTCAAAAGATTCAAGGGTTTCTAGAAGCATATTACAGAGGCTTGGTTAAAGACAACCATACCCTTGTCTGACACCATATGTTGTTTTAAGTCAGTTACTGGGTGAATTTCCAACCAAAACTATCCTGCATTTATTTAGACATAGTGTATCTAGAAGTATATTATCAAATATATCCTTTTGAAAAAGACTGTAATGTATGATCCAAGAAAGACTTGGCTGATATTTCTACCAGGCTGAGTGACTGCACAGGGATTCCTTCATGTTTTCCATTGTAATCCTCATATCCCGAAATGGACATGAATTCATCTATGCAAGCCAACTAAATATTTGTTAATTACAGCCATTAATAACCAAGTGGAATAAGCTTTAAATTGTTAATTACATCCATTAATAGCTAAGTGGAATAAACTATAAATATTACTCTACTATGTACAGCAACCATAGAGAGACAAGGAGTTAAGGACAGAAGTAAGGAAGAGTAAACGAAAGAGTCTCATATTTCTGGTGGACAAAGCTGTATGAGTTGAAGTTGATAAAAGAGAATTAACAGGAAGTGGGTCTGAAAAAATACTTGACTAGAGATAAGAATTCAGAAACGAAATGGGAAACAGAATTAACAACTTTCTTCCAACCTGCATAGAAAATAAAATTGAATGCAAAATCATGTTGTATGATGATCATTGATGGATATGATAATGGTGGTGATAGAGTGCTGGTGCTGCTGTTGCTGGTGCTGCTGGTAATTCTGGTGGTTGTGGTTGTGAACATGATGATAACAATGATGACAGTGATGATAACAATGAGGACAGTGATGATAACAATGCAAAGATGATGATAATAATATTGACGATGATGATGTTTATGTTTTAGGATATCTTTACCTTTCCAAAGTTTAGTTTGTTCATGCTAACAAAACAGGTCATTTAGCAAACTAAACCTCTCTCCATGGTACATATTTTAGTTCAAAAGGAAGATTGCTAATCCTAAAGATTTTCAGCCATCTTCATGCAATGTTTATTTACTTCCAGGGCCATGGAAAGGTAGGTCCAGTAGTTATCCTGTTTGCTGTTGTCGGTCAATTTAGATATTAGGGTTGTGTCTCAGATTCACTTGGTTACCATCCTCGGTATGTTTGTCATGCTGACCAATAGTCAAACTGGAAGAGACATTCAAGGAATAAAAAATCATTCATGACTTTTGGAGCTTAAAGTCTCTGCCTCCTTGTATATGTATTGCAAAACACCTGTCTCTTACATGGGATTTCTCCATCGAAAATTTTTGAAGCTCAGTACTGAACATTAAAAGAATTTCTCAATAATACAATGTCTTAGTCACTTATAAGGATGTGACTCATGATTTAAAGGCATTCTAGCTGTTTTCCTATCTTTGGGATACTTATTTAAGTCCATGAAACATGGGACATCAATGACTCAGCTCAACTCTGGCTTGTCTTCCTTGTGGGCAAGCCTTTTCCTTGGTCTTCTTGGTTTAACCCTTTAGCATTTAAACCAACCATATCTGGCCAAAATATTCCAACTGCTTTATGTCAAACTGATCAGATCCAGGCTCTCACACCCTACAATGTTATTCTACATTAAATAATCACATCATCAAAATGTTGAAGATATGGAATAATGCATGATTAATTCAAAACAATGTGAATCAATAAGCATTATGCTTGACAAAATAATCTGAACACTAAAGGGTTAAATTGTTATCTGCTTCTGTAACTTTATTTTTTCTAGGTAAGAGTGTTGGCCCTACACAAACCCATTTTTACCTCTGGAAAGAGATGATCTATATTAGTCTGGTCTCTGTCCTTTAACCTCTACAGCATGGAAGACCCTACCAGAAACTTGCACACTGCTGGCATAGCTTTCTGGATCATTAAGGTATACAAGCCACCACACTACAACAATAACTGGGTCTTGTGGTGATATCTTTTGGATATCTAAGACTAATTTTGTTGGCTGTGATATTTCTTTTTAAGGTAACAGAATGTGATGTGGAGATTTGGTTGTTATTTCAAGCAGACAAAGTGACTACATAGAGGCTCCTTCTGCTGGTATCAATGCTTTTGATATGAGTATAGTTGTTATTGTCATAACCTTTTCCTTCCTGAGTTCACCTCTTCCTATATGAACAAAAGACAATGTCTTTGCCACTTACAACGAACAATGAGAGAATCTCTACATAACAGTTCAGCCATTAGATACAGTAGCCAAATCATCCTCAAATCATATCTAAACATCTTAAAAAAAGAGGAAGAGTCAAGATAGATAATTTAGTTTTAAAGAAATAAAAATAAATGAATTTCTGATGACGAGTTTTCAGTTGCTCAATCAAGTGTACTGCCTACTTGTTGAATTAGCATATAAGTGGCTAAATATTCCACTGACACATGTTCCTTTAAT
The DNA here is from genome assembly GCF_001194135.2 of Octopus bimaculoides. Taxonomy (NCBI): domain Eukaryota; kingdom Metazoa; phylum Mollusca; class Cephalopoda; order Octopoda; family Octopodidae; genus Octopus; species Octopus bimaculoides. The sequence continues at coordinate 106,576,430 of NC_068981.1, forward strand.
GTTTTTTTTCAGGTAGAGTCAACATGACAATACATGTGACTATGATGGACCTTTAACCATTTAGTATTCAAACCAGTCATATCTGGCTCAAATATTCAAACCGTTTTGTGTTCAAACTGGCCAAATCCAGCCTCTCACACCAACCCAACAATGTTTTTCAAAAAATAAACAATCACATCATAAGGAATAATTAATTCAAGACAATGTGAATAAATAAGCATAACATTTGATAGAGTAATCTGAATACTAAAGGGTTAGGCTTCCTTACAGTTTCCATCTAGTTTAACTCACAAGCCTTGGGTTGATCTAAAGTTATGATAAAAGATACTTGGCCAACATGTCACACAGTGAGATCGAACTCAAAACTTCATGATTGCAAAGTGAATTAATAGATGCCCTAACTGCATCTATAGTTCTAGATACTGCCCATAAAAAAAAAAGACAAGATGACCATGGTTGGAATATTTTTGATCATTGCTCTAATTAGTCATGGTTGATCTTTTCCTGTTATACATATTTTAGCTTGAAGGAAGTTATTCATGGTGTTAAAGTTCTGGTATTCTTCATATCATTCCTGGTAACACCCTCAGTGGCAGTGGGTGTTACCAGGAATAAAGCTTGATGATAGTATCAACATTAAAGGTAGCAATAGTAGTAGCAGTGATGGTAGAGTGATGGTGGTGGTAGTACTGGTGATAGTTTTGTTATTAATCATATGATGGTGATATACATGGCACTAATAACATATCCTATCTCTCTTTTGAATAGAGTATTAAGTTTTCTATCGTACATGAACATAGAAAATAACATGAAATAAAAAAGAGAAAATATCTTTAATTGAAACATTTGAAATTATCTATAGAAGGAGAAAAAAATAAAACTAATCGAGAAAAATATATATAACATAAACAACACCAACCTGTGCTGTGATTGCAAGCGTTTTCGCTAATGTGCAACAGTTTATTGCTGATCAATTTGGGTGTCGACATTATTAAACTGTCATCAAAACAGTTTTCACAAGCACACATTAATGACATCCATTACGCTCAAATCAAAACAAATATATTGGAATAAATATAATGGCTATTACCATGTTTAAGACAAAACAATTCTGATCTCAGTCAGTCATGTGTTGCTGGTTTCCACAGAATGTTATAACTATTTGACAATCTGTTTTGAGAAAGATCAATAGATGAACAAAGAGTTGAGTGAAATAAATCGAAACATTTTGATTCTTATTTGGTAAGCGAGATGTTGATGATGGAAACAAGAAATGCAATTGTCTGTACTGTACAATAATTCATGTGAAGGTCAGTGTGATAGGAGGAAGGTTATGATGCCTGTTAAAGTAACTGTATGTTACTTGTGATTGGAGTGAGACTAAAGTGTTCCTATTGATGTTTTTGTTGTTGTTATTGTTATTATTGATATTGATATTATTTGTTTCTGATGATGATAATATTGCTTAATGATATTAATGACACCAAAGGAAATACTAATAGAAGTTGTGTGTGTATGTGTGTGTGTGCATACGCACATATGCGTGTATGTGTGCGTGTGTGTGCATATGTGTCTGTGCATGCATATGTGTGAGGGGGATTGGATCAGAAGTGCTATGTCAATGTCATTAGAGTGTGAGTAGAAAGTGAGGCAATCCCAAAGCTCTTTGAAAGTCTTCCCAAACTGGAAGAATCAATGCAGTTATTAGGTATCACTGCTATTGCTATAAATACTGAAACTTAAAAGCAGTGCTCATGAGTATAGTGGGAGACTGGCTCACTGAGTCTTTGACTATGACATTTATATCTTGCTTTTCAGTTCAAGTAGTTGTAAATACATACAACTACAGAAAGAGGAAGCACTGTACAGGGTGTGGATGGTATTTGTTTGCAATTTTCAATTGCTTATTTTACGCATATTTTTTTTTACTTTCGCTGTCAGTCTTTTTCTTTTTAAAAGCAACAATCATTTTTGCTTTATTTTTGTGCAGAATAATTGACTTTAGAAAATTTTGGGCCCAATCAGTTTGAAGAAGAAGCTTAGAGTCCTCCTTGGAATCCACACCAGAAGAATAGACAAGGAGATTTCAGACTTCCTCAACATCAGCAGAAGGATGGTGGAAAAGGCAAGAAAGGAGCTGGAAGATTCAGGATTCTACTATGAGGTGACAACAGAGAGGAAAACCCATGATTGATGATCTGATGTCATCAGAATGCTGAAATTTGTCGATGAAATTCAGGAAATCATCAAAAATGATTCCAGCAAGTCAGTACCTGCCATTGCAAGTAAGAAAGGTGGGGATGAAAAGCTCATCAGACTGGTGGTGCATGAGTACATTTGTTACTTTTCATACAAGATGTGAAAAGGACAATTTCTATCCAAGATGACGCAGGAAAAGTGACTCAAGCACACCAAGATGCTGATCAACAAGTTGAAATATCTAGTGGAGCCAGACATGCTGTGGTACTTCACTCTTCTGCCAAGACCAGAATATCAACTCTCAGAACAACAGATGGCTCTCTGTCTCACTCAAGGACGTGCCTAGAGTCATACAGATAACATTTTCAATGATAATCATGGTCTTCAATGTCATCAGCAATAAAGGTGATGTCATACAACCCACTTCTTCCCTGAACGCCTGAGGCTGAACATTGACAGCTACATCTGTGCTCTGAGTGAGGTGGTGAAGGCCTGGATTGACCAGGTAGTTACAGGGAGGCTGTGCATGTGGTAGCAAGACTCTGCATCATGATACACCAGGCCTGGCTGTCAGAGAATTTCTTTGATCCCACAGCACTTGATATTTGGCCTCCCAACTTGCCTGAATGCAACCCCCTCGACTTCTTTGCTTGGGGCTTGGTGGAATAAGAGATAAACAAATCCAGCTGAGAAATGGACGATGAGCTGAGGGCCAGAATTACACAGGTCTTCAGAGGTCTAAAACAGGAGATAGTGATGAAGGCCTGTAACCATTTCCAAGGTCAGCTGGAAGCTGTCATCAAGACCAAAAGTGGGGTCATTGAGTGAGATCAACAGAACATGTTATGAAGACAAACTGACTTAAATTTGACAAATATATCTCAAAAATTAAAAACACTTTTATTTTTTCCTGAGACAGTCATTGTGCAAACGAATACCATCCACACCTTGTATGATGAACAAAACTTTTGTTTAGTTTGCAATGCTGACTTTATGTTGTCTCGTGAATCAAAAAGTGGGACATGCTTACACAAGAGACGCCACTCATCTCAATATGTTTCTCATTAGCTATCAATCATTGTCCAACATTGGTTTTGTGTCTAAGTCTTGGTGTGTCTGTTACTAAACTTCTCACATAAACAGCTATCTACTGTCTATGTCAACAGTTTAATTGACAAGCCAATGAGGAAGCTCTGGTAGAAATAGCAACCAAGTTTCCACCCACCTCACATTTAATAATCTTAAAATTGGATGGACACATTGGATGATATAATCTGAAGGAAAAAGGGAATACAATACTTGTCGATCATAGATTTGCTCAACCTTTTAGTGAGTGTAGTACTCATCCAGCATTTAATTCTTTACCTCTTTTCTCTCAATTCCTCCTTCTCTCTCCCCCTCCTCTCTCTCCCTCTGTATGTGTGTGTGTATGTATGTATGTATATATATATATATATATATATATATATATATATATAATGTTTATGTATTTGTTTAGCAAGATTCCTTATATCAAATTGTGTGTTGAAACAGATATTGTTATATTTCAGGATGGTCATCTTTTTTACTTGCCATTTCAACACACTATATATCCATTCTTCACTTGTTTATTATTGTTCTTATTTTATCTCCATAATCTGGAAAATTTTCATCTCACACCTATAATCTCATCCGCAACCTTCCATCCTGAAGAGGTCTCAGGTGTATGACAAAAGATTTCTAGACTATGGACATAAAATAAGAACAATAATAAACAAGTAAACAATGAATAAATGACCATCCTGAAATATAACAATATATATATATATATATATACACACATATGTATGTACATGCATATATAAATGTGTGTATGTGTGTGTATGTATGTATGTATATATATATATATATATATATATATATATATATATATAGAGAGAGAGAGAGAGAGAGAGAGAGAGAGAGAGAGGTGGAAGAAGGAGGAATAGAGAGAAAAGAGGTAAAGAATTAAATATTGGATGAGTACTACAATCACTAAAATCTGATATGAAATTTTACTCACACACACACATATATATTTATATTAGCAAAAATGCTAATTCTAAAATCTCTCTATGAGATCACTGCAGTAGTTGTACTAATAAGTAATGTTCGTAGCTGCTTCAACATGGCTGTTCATTCAAACAGACGTTACTGCAATTTTTTTAACCCCAAGAGGACATCCCCTCTAGCTGGTTAACAATGCACAGCTCCATCTGAGATATTGCAAGCAGGGGAGCGAAGACCTACCACCTTCTAGCAATGGGACCAGAAGACTAGCCTCGTTTCAGGCTATTTCTTCTTATTGCAAGCAGAAGCGAGCTACTGCCATCTCTAGCAGACGAGATGTCCAATACTGAAGAGAGACAAAAATAGCCCAAAACCAGGCTGGTCAGCTGGTCCTGTTGCTAGAAGATGGTAGGGATTTGCTCCCTTGCTTGCAGTCACCCAGATGCAGGTGTGCATCATTAACCAGCTAGAGATGTCCTCTTGGGGTTAAAAAATCACAATAAAGTCCTGTGAATAAATACTGTGAATAATGACCATTCAAACACAGCCATGTTGAAGTGGCTATGAACATTACTTTTATATATATATATCATTTCAAATTTGTATGAATTTATATAGAATAATATATCAGTTGAATAAAGTTAAGGCATGGTCTGGTTTTCATGTTTTTTATTATGGTATTTTAACATGAAAAAAATATTTTGTAATGCTCATAAAGTTAAATTAATACTTTCATACATAGTGTAATCATTAAATTTCAAATGTATTCAACTGACAGTTGAGTTCTTGACAACTTTAGTACCTCTTAGAATGCTCCAACATGCTGAATTTCTAGAATACTTTTTTGACCAATCTACATGCATCTTAAACATCACAGTTTGCCAGGTTTACCAATATTCAGTAACTTGTTTATATTTATATGCTAGTGATATTTTTTGATCCATATCATTAACTGTTTGTTATATTAATGCTGTTATTTCCATTCAGAACAGGTTTCAACATTTTAATAAACCGTTTTTCTTTTATCTTTCTTCCAACCTCACTTGTGTCATGTAATTTGTGGAAAGGAAAAATTAGAAACATTTTCTGACCAAATTTCTCTATATGTTCACCCAATGGAATTTGGCAAACATTGGTGTTCCGGATTTGGCAAACATTGGTGTTCCCTGACTCGCCTATATATATAATTCCTAGCAATTGGGGCATTTAATGCAGTAGATCAAATTTCTGCTTTTGCAGTTCATATCTGGATTTGTGAAAATCTGTCAGTTTTTTTGTTCTAATGGATCTACCAGTATGCATGTATTGACATGTTCCACATCTGTTACCATTACACTTGGATACTGTGAATGTTTTATCCTGTTCGTTTATGTTTAATTTTGCCTTTGTTAAGTGGTTGCCTTTTGCTTAGGATAAGTGTTTGATTGGTTATGTTTTTTTAATTTTTCTCTTTGTTTTATGATTGGCAAATTTGTTTTGATGATTTTAAAAATGTTTCGGTGATGCAGATTGTGTGTTACTAGAAATGGTATTGTGTTCCTTTGATGGGTTTGTCTTTTTCGTGTTGCTCTAAGTTGTTCTGTAGTTATCTCTTTTGTTCATTTTATGCTATTTTCTATAAGTAGGGGAGGGTAATTTTGCTTGAGCAGAAATCCTTTGAGTTCTATAAATCATGTTTCTGGTATTTGGATCATTGACTATAGTACAAATTTTTCTGGATGTTGCGTTTTGTATGTGTTGAGTGGTATGATTTGAAATTTAGGTACTGGTGTGTATCTGCGCTTTTGTAATAACTATTAGTTGTAATTGTGGTGTTGTTTTTAATTACCATTATGTCAAGAAATGGTAATTGTGTGTTGCTCATTTCTCTTGTGAATTTGAGACTAGGGTGTAGATTATTGAGGAGGGTGCTGAATTCTTCCAGATTTTCTAGGGGTTTGATCCAAATTAGGAAACAATC
>NC_068981.1:106583966-106587683 GCF_001194135.2 Octopus bimaculoides
TATATATATATATATATATATATATATATATGTATGTATGTATGTATATATATATATATATATATATATATAGAGAGAGAGAGAGAGAGAGAGAGGTATAGCTGTGGTAAGAAGTTTGCTTCCCAACTACATGGTTCTGGTTTCAGTCCCTCTGTGTGATATCTTGGGTAAGTATCTTCTACTAGAGCCTCAGGCAAACCAAAGCCTTGTGGGTGGAAATGGAAGATGGAAATGTAAAGAAGTTTGTCATGTGTGTGTGTGTGTGTATGTGTTTCTCCCCCATCTCCACTTGACAATCAGTGTTGGTGTTTTATGACCCTGTAATTTAGTGGTTCTGTAAAAGAGACCAATAGAATAAGCACCAGGCTTCAAAAAAAAGAGTTCTGGTGGTGATTCATTCAACTAAAACTCTCAAGGCAGTGTCCCCACACAGCCACAATCTAATGACTGAAATAAGTAAAAGGACAAGGGACCAGGAGTTGTAGTGATTTGTTGTACTTGAATAGATGCACCAAGCTAAGTAAAATCGCTGTCATCCATACATATAGGCTTGTCCTTTACAGGTGCCAGTGCCACATAAAATGCACTCATGCCAGTGCTGCATAAATACACCCATGCCAGTAGCACATGAAAAGCACCTAGCACGCTCTGTAAAGTGGTTGATGTTAGGAAGGGCATCCAGCCAGAGAAATCATGCTACAACAGATGATTGGAATCTTGACAGCTCCCTGGCTGGCCAGCACCATGTCAAACGTCCAACCCATGCCAGCATGGAAAACAGATGATGATGATGATGATGATGATAAAGGATAAAGGATATATACATATATAAATAATTGCCTGTTTTATTTCTAACTATTTTAGCTACTAGTGTACTATATTTCATGCCTTGCTCAGGGCACTGAACAACATTAATGACAATGTACAAAACATAAACTCTTGATTCTTCAGTGAATAGGTTGAAATTTTACTTATTCTGCAATTTTGATTCCTCCTTTACTAATTTGTTTCAAATTCTGGCACAGAGCCAGCAGTTTTCATGGGAAGGGGGCTAGTCAATTACATCAACTTCAGGGCTCAACGGGTACTTATTTTATCGACCCTGAAAGGCTGAAAGGCCAAGTTGACCTCAGTAGGATTTGAACTGTAAAAATGGATGAAATGCCATTAAGCATTTTGCTTGGCGTTCTAACGATTCTGCCAGCTTGACACCTTCATTTACTAAATGACAAATATATTCATATTGGATTTCTTTTATTGAATTAGGTATATGTCACATGAGAACAAAGATGGCCAAAATGGTGCTAATGCAGGGACAGTTGTGTAGTTAAAAAGTTCACTTCCAAACCACATGGTTTTAGTCCTACTGTGTGACACTTTTGGCAAATGTCTTCTACTATAGTTCTAAGCTAACAAAAACATTGTGAGTGAATTTGGTGCATGTATGTATGTATGTATGTATGTATATATGTATGTATGTGCGTGTGTATGTTTGTATGTATGCATATGTACATACATATGTACATACATACATACATACATACATACATACACACAAATGTGTGTGTTTTTGTGTGTTTCCTTGAAATTTCATTATATTTTTTTCTTTGCAAAATTGAAGTCAATCACAAAGTGGCAAGAATCTTTTAACCCTTTAGCATTTAAATCAGCCATATCCAGCCCAAATATTCCACCTGGTTTATGTTCAAAGTGGCCAGATTTGGCCTCTCACACCTACCCTACAATGTCATTCTAAAAATATGTAATCACATTAACAAAATCTCATAGCTATGCGATAATACGTGATTAAATCTAAACAATGTGAATAAATAAGCATTACATTTGACTGAGTAACCTGAATGCTAAAACATTAAATCAAGACAAGCTTTTGGAATTTGTGGTTACTTGATTTGGTTGATGTATGAGTACATGAGTGCATATTGTATGCATGTGTGTGGATAAACTTGCACCTGTGTATCTGGATGTCACAACAGAACACAAGTGATTATGAATATAATTGTGTAAGTATGTCTGTCTGTATGTGTTTATATACGTGTGTTTGTGAATCCTTGTCTTGACAGCACATGATAGATGCAAAACGAGAGAGATAGAGAGTGTGTGTGTGTGTGTGTGTGTGTGTGTGTGTGTGTGTGTGTGTGTGTGTGTGTGTGAGTGAGTGAGTGTGAGAGAGAAAGACCATCAAAGAAGTTGTTACTTAGCTTGAAAACAAGGAAAGGTTGGCAACAAGAAGGCCATTTGGCAGTAGAAAACCATTTGACTGATGTAAACACTGAAAAGTGAACATAAAAAAAAGTAATACTGTTGATGACTACCAAAGAGACTGGCTGTTTCTTTCATACTTCTGGCATCGTGTTTTGCTTGTGACTGAAACACATTACTCACTAAGGATTTGGTCCAACTAACAATAAATAGGTACTGCAGATATAAACAACTTATTGCTGTCAGTAGTGATAGCATTGTAAATATAGATGAATGTTTGAATCCATTCACTTGCTGCATTAACAGCAATTTGAAAGAGATAGGATCTTACTATGCTAACTTGGTAATGATACACTGCATGAATATGATGTCAGAAATAGTGTTTCTATAACTCAAAAGTTATGAACTCCCCATATATCAAACTCTATATTCCATTTATATATTATTAGCAACAAGTTTGAACTGAGTCAAAGATTTAATACAAGAGATTTCATCATTCAGAACTTTCAAACTGCCCCACATTTCTCTATTATTTTGGCACATCACCACAAAGTCAACTCCATCACACTCTTTACCTTCTCTATTGTCAAATAATGGACTAGGATGCTTCTGGACCATGTTTAGGGTATGACATGATTTTCACAATGGGACACAGACCCAAAACTTTTCAACAGAAAAGCAGACAATTTGTTGGCCTGACCTTTGTTACTCCCCAGACGTAAATATTAATGAATTTGTTAAGACTGTATGAAGAAAGTAACCTAATTAAGCATACTTTTGTTAAAAGCAATATATTATTAATATGTGGAGAATAATGTTAGACAATTAATCTTTGACTAACTAATTAAATTAAAGAAAGGTATTAATAATTCTTAAGAAATCTGACTTTTTCCCCTAGAGTGAAGAAATAGTTTACTATTAAGAAGTTAGTCAAGATAAACTACAGATATACTCAATATTTATAGTACAACAATGAAAGTGCTTCGTCTTTCTTATTAAGCTTCCATTTCATGTAAATTCGTATTTTTCTTAAATAAATCAATAAATATGATGATAATAATTGCTGTAGCATTCATGCCTTTCCTAAAGAATATAAGCAAAACAAATGAATTGATAGAGCTATAACTGAGAGACAAAGTCTGTTTATGGATTTTGACTTGTTGTATAGGCTTACTGCTGCTCTATGACATTCACTAAAACATGTATTGTGATATGCAAAATCAGTAATGTCTATTATTATTGTAGTTTCTGTTGTTATTACTGGCAGATATTGTGGAAGGCATATAGCGTTATGCATTTAAACATATGCATAACTAAAGAATTATACAGCTGGGCCACAAATAACTCTATTCATCTTTCGAAAGAAATGCAGCACATGAATTCCAAGTATAGTATATGGCTCCCATTAATTCAACAACTCTCTGACATTATATTATACAGAATTAAATATATTTATATATACACACACACACACACACATACGTATATATATATATA
>NC_068981.1:106591944-106596631 GCF_001194135.2 Octopus bimaculoides
ATTTGGTACTTATTGTTGGTTGAGATATATATCTAATTATTGTTCTACTTACGATCTGACGAGTAGCTATATTTTTGAATAGAACTTATTTTCGATAATTTCAATTGATTTTAATCGATTTAAATTTCTTTTCTATTTGAAAATTGGTTATGAAACACGTGTAATCTTTTTATTATATTTATCTTATGATATTTACTTTACTTTATATTATACTCATTTATTGTGCTTTTAATTATTAATTTTTCTATATGTGATAGTGGATTTTCATCGATGAGTTCTTGAAAATTGGTTATTTTCCCTAAAACTATATATATTTTATATATATATATATATATATATACATACCCATATATATAGATGTATATATGCATTTATGTACATATATATTATTCATGCACACACATGGACATTACAGGCAAATTATATTCAAAAGTAAAAGTTATTAATTATTTCATTTCTTTTTAACTTCTTTTCTTTTACTATCCACCCTATTTTATGTTTGTGGAAAATAAAAATTTTTCCTTCCTTATATTTTGAACAAAGAGCAAATAAAACCAGAAAAAGCTAAGATTTAACATCACATCACTTGGTTCAGGTTACTAAAGAAAATAAAAAGTAAACTTTGGGGGATCTTTGGATTTTATCTAAAGTTAGCAAATAATTCTTCTGAATTACATTTTACCAAAATTTTATTATTGTTGCCTTTAGTTTTTTTTTTCACTTTAAAATATTACCTCTGCTTTATTGTGCTAAAGGTTGAAATGGAACGGAATTTCATTTTAATCATAGATATTGCATTAATTTGTTTTTTACTTTTTTTAAACTGTATCTGCCATAATCCTTCCAACTATTTTACTTTATGCACAAGCCTTCAACTTTCTATCTGGTTCCTGTTTTATGAGAACTAGCTTAAACCCTTTTATCTGATTATTAATCAACCCCCAAACTTTCTGTTTACTTTCTACACCCTTCATCATCATCATTAAGAGATGTTTTTTTCTGAATACATCTAACTGATTTTACTTAATCTAACTTTTAACTATGTCTAAATATTTTTACCTATTACAATCATGATATGAAGTATGAAGGTGTACCATTCTACTGTTATCCTTCTCTTGAACAATATAACAAAGCAGTGAATAAGTCAAAATTTGTTTTTGAGATTTTACAATAATTAAGCAATTTCCTTTTCACTCAATAAATTTTGATTTTAGATCAAAAAATAATTGTTGTTGCCAAGTCATGGAGATCAGTGTCAGGCCCCCAATTCTCCATTTTCTCCTTATTCTTTATATATATATGTATATATTTATTTATTCTTTTACTTGTTTCACCTATTAGACTGTGTCCATGCTGGGGCACCACCCTTAAGAATTTTACTAAAATTTTACTTGACCCCAGTACTTCTGTTTTTTTATACCTGGTACTTATTCTGTCAGTCTCTTTTGCTGAACTAAGTTACAGGGATGTAAACACACCAACACCAGTTGTCAAGCAGTGGTGGGCGACAAGCACAAACAAACACACACACACACACACACACACACACACACACACACACACACACACACACACACATATATATATATATATATATATATATATATATATACACATAAACAATGGGCTTCTTTCAGTTTCCATCTATCAAATCCACTCACAAAGTTTTGGGTCATCCTGAAGCCATAGTAGAAGACACTTGCCCAAAGTTCCATGCAGTGGTACTGAACCCAGCACTATGTGGTTGGGAGGCAAACTTCTTATCACACAGCCTTTCCTGCATTTATGTGTGTGTGTGTGTGTGTGTGTGTGTGTGTGTGCGTGCATGCGTGTGTGTGTGTGTGTAATCATCTTCATTTAACATCCGTTTTCTATGCTGGCATGAGTTGGACAGTTTGACAGGAGCTAGCCAACTGGGGAGCTGTTCAGATTCCAACTGTCTGTTTTGCCATGGTTATTTGTTTTTTTTTTTGTTTGGATTTATAGACTATCATGTCAAACCTTGTATATCTAAGGCTGAAGAGAATAAAGGGCATTATCTGTTAGGAGTAGGGGTGAGAGAGTAGACAGTAATCATGGTTGGTATTGTCATAAACTCATGAGGTTTGGTAATGGAAAACTTAAAACAATATGTTGGCTGACAACTAAGCGGGGTCACCCACTAGCAGACCATTGATAATGAAACAGGGGAAGTCTTATCATGTAGTATTATGCTTAGAAGTTTTTTGTTTTAGAACTTTTAATACCCAAAGGTAAAAAATTCACCTCTTAAAAGTAATAGTTGCAATGTGAACGTACGTGCTCCATGGATGCTTGTATGAGCAAATATATATGTGCCATACAACTTATACAAGGGCATTTATACATCCATATCCATTAATGGTTATTCTTTTATTCTTTTATTTTGTTTTTACTGGTTTCATTTATTTGACTGTGGTCATGCTGGAGCACTGATTTTAGTCAGAGAAATCGACCCCAGGACTTGTTCTTTCCAAGTTTAGTACTTGTTCTATCAGTCTCTTTTGCTGAACCACTAAGTTACGAGGATGTAAACACACCAACATCAGTTATCAAGCAATGGCTGGGGGACATACACAAACACACACACACATAAATGCTTACATATATATATATACATACAATGGGCTTCTTTCAGTTTCTGTCTACCAAATCCACTCACAAGGCTTTGGTCAGCCCTAGGCGACAGTATAAGACACTTACTCAAGGTGCCACACAATGGTACTGAACCTGAAACCATGTGGTTGAGAAGCAAACTTCTCAACCACATGGTTCCAGGTTCAGTCCCACTGCATGATACCTTGGGCAAGTGTCTTATTTTTTTTCACTGTATTACATGTTCGTTTCTTTTTTGCATCCATTATTTTATTATTGATCTGCTATATAAATGAAGATAAACTGAAAAGATACATTGCAGAACTGTTATTTTAGCAAATTATATCTATTTATTACCTGAAGAGACACATCTGCACCATCGGATGCTCCTAAACCAGTTGTTAAGTATCCACCCATGAGGGATCGGTGCTAGATGGGTGGAAACAAATGTAGTGATTAATAAAAATTCTCATATCTTCCATCTGCCATCACTCATTAACCAAATACATAACAAATACTGTAAAATTTATCGTGCATCACCAGTGAGCTACCAAGTATAAATCATTTGTTTTATCATCTAACATGTACACACACACACACACACACACACACACACACATACATACATACATACATACGTGCATACATACATATATTATATCATACCATGTTATATTATATTATATTTTTTGGTGTAATTTCTAGACAAAAGCATTAATAAAAGGATTTTCAATAAAAGAATATTATATGTTCTTGAATTGAGCTGCTGAGATAAGAATTTCCTCATTTTTTGTGTATTTTCTTAGAACAATTTGTAAACACTGCTTATATCTTACATCAAGGATAAATATGATAATTTCATTGAGAAATTTTCTAAAGTTGTCTTTCAGAACTAGGTAGTCTGTAAGTTTACAAATATTATCATAAACAAGATTTCCCTGCAGGTGAAAAAGAAGCTTTATCTGTTTTGATGAACTAGCCTCTTATCTTATTAGCATGTTATACATGCATGGATACAAACATATATACATATGTACATGCATGCATACATACATATATACATACATACATACATACATATATAGATATATATAGAGATATAGATAACTATATAGATATATATAATGACTGACAGACAGACAGATAGATACATTATAGACATGATAGGCATGGTTCTGTGTTCTGTCCCACTGCATAACACATTGAGCATGTGTCTTCTACTATAGTCCTGAGCCAACCAAAGCTTTGTGAGTGAATTTGGTACACAGAAACTGAAAGAAGTGCATTGTACGTATATATATATAGGGAGAATTCACAAAAAAAACAAGACGAAGACAGGTGGTGTAGAAAACAAATAGATGTATTAGTATACAGAAAGGAACACAGAAAGAAACAATGAGAGAAAAAAAATGTGTGTAGTGATTAGCGATGTATCACGGCGAATGCCAGACAGAAGGGTCACACAGGCAAGTTAAGAAGAAGGGGAGATAACAAAGTAGTAGTGATCCCAAAAAGAAGGTGCGCGCGCGTAAGAGAATGCTGGTGATCTTGACGTATGCATGTGTATGTGTAGGTGTGTGTAGGAGTGGGATGGGCTTATGAGGGAGGGTTGACGATGAAGGGGAAGGGAAAAGGTGAGTATGAGAGAAGAAAGAAAGAGAGTGAGAGAGAAGAGAAATAGGAGTGAAGAGAAGTAAAAAGAAGTAGAAGTCGGAGCAAGAGAGGAGAGGTGGGTAGGAAGAAGTAGGAGGGAGGGGAGAGGTGGTATATATATATATATATATAATAACATAAATAATATATAAATATATGCATATATCTATACATATATGTATATACCTACATCTATATGTATACATACATGCATATATGGGTACAGGACAACACAAAAAAACGTTAAACACAATGAGAAACGAAAACAAAGATGAAGATAGAAAAACAAACTTTTTTCGAACAACAAAAAAAACAAACAGAGAAACGAGACATGCAACATAAAGAATATTTCCCTTCTTCAGTTGTCCCTGTTCCATCCACTCTACATTTCAAAGGCAAGGACAATACGCGGCTTCGTTGG
>NC_068981.1:106597082-106598550 GCF_001194135.2 Octopus bimaculoides
CAATCATCCAGATCTCTGAGTACCTTATTTTTTCTAATATATAATACCTGTACATCACCTCCAAACATTCTAAATTATATATATATATATATATATATATATATATATATACATATGTAGCTATGTGGGTGTGTGCTTTTGTGTACTCTACCATCACTTGACAACCAGAGTTTGTTTGTTTGCATTCCTGTAACTTAGTGGTTCAGCAAAAGAGACCATTAGAATAAGTACTGGGATTGATTTGTTCAACTAAAATCTTTCAAGGTGGTGCCCCAGCATAGCTACAGTCTATTGATTGAAACAATCACAACTTGATCCTTTATGGTAAAAGCATGTATATGTATACTAAACAACTTTAACTTAAAATATTTCGAACTTTCACAAACAAAATCAGCTAATAATAACAAACAACCCTACTTCATGCACTACAACAGAAATTGTAAAGAAATTTTACTCTTTCTCTCCATTTTTTCTCTCACTCTTTTTTTAAAAGACCTCATTGTATTTAATTGTTAATATATCTCAATATTACTGACTTTCAATCATGTATGTCTGTTTTGAACTTCATTGAACATTTAAACTTATATTACTGTCCTTACCAGAATAACTCATTGGAATTTCTATGAACATTTGATTTTTAAACATGTTTTTCTGAATTTTCTCTTGTAACTTTAAACTCTCCTAAATCCTTTTTCATATTTACTTATTTATTTTTTTTACCATTGATAAGCAAAAAGTTTTTGAAACTGGTTTGGTACTTGAATAAACTTTACAAAATTTAAAAACAACTAAATGTTTTGAAATTCAGGTGCCTTTTCACACCCCAAAACAGATTCTGACATATATATATATATATGCTGCTCTACATTGATAAGGGGCAAATACCTTGAAACTAGTCTGTAGATGCCAGACCAGCAATGGGAAGTGGCTGACCTCCCCTGTTCGAAGGTTATAGTGGACACAGGTTCGTGTGTCACATAGCTAGCTAGAGGCAATAGCCACTTGAAGCTAATCAACGGCAGCATTCGTCCTATTTTTGAACTGCCATGTTAGCTTGGTGATAACTATTAATATCCAGTACCGCTGCTGTAGTCTCCTTCAGAGAGACTTAGAAATATCAATATTTATATATATATATATATATACAAGAATAAGGGCAGGGAATCGTCAATTAATAATAGAATTAATAATTAACAATTTTGCCAAGTAGTTCAGTATGAAAAAATCTTTATCGGTAAAACCATTTATCATCATAAATATACAGGGATTAGCATTGAGTTGCTTCTCCAACATACTGAAAATTTAGAAATAGCAGTCAAAGAACTACTGATTCTAAACTAAAAATTTTTCTCTAAACGGATGGCGATATTTATGGCACACATAGAACAAAAAAAACGGAGGGAAAAGCGTAAACAAAACAAGTCTTTAGTTAATTGGATACGAATCGTTTCATGGTTAAGTGAATGAA
>NC_068981.1:106599627-106601719 GCF_001194135.2 Octopus bimaculoides
ATATATATACGAGGTCTGATCAATAAGTATCCGGACTTATGTCATAGTAACGAAGCTAAAGCACGCAGAATAAAGCTACTTACCACACACTGACCTTGGCTTCTGCTGTGCATGTGCACTAAGTTTTAACATTCTAGCTCAATTCCATTGCTCACAGCAGTGCTTGGAAGTAATGTGTGAAATGTGTGATCGTTACATTGACCATGACAGAGAAAGTTGTCATGACAATACCTGCTCAGAGGCCTATGCAGAGTTACAGAAAGTGTATGGAGAGGAGTGTATGAGCCACACACAAGGGTATGAGTGGTTCAGACGTTTCCAAGATGGCCGAAAAAATGTCAATATTGACGAACATTCTGGGAGATCCGCAACCAGCAAAACTGAGAAAAACATTGCAGATGTGCATGTAGCTTTGAGGGAAAATTGTCAAATCACCATCTGTGAGTTATCAGGAGATATGCAGATTAATTATGATTCAGTTCAGTCCATTATCACTGAAGATTTGGGTATGAAATGCATGTCTGCCAAATTTGTGCCAAAACTGCTTTCGGCTGACCAAAAAGACACTCGGGTTTGAGTTGTGCAAAATCTCCTTAATTGTGTCGAGAATGATGTAAACTTTTTGAAAACTTTGCATAGGCCTCTGAGCAGGTATCACCAAGCTTTTGGCAAAATTTGATGCAGATTCTCTGCTCAACTTTCTCTGTCATGGTCAGTGCAATGAACACTCGCTACACACATTACTTTGAAGCACTGCTGTAAACAGCGGAAGTGGGCTAGAATGTTAAAACTTAGTACACATGCACAACAGAGTTTAAGGTCAATCTGTGCCAAGCAGCTTTACTCCACATGCTTCAGCTTCGTTACTATGGCAACAATCCAAATACTTATTGATCAGACCACGTATGTATAATAATAAGAACTTTTGGGTGGAAATTCATAAATCTTTTAAAGCATTGCTACACACGTTTCCACAAACCTCATGCACTAGTTGCTGTATTCTCTCTCCATAGGATACTATAAAATTTTTTTGGCAAAATTCATGGATTTCAAGGGGAGTATTAATACAGCTAAAGCATGAAGTTTGTGGAAACATACATAGCAATGATTTATGAATTTCCCCCCAAAAGTTCTTACTATATTCATCCTACAGACAAATAAACTTCTCGCAATATTGCTCTGGAAGATGGGAACAATAAGCTATATCTGGAATAAATAGCATAGGAGCTCTTATGAACACACACAAAAACGTTTCACCTAAGTGGACTTAAAGGATATAAATATATATATGTATATGTATATATACACACATATATATCTATGTAAAAACATGATTCTCATGTATATATATATATATTATATTACATTATCTTTTTGTTAGAAGGGAAGGTAATGCCCATAACCTTTTACAGGATTTCCAAGACTAGTTGGAGGGAGGAGTTAGACTTAAATTACAGACCTGGTCTAAATGCAACAGAACCAAGTAGTGGTGTTAAACCACATGATGGATGCATTTATACATGTATTAAACCAGGTGATATATGCATGTATACACACACACATATTGGGTCATCCCATAAATAATGCAGTTTTTTTATATTTCTTTTATTAAGATAAACAAAGTTCTTTTTTAATCTAAAATATACTCTCCTTCAACCACACTCAAATGGTGCTTTTTATGTGCCTCCAGCATGGGAGCCAGTCAGGTGACACTGGCAACATATATACATATATATACAAGCGGAACGTAAAAATACATTATGAAGGATTTTGGAAATGGGCTGTGCGTGAGAAGACCCGGCAAGCCAAGTAAGATCGTTGCCAGTGCCCCTGGACTGGTTCTTGTGCGGGTGGCACATGAGATGCACCATTTTGAGCGTGGCCGTTGCCAGTACCGCCTGACTGGCTCCTGTAGGATTTTTGAGCGAGATCGTTGCCAGTGCCCCTGGACTGGCTTGTGCGGGTGGCACATAAAAGACACCATTTCGAGCGTGGCCGTTTTCGTGCGGGTGACACGTAAAAGCACCCACTACACTCTCTGAGTGGTTGGCGTTAGGAAGGGCATCCAGCTGTAGAAACTCTGCCAAATCAG
>NC_068981.1:106601729-106605566 GCF_001194135.2 Octopus bimaculoides
GCCAGTACCGCCTGACTGGCTCCTGTAGGATTTTTGAGCGAGATCGTTGCCAGTGCCCCTGGACTGGCTTGTGCGGGTGGCACATAAAAGACACCATTTCGAGCGTGGCCGTTTTCGTGCGGGTGACACGTAAAAGCACCCACTACACTCTCTGAGTGGTTGGCGTTAGGAAGGGCATCCAGCTGTAGAAACTCTGCCAAATCAGACTGGAGCCTGGTGTTGCCATCCGGTTTCACCAGTCCTCAGTCAAATCGTCCAACCCATGCTAGCATGGAAAGCGGACGTTAAACGATGATGATGATGATGATGATGATGATGATGATATTGTAAACAATACAAAATTATTTACTAATATATCAATGACCAAAATATGCAATTGAAAAATATTTTACCATAAAAGAAGTATGTATAATTGTGAATAAATCACAATTAAAATGGAGAGGGTTGCAAAAACCCTTATGTATCTAGAAATAGCAATCAAAACCACCATAAAGTCAGTATAACCACTCATATTAGATCTCTTCATAATAAAGCTGTCAGTGGGTGACATGACGTAAAATTCAAAACTTAAATAAGGTTAGTTCTCTATTGCAATATTGAGGTCAGGAACCAAAACGGTTCCACTCTTCTCTTCTAGAGAGCATTCCTGTAGATACAAATTAACACAAAAAATATACCTTGGGGCTTAACATGTGTCCCGACCAGTAAGAACAATGTGTCAACCTCTGTCTGCACATTCAAATTCTGAATTCCAATGTCATGCACAGCGTTTATAAGAAAAGACCAGTAAATCGAGCCACGGTGAAAAACTAGTTATGAGTGAAAAAATTATACAATGAAAGAGGAATATGAAAATACATTACAAAGGATATATCGTAAAAAATACAAAATTAGTTACTAATATATCAATGACCAGAACATGCAATCAAAAAATCTTTATCATAAAAGAGGTATATATAATTGTGAATAAATCTCAGTTATAATGGAGAGAGTTGCAAAAATCTTTAATTGTTTGTGTATTTGTATGTATGTGAGTGTGTATACTTATGCATAGATATAAATATATTTATATGCATATTTATGTATTAATATGCATATGTATTTATGTGAATATATGCACATGTATTTTGCATGTATATGCATATAGTTATTTATACCTGTATATTTATATGTATGTGTTGTATATATATTAAAAAAAAATCTATTACAGTTTTCTTAAAATCTAGGAACTTTCTCAATCCATGGGTTCAAAAATTATAAAACAAACTTTCATTTCTATTAACTAATTATTCATTTGTGTACCATTAACTAATCTCTTCTGGGCATGCAGGATTTCTTTTTAACTCAAGATTACTTTTTGAGTCAAGACTTTTTTTCCAACTCAAGGTTTTCTTTGATTTTATACAACACAATATTTATGTATTTTTATTTTCTATTTTATAATAAACTATCTCAACTTGCATACTTCTGGAAGACCGTTAGTGAGATCAACCCATCATATCTGTCAATTTGAATCATATCAAAATATACATTACACATACAATCACAATTTTTGTTCCATTCTTGATCACAACTGCTCAACAAATAGGAACATGAAACTCTGAATAGAAGTTTTTTGTAATATTTTTGTGATGCTTTTGCAGGTTTAATAATAAAACATATTACTCTACCTCTAGTATTTGAGTACTATTTTTCCCCACCTTATTCGGGTGTATATTTTAATTGAATTTAATTGAGTTTTTACCTGTAAATTTGGATTTTTATCCCTAATATTATTATTATTATCATTATTATTATTATTATTATTATTATATATATATATATATATATATATATATATATATATATATATATATAAGAAAACAAACTGAAGGATTAACAATCCAGGCAAAATACTTCATAAGCTCGCTGTTGGCACACCGGGCTAACAATATCACTTAGATTAGTGAAGAGCTCCAAGTAATATTTTGGTAGGGTCCAAAGTTGTGGTTCATCACAAGTCTATATTGTAAATCCATGGATGGGCTTCAGATAAACTGGTTTTTACACTGGTATATAATAGACAATTTAAAATAATGGTCATTATATATAATTCCTTTATTACAGCAAATTTGGCTTACAACTATTTCCAGTAGTCATTATAGATAGGTTTACTCAATTGGTCCATTGGTCAATTGAGACAAATTGAAAGACCTAAGAAAATTAATGATACCTTCATCAGAGCCATTGCTGGAAATAACAGAGCACTTGAAGAATGGCTATTGTATGGGGAAAGTGGGGGAAGATTGAGCTGTTTAAGTAGAAAATGTAAAGGCAGGTTACAATGGGGTGGTAGCGATTAAAGGATTGGTACTTAGTAGAAGTAGCAGTAGTAGTATGAGTAATAGTAGTATTGGTAGTTGTAATAGTAGGAATATTGCATTGCTGAATTTGGGAGAGGGACAGTCACAAACATAGGTCAGCAGCATTACCATATTGGCATCGTGTATAGGTCAGATATTCTCCAGCCAATGTGTTCAAGTGTTGTTTGTTATTTCCAGCTTGTCTATTATATAGAGGGTGCGACGAGTAAGTTGTTGCCAATTTATATTTTTAATTTTATGCATGCACATTGTTTGTTTTTGATTTTGTCAACTACACAGTACAGTATGGTCAGCTGGGCACCATCTGTGAGAAAAATAGCACCATGACAATTCACTTTGCCAGAAGTTTGGAAACCACATGCTGTACTGCTTGGCATTCACATGCCAGAAGCTCCGATACAAACATTTCAGAGTGTTTGAGTGTCAATCAGAGGACAGTGCAGAGGATTCAGAAAGAGTTGGATGAGTCTATTGGTGATTATGAAGGCACGGCAGCTCGGAAAACTCATCCTGATCGTTCTGATAAGAAAAGAACTCCTAAATTTGTTGGTGACATCCAGGCCATAATTAATAACTATCCCTCTAAGTCAATCAGGTCCATCACCAGAGACATAGGAGTTGTCTGAGTTTCTTATCAGGTATTTAGTGCATGAAGACATTCAGTATTCTTCATACAAGATGCAAAAGGGCCAATTTTTATCCCAAACCAACAAGGACAAGAGGAAAGACCATGCTACAAAGTTTTTGAACAAATTCAAGCATCCCCTCTAGCCAAACATGCTTTGTTCTTCTCAGACGAGAAATATTTCTGCCACGATCAGATGGTGAACACACAGAACAACTGTTGGCTTGCTGTGTCCCCAAAACATATACTGAGAGTGATAAAAATCAAACATTCAGTCAACATCATGGGGTTTGGCATGATCACTAGTGATGGCAACATTATCTCTCCATTCATCTTCCCACACAGCCTCACACTCAACACGGTGGCTTACATCAAGTGCTTGGAGGAGGTAGTGTTGTCTTTTTGGTCAAGAGGGTGGCTTCTGGAGACCCTATGTCTGGCAACAGGACTCTGCACTATGCCACACAAGCAGGCGAACCCAATCAGGGTTGTCAGACAATTTCTGTGACCACATCACTTCTAACATCTGGCTACCTAACTCCCCAGACTGCAACCTCCTTGATTATTATGTGTGGGGTGCAGTTGAGTGAGAGACCAACAAAACTCCTTGTAACACCAAAGATGAACTGAAATCAAGGATTATGGCAGGATTCACCAACTTAAACAAGGAGACCGCCCAGAAGATTTGCAGGAGATTCTGAAGTCGCCTGGAGGCCATAGTTGAAGCTAATGACGATTTTATTGAATAAATTTACTCTTTGGCATTTCAAGATATTTTTATGTAATTTTGGTAAATATATCTGTTAAAATGTGATGTTAGTGTTATTTTCATTTTTGTGTAATTTCGAC
>NC_068981.1:106606576-106618299 GCF_001194135.2 Octopus bimaculoides
ATATATATATATATATACATACACACACAAACATATATATACATATATGCAGGTTTCTTTTGACGCTGACATTATCGTTATGCATAAGTAAATATATTATGCACTGTTTCTTAGTGATTATCATGTTGTCTCTTTAATCCTTTTAATCAGAAAACTTTTAAGCTATATTTCTTATATTTCTTAAGATAAATTTCTTATTTGCACCATTCTTCCTGAACACCTACAAATCAAAATTCCTTGCTTTTAAAAAGGTATTCAATTATACTTTGGCATATTGACCTCTTAATATAAACTTTCAATATAATTGAGGTCTGGACACTGTCCAGGTCAAAACAAAACCTTGGTTTTACAATCTTTGACAAATGCTTTCATTAAATTGGCAAAGTGGGCAGATATATTATATAGTCAATATATTGTCTGTTTGGACTGAGTAGACTACTGTATAGAGGAAAAGAAGCTTTTGTAAAATATCTTCTTTGTAATATTATGTAGTGTCATTTTCATTGTGAACAATGATTAAGCACACAGCATGATTAAACACCTTTATACCATTGTACTATTGCATGATTGTAGACAATTTTCTCTAAATTTTCTGTGTTATTCTTTTACAAAAATCTAAGGGAAAGAAAATATTGATTTGTCTGGAAGAATTTTCAGAAGAAATTGGAGTCCTTTTCTTTGTACACTTCTAGAAATTAGCTTTATCAGTTTCATATTTTTTACACCTAGCAATTTCAGGTACTACCTTGTAACAAATTCTGAATTATAATAGTTAATTTGAATAGATTTCTTCCCTTCTCATAGGAAAAGAAATATTGATTTGTCTGGAAGAATTTTTGGAAGAAGTTGAAGCCCTTTTCTTTGTACAGTTCTAGAAATTTTCTTCTTCAAATTTAAGTTTTCATTAATTTGAGCTTTTGGGCAGAAGCCTTGTTACAAATTCTGAATTCTAATGGGGGTCTAAATACATTACATCTGTTGCTTGAAGTGAAATCATTTCCTAAGAAAAGGATGATCTTCTTTGCTCTATAGGGTATTCAAAGAGACTTCTCTAACTTCAGAATATAGAGCTTTTTTCTCCCCTCACCTTGTTCCTGATTATTCATCCTTTTTTTTTTCTTGATTGTGTGAGACTAACTATATGCTGGTGAATAGAATGTTTAATTTTTTCTTGCATTGTATCTTCTCATGGACCCAAGATTATGGCCATCATAAAATAAAAGAATTTTTCCTTTCTCAAAAAAAAAAAACAAGAATTTATTTCTTTTTAGTGGGAACCATAGAGATCTAGCTCTATTGAATTATATTAATCAAAAGGAAAATAAAGGTAACAAACCTGAATGAAAAAGAAGCTTTCTCACAAATCTTAACAAAAACCGAAATAAAGGAATAGAATTAAGTTTTATGAATAAAAAGAGAAATAAAGGAATAAAAATTAAAATAAAACCAAAATACCCATTAAAATTTCTAAAAATGCAATCACATCTCCATAGCAATTAAATTTAGCTATAAATGTTGATTTCTATAAGAAGGTTTTGCATATTTTTTAAATCAAAAACTTTGCAGGTGTTCCATTTTGGAAGAATGTGTGTGAATGCATTTATGCATACACATACAAATTGTAGCAAGGTAAAAATATTATAAAGCATTTAATCTAGCATTCTATCATTCTTCTATTTTTACCTATCATAAAGATAATGGTAATGCAAAATATTCTGTAGAATGTTAAATACACCGAGAGAACATTATTTTGTATGCACACACACACACACAAGTTATACAACTGAATATGAGAACAGTGTGTTTAATGTTGTTGTTCAACACTGATGGAACACAAAGACCTTCCAGTTGTGACCATCCTGTCTGTAATCCAGGCATAGTATGTCTAGGATTGCATTTTCCAATGTGAACTTCCTTTTATTTTTAAGAGAGTAGGATGTGATTTTGAAGGACATTTAGCTGTTATTTAGAGCAGGTTGAACAACTGAGAGGAGATTTCCTTATTAGCAAGTGTTTAATAATTCACAGGATTATTGATTGTCTATAGTGTCAACAAGTTGGGGATTTCTGAAGTAGCACTGACTTAACCAGTGAATTTAAATCATTATTAAGTTGAAATATCATGAATCCATCAATCCATTTCTAACTGGTAAATCTCAAATGATAAGTAATTCACTTCTGCAATGACACCAACAGATTGTAAATAATTAGAGATTTATGTAAGTTCAGGAAAATAGTAATAACAGATAAATGTTTGAAGGTTATTCTTGCAGAACATTCATTAAGTATGAACATTTGCATGTATGTTTCCATAGATGTATTTCATTCTTAGGAAGAATAACAAATGGAAATTTTGATATACAACTGCAATATTAGAAATAAATAAATAAACAACAACAAGTATATAATTGGTATTTTTGCAAAAGTAACGATAACACAGAGATGTTCTCATGAAGATGTAATAGACCGGTAGGCAGATGTGAATTAAACAAAGCAAGAAATAAAATATGAAGATAAAGCAAAGCCAATAAAAGATAATATACTCTAGAAGCTGTAGCATACCTTTATCCTCAGATCCTATAATTAAGAAGATATAATCTATAATAAAATCTATAAGCCTAGTCTTAAATTCAATACTATCAAATATTTTGCAATATTTACACTTATAGCTTCTGATTATAAATTCGTCAATTGAATCTTCATTAAGAAACAGCCTAATTAGAGAAGAAACTCTGACCAATAATTACAAGTATCATACATCATCATCATTGTTTTTACTTTCACTTTTCCATGCTGGTATGGGGTGGATATGACTTATTGAGGTGTATACTATGGTTGGATACTCTTCAAGTCACCATTTTTTTTAAGCAAGCCAGTTTTATTCCACTGGTCTTCACATGAAACTGAAAAAGCTGCTGAGCTATAGAATATATTGCTTCTAGGAGACACAAATAAACACACTGCTGCTCAATCTCAAAATGGTGTCAATGTGAAGATACACAGAAATATTTGTATACACATATACACACTCACATGAGTGACAATGATGATGATGATGATGATGATGAAGATGGTGATGATGATGATGATGATAGTGATGACAGTGGTGGTGGTGGTGGTGGTAGTGCTGGATATGGTGGTGGTGGTGGGGTGGGAGTGCTTATCATTGGTGGTGGTGGTGGCTTGGGGTGGTATCGAAATGACACAACCAATGCAATATTTAATTGCATCTCTATTTTATTTGAAATTCAAACCACTCTAGAGTCATCTCAGTCCTTCATATACCCATATAACCAGTCATTAAAATAAGTATCAGAAATATAAACATTTTAATTCTGTCCTTGTGGTGTCCCCTCTCTATAAAGGCCATGTGCCTAAATAAAAGAAATTAGAGACAGTCCTGTCTTTCCTGAGAGTTGTATTTGATTTCACTCCTTGTGAGTTTTGTTCCATTACCTTGTTAATTTATTGAATTGTTAAAACCATTATTGATTGGAATTGTTAAAACCGTTGTTTACTGGAATTGTTGTAATTGTTTTGTTAACTGACTGTTATTTTTCTACTGGATTGTATTTTTTTCTTCCCCATTTATGGGTGAAGTAAGAAATAATTGCGCCATGGAAGGAAAACAAGCACGAAGCTACACTGCAGTGACTGGTAAGGGCCTGGCAGAGGAGGTACTGCAGGTCCACAAATTCAATTGAAAGAGAAAGATTGCAAAAAGCATAACGCTTTACTGAAGAAGGAGAGGGATAGCCTGAGGCTGACGCCCCCTAAAGAAATACTGGACAAGACAGAAAAGAGAACCATAATTTACAGAACGCTAAATGTGTTATAAAAAAAAGTGGAACTAGCAACAGAGGAAGAAATAGAAGAGTGTCTTCAAGAAATAAAAGACAGTATGACGTTTTACATGAGAGGAAAGAAGTACAGCACGGTGGAGGTGAACTTCAAAAGTGAGGAGGAAGCAGAGAAGCACTCTACTGTGCCTTTGAGATCAGACAAGTGGGCACTTCTACCTTCTTACTGCGGCAAACGTGTGGCCAAAGTAAGGTGCCCCCAAAAATCAATGAGGTGTGGCTGGTAGCAACCATCCTATATAACTCAGAAGATGTACAGGTGTTGAAGTTGTCCTGAACGACAGAGGTAAACAAGTTGGGATATGGACTGGAGGTTCTGGTTCATATTAGCCTGCCAGACCTTCATAAAATTGCGGAAGAGCTGGTGCTACCTGATGACATGAGACTGCGAATCATTGAGGAGGGGAGACCTCCAGTATGCTACGCATGTGGAATAAACCAAATGTCCCCAGAAACACGAACAGGAGGGGGAAGAGGAGGAGAGTCAGGAAGAAGAGATTGCAACTGCAGAGGAGGAAAAGGAAGAGTATACAGTGGGAGAAAGGATGAGAAAGAACTTGGAATCTCCACCTAAAAAGAAAAGAAAGGCAGAGGAAAATAAGAATGAAAAAAGAAAAAAATGAGGAATCAACAGAAGAACAAAGGCAAAGACTGGAGCCTTCAACTAGTATGGAGGAGGAAAGACGGAAGAAGAGACTTGTAAGTGAGAAGGATGAACAAACAGAGACAGAAATACTAGCAACAGAGGTAGAGAGTGAGGTGATACAGCCAAGAAGACCATTGAAGGGGATATACGAAAGAGTGATGGTTTGTTACAGAAAGAGGGTGGAAATAGAGAGGAGAATTTCCAAAATGAAAAGCATTATAAGGATCAAACTGGCCAAAAAGGAGGAGAACCGAAATAAGAAAGCGGTGGTGTTGGAGGATGATACAGCAAGAAGGCTGAGAGAAATATTTGGAGACAGAATAGAGAAATAACAGCACTTCGATTTCAATATGACGAATTGCCATCGGTGATAGCATTCGAGGATTTAACGGATTTTGTAGTATGGCATTGCGAACACGATACAAACTGATAAAATAATTACTTCATTTAAAAAAACAGTAAAATGGAACTACCTACTTTTGGGCAGGTGGGTAGGAAAGCCATACCATTCTCATTACTTTCATATTCATAATTCATTCGTTATATGTTTGCCTGTACCCCATGTATTGTTTTGTCTGCCCATGTGGTGTCCCCTCTTGATAAAGGCCATGTGGCTAAATAAAAGAAATTAGAGATAGTCGTGCCTTTAGTGGTTTTACTTAGTATACTGTATACCAAAGTGGTATATCATTTTAAGGATATAACAGTGGTGAGAAGGATTTAAACAACTCATGAGGATTGTAACAACTCACTGGGAATTAATAAACTGAACGAGAATTTTAACAACTCACAGAGAATTAATAAACTCAACGAGGATTTAAACAACTCACAAAGAATTAAGAAATTCAAAGAGGAGTTAATAAACTCACAAAGTTTTGTTGTGTGAATTTTACAAAAAAATCGTAAAAATTTATGCAAAATTTATTGCTTAGTTTGCTCGAGTTGCAAAAACAGTAACAAGAACAGTAACAAGAACAACTGAAAGAACAACAACAACAATTACTATTACAGTAACAAATGCTGCAGTTAATGAAGTCGTCAGGAAATATCAGAAAAAGTGTTCTCGCCAGACTCTTGCTATAGTAACAAAGCTAAAGCACAGAGAGTGAAGTTGTTTGGCACAGACTGACCTTGAACTCCGCTGTGCATGCACACTAAGTTTTAACATTCTAGCACACTTCCGCTGTTTACAACAGTGCTTGGAAGGAAGGTCTGTAGCGTGTGATCATCGCATCAACCATGACAGAGAAAGTTGAGCAGAGAATCTACATCAAATTTTGTCAAAAGCTTGGCGATACTTGTCAGAGGCCTATGCAAAGTTTTCAAAGATCTTTCATTGTTCTGCACACAATCAAGAAGTTCTTGTGCAACTGAATCCCGAGTGTCGTTTTAGTCAACTGAAAGCAGTTTCGGCAAAACTTGGCAGATACACATCTCATACCCAAATCTTCAGTGATAATGGACTGAATTGAACCGTAACTAATCTGCCCATCCTCTGATAACTTATGGATGGTGATTCGACGATTTCTCCTCACAGCTGCATACACATCTGCGATGCTCTTCTCAGTTCTGCTGGGTGCCTGTCTCCCAGAACGTTCGTCAATATTGACATTTTTTCGGCCATCTTGAAAACGTCTGAACCATTTGTACACTTGTGTGCAGCTCATATACTCCTCTCCATACATTTTCTGTAACTCTGCTTAGGCTTCTGAGCAGGTATTGCCATGACAACTTTCTCTGTCATGATCAATGCGACAATCACACGCCACACACCTTCCTTCCAAGCACTGATGTAAACAGCAGAATTGAGCTAGAATGTTAAAACTTAGTGCACGTACACAACAGAGTTCAAGGTCAATCTGTGCCAAGCAGTTTCACTCTGTTTTTTAGTATCCTTACTATGGCAGCAGTCCAGATACTTATTGATCAGACCTCATATTGTGTAAAATTTTCAGTGAAAAAGCTCATTATTCAATATACTTTGGAAGGGTCTGAACATAGAGAAAAGCAACGACGAGGACTATATCACATATACTGGTAGAGTAAACAGGGAATGTGGGAAGTTTAAGATGGACGAATTAATGCCAGATGTGTTCAAATGTCTTATTTTTACACAGGGACTTACTTCCAAAACGAACACAGAAGTTAGAACTAGAATTCTCACAAAACTGGAACAAAACCAGGATGTAACCCTACAGCAAGTGTCAGAAGAATGTGAAAGGATAGTCAAATTAAGACACGATGCAGTGGAAATTAAATGTAAAGATTATATAAGAATTGGATGAGATATGACGGCTCGGCCATCTCTCCCCAGTTCTTATATTAATCATTGAATCTAGAAATACAACAACACGAGGGATAACGGTAACAACAGATCAATAATTTATTCTAGGTTGGTGTAGAGCTGTTTCGTTCCTGGGTGAACAGGCATGCTGCTAGAATACCAAGGAAGCTTCGACCACACGTCGGTATCGAGCTGAGAGATACGTGTTGTCACCACCGCTGCTAGAGAGAGAAGAGATCGAACGCTATTGCTCTCTCTCCACCTGTTGCCTTGCGCATGCATGCCCGGGTACTTCCGCTGACGACAAGTCCCTTGCACATGCGCAATGGCACTTCCCAAGATGGCGGCCGATGGCGGCCACACACGCCACTACAATTATTTCCAAGTAAAGCAAGTGCAAAATAATCAGAATAAAGTGTTTTCTAAAAAAACATGACAAAAATCAGGAAATAAACCCGTTCTGCATGTGGAGGTATACACCTGAAGAAAAATTTTCCATTCAAGAAAGCGGAGTACTTTTATTGTGGTAATATCAGACATGTAAATATGCACTGTAGAACAAAGATGACAAAACGTCAGAACAAAGGAAAAAGGATAAATGTCATCGGTAAAAATTGGTAATATAATGATGAGGAAATTCATGAAGGTGAAAATCTGAAATACAAGTGTCAAAATGAAATTAGACACTGGAAGTGATATCACCACTATGAATGAAAAAACTTGGAAATATATTGGTAAACCAAAATTAATTAAATCGAAGACGGTAGCACATGTTAGTTATGGGAAAGAGATTATGTTTTTTTGGTGAATTCATATGTAGCGTAACATTTCAAGGTCAAACAAAAAAGGCAAAGATAAAAGATTCATTTAATCTATTCGGCACAGAGTGGATAGAACTATTGAAGTTATGGAATACACCCATAAGTGTTTTGAGTGGAAATACAGTCGGTTTAGTCAAAGATTTGAATGTGGCTGAGGGACTGAAACAAAAAATTGCAGTAAAACAGAGTGGAACACCTGTATGTAAGCCAAAATGAAATAAAAAATTGCCCACAACAGAGAGTGAACATTGTTCAAACATAGATGTTTCATGGTCGAGACTAAACATCGATGTTTCTGGTCCATTAAACAGTTATTACTACTTAGTGGCAGTTGATAGTTTCTCGAAATGGTCAGAAATTTGTAAGTGTAAAAAACCAACCTCCTCAACTGTGATAAATTTTTTACATAAATTGTTTGCAAGATTTGGCATCCCAGATAAGATAGTGTCTGACAATGGAACACAATTTGTGTCTAGTGAATTTAAAATGCTTTGTGAAACGTTCATGGTAGAACATGCAACTACTGCACCATACCATTCCAGATCTAACAGACAGGCAGAATGCTTTGTTGATAATTTCAAAACAGCCCTTAGAAAATTGAACAAGGAAATCATAGATGAGGTAGCTCTACAACAATTTTTAAGAGTGTACCGTGTGACACCATATCTGGATGGACCAGCAGGTAGCTCACCAGTGGAGCTGATGTTTGTGAGGAAAGTAAAATCAGTCTTCGATAAATTGCTACCAGGCAAGAAGAAAAAATGCCAGGGAGAGCATTACAAGATTCTTTCAAATTGGTGAAAAGGTGTATATGAAGGCATACAAGAATGGAAAGCAAAATTGGGAAGATGGCGTAATTATCAAATGCATAGGTAAAATGATGTATTGGGTAAAAAGTAGAAAAGGCATACAAAAGAGACACAGGAACCAACTGAAAAAGAGATTCATGGAAAGTGAACCAAAGAAGTTGGAGGAACTGATACCAAAGCAGTTGGAGGAACTGATGGAATGGTTGTATAATACATTCCAAGTACCAATGCCACTGCAGGTCATTTAACTCAGGCGTACAAGTGAAAGAAAAATAAAACATACAGAGTTCCTGAAAATAGATGTTAAGCGCAAAAAATATTAAATTGTATGAAAAAAAAAGAAACTCAAAAAGGGAGGTAGAGTGAATAAAAAAAATTATTGCTAAATAAAATGACACTTCCCAAGAAAAACTTAAAAGGGGAGATGTAAGGAATTAGTAATAATGGTACACCCCTCCCACATAATGAATGGAATAACCTAGTCACTGTAAGTAAAGAGAGTATGTAGTAGGCAGTCAGATAGTCATGTTTTGCTAAATATATTGTATACTGAAGTGAGCATTATAACAAGCCAACATTTTAAGGATATAACACAAGGTGAGGTGAATCAAGAGTATGATCAATGCAAATGGTTATTAGTGCCAGATTAGTCTGAGTTAATATTGTTGAAATTGCTTAAAAAAATATCATAGAAATGTAGAAACTGAAAAGAAGAATTCATGCTACTCAAATGTGAAGACTTTCCCAAGTTATTGCTGGTCACTGTATAACAAAAATTGTAGTGACTAAAAAAGCCAAGGTTGTTATTGTTGTTTCAACTCATGTTAACCTTGATTGGACCAGTATACTATCAACCATGTTTCAGTCATGATTATCCAATTGAGATTTCAGACACAGTACACCTAAAACTATATCATTCAATATGTCCTAGCTTTTAAAAGCAGTAGAGTATGAGTTAAAAGGTATATTAATTATTTCTCCTTTAATCAAAACTTGAATTTTTATTAACATTTTAATCAAGCAGTATGTTATTAAATATACAATTAGCCTATTTCCATAACCTCATCTTAATCAATAAGGTATAGTTCATACCTCGAGATATTTACTGAGTCTAGGTTACAAGGATCACTCAGGCTTCCATTTTGTGAACTACTGTCATGGTGATTATCTGAATGACATTTGTTTCAGTAAGTGATTCAATTATCTAAAAACTGAACTGTGTATTCATTGAAGAAAGAATTTCTGAAATTAAAAGTATTGATGTTAGATCTACGATGCAATCCTATTTGTTTAAATAAGTCAGTCAAATACTGTACCTAGTAAATACTCCACATTAAAACATACAAATTCAAGCCTAAATATATGGAACAATTAGATTAAAGGAGTTTTGCAAATTCCTTAGCAATTTATATTTAATTAAAGTGTTAGTAGGATAAATCCAAATATAATACACATGAAAACATTTAGCTGATTAATGTCACAAAACAATTGCCATATGAATTCACGATAAATATAAATTTCAAATATGAAAAGAAGTTAAAATCTTTTAAAAATTATGCTAAAACCAGCATATTAATTTTCTTTGTCTTCTATTATTATTCCCTCCACACCTCAGATGATTTATTGAAATTGGTCCCAGTACTTGAATGATATCTTATTTTACTAACCTCAGAAAGATGAACAATGAATTTGACCTCAACAAGATTTGAACTTAAAACATAAAGAACCATAGCTAGATACCACAGTCTTTTTCTTTTCTTCTGATACTCTAACAATTCTGCCTAAAATTCTAATACACACAAGCTAATACCACTGAAAATAATGTATCTCACTGAAAAACTGATTTATTCACAGGTCAATATTCAACAACAAATACTTTCATACATATGTAGAAAGCCTTTGATATACATACCTTTCTCAAGGGGGTTATTGCTATTCACTTTGTTAGATATTAATATATCAAAAATTGCAGGGATTAAAAGTCCAGGGTTGTTATTGTTTAGTCTCAGGTCAGCCCTGATTGAGCAAGCATACGGTCAATGATGTTACAACCATGATTGCTCAATTGATTTTTCTGACACAGTGCAACTAAGACTATATTATTCAATGTGTCCTAGCTTAGCTAAGTAGTTGAGTATAGGTTAAAGGAGATTTAATTGTTATTTCTACCATAGTAAAACAGGCATGTAGAGGTTTCGTCTTTGGTTCATAAGTTGTTGATTTAAAATCTAAATGAAATCAGGCTTTTATCATTAGATTCCATATTTGTTTTAAGAAACAGATGAAATGAGTCAAAGAAGGAGTCTTGACAAAGCATTTAGATCATCATTATTATCATCAGCAGCATTTAATATGTTTTCCACGCTGGCATGGGTTGGATGGCTTGACAGAAACTGGCAAGGCCAGAGGCTGCACACAGGTTCCAATATTTGACCTATTATAGATAAGATTAAAATATTCTTCAAATCCTACAACTTAAAAATTGAGATATATATTCTGGTCCTAGATGCATTAAATATATGGGAAAGCTGGGAGATCACAGCTAAAATGATTCTGATTATAGATCATCTCAGTCTGAGTTCACCTGGGATAAAATAGCAAAACTTAACAGCAATAAATAGCTGAAATTCTTAACCACTATTATATAGGTATTTTATATCATGATCCGACTTTTGGTCCAGTGTCACTTTATCCAATGTCACTTCATCCACGTTTTTTGGTCTCACATCTTTTTGTCCGATGATTATTTTGTCCAACAACTTTTTATCCAATTTTAAATAAACTCTTTAGAAAACAAGGTGAACATCAAAATCAAATAATCATTGAGAATTTTATAGACAGGATTCAAGTAAAATATTGTGGAAAAATGTATTTTAAAAAAAGACATTTAAAAAAAATTAATAAGATATAACTAATGGTTTATTATGATCACTTAAAATTGATGCAAATTATCAGGTCATCTCATAAGTTCTGTCCGATTTTATCTTTTTTAAAATTGAATGAAATTTAATAGTATTTTAGAATGTCTAATGGAATTAAAAATTATTTTTATGCATTTGTGTACTTTTAAACTAATTAAATATTATTTTACAGAATAATAGAATTAAAATTTCTTTGATTAAAACCCTTTCTAACAGGGAAGTATCCAAAGAGCATTTAAGGCACATAATGCTTTATGAGTACAAAAAAGAAAACTCTGCAGCGGAAGCGACTCGAAACATACACTCAGTTTATGGGAAAGAATGCTTGAGTGAAAGAACTTGCAGAAGATGGTTTGCAAATTCAGAAGTGGAGATATCAGCC
>NC_068981.1:106618560-106633378 GCF_001194135.2 Octopus bimaculoides
ACAGCAAATCCTGAGTTGACATCTGCTCTTCTCTCCATTCTCATGAACTCATTTCACCCTTTTTGTATAGACTTGTGACTGGTGACAAAAAATGGATCTTCTATCAAAATGTTAAACGTCGTAAACAGTGGCTTGGTAAAAGGGAAAAAGCTCAACCACAACTGAGAAGGGAACTTCATGGGAAAAAGTTTCTTCTCTCTATCTGGTAGGATTGCAAAGGAGTAATTCACTTTGAATTGTTACCACCTAATGCAACAATCAATGT
The DNA here is from genome assembly GCF_001194135.2 of Octopus bimaculoides. Taxonomy (NCBI): domain Eukaryota; kingdom Metazoa; phylum Mollusca; class Cephalopoda; order Octopoda; family Octopodidae; genus Octopus; species Octopus bimaculoides. Next base: position 106,618,826 of record NC_068981.1, read on the forward strand.
TCAAGTCTACTGTCAGCAATTAGAGCGTTTGAACCAAGCTTTGAAGAGAAAAAGACCCACTTTAGTGAATGAAAAAGGAGTGATGTTTCATCAGGACAATGAGCAACCCTACACTGCAAAGATCACATCACAGAAGATCGAAAAGCTTGGTTGGGAAAAAATTCCTCATCCACCTTATTTTCCTGACCTTGCTCCTTCAGACTACCATTTGTTTCATAGTTTACAGAATCATTTGTGGGACATAACTTTTGCAAGCCAGGAGGAGGTCGAAACTGACATTTCAGACTTCTTCGCTTTGAAACCACATGAGTTTTACATTGATGGGATTAAAAAGCTTGTAAATAGATGGAAGGAAGTCATAGATAATCAGGGAAAGTACATTGGTGATTAAATTTCAATTAAATATAACATTTGATCACTTGTTTTCTTTATTCAAAATTTGGACAGAACTTATGGGATGACCTGATAAATGCCACACTCTTCAAAAAATCAATTTTTCTCTTGTTAACCCATATTCAATGACCAATCTTTTGAGGTGCTCAGTTATTCTTCGATATTGTGTGCATGAATCTGACGGATCTCCTCAAAGAATTTTAGTCATTTTACCTCAAACGAACCCTTCCTCTTCCTTCAGACTTTTGATTAATTTCCAAATATTCAAATGTGCTCCACTTGCCAAACGCTTTATTGCAGAATGAAACTCCTCCGCAGCATTATTTGTTCTGGGAAGATCAATATGCTGATTAACATTCCATACAACTATCGGGAATGTAGGTGGTTCTCTCCTTCATCTAGCACCATGTCCTCTCATAACACCTATGTAAGTCAAGTCAAAGTAAGAGATAAATTCAGCAGGTATTTCTTCATCATCTATTAAATTCTTCATAGGCCTCTTCAACATCTTCAATGGGTAGGAAGGCTAATGCTGAAAAAACATCGAATTTTAAGACAGAATTCAAAGTCTTTGTTGTATTTTTGTTTGCAGCCTAAATCTGTAATTTTTCAAAATACTGATTGGTTCAAATGAAACAAACATACCACGATAAATGAATTAGAGAATGAAGAATTAAATGTCTTATGAACTGCAACTTTGAAATCTGCCATAAGATCATGCAGATATGTATTAGGTTGCATAATTTTCAATTGCTTGAAAAATAATTCATATGTCTGCTGTGTTTCATTTGGCAGTAATGCAATGACCTGTGGAAAACTGCTACCTTTAACTTGTACATGAATGGTAAACAGTTGAAACCACTGTTCTGGCACAATTTTGAATGTTCCATCACATGCCCAATAACGATATGATGCTATATCCTGAAGAGCACTTTCTGATGCAAATACTAGTATGTGCTGTTGATCCTCAATACCTGAATCATATCTCAGAAACTGTTCGCTATTATCGAGTTTACAATATTCTTCAGGTATTTTAAAACCAGTTCTAGCCCCTGGATTAGTGGGAAATCCAGAATATTTTTGTCAGCACCTTTGAATAGTCTTTGAAAGTATAGGCAAATATTTTCCAATTAGCTGCCTAAACTTAACTGCTATTATGATATGTGAACTTGCTGTTATGTTTTCCACTGCTTCATGCTTTATTTTTGCAACTGATATTCTAGTATTTAATGAATCAACATCAGCTGAATGAAGGTGCACACTAGGAAAATAAATAATTTTCGGCTCATTGCTTTCCATTATTGTGTGATTTCACATTGAACACAGCCTTCTTTTCTCACATCTCCAGTATTTATTTCCCAGTTTTGTATTGCTTGAATGAAAATCGTAGGGGTAATTACTTTCATCAACTACTTTTCTTTAGTTTTTAGTTGATTACTATGAAGTTTGTCATTTCTAGATGGGTAAATTAAAAATGCATACACTAAATTTGCATCACTCTCTATACACAGTACCATACTTAAGAGAGAGAGAAGGAAAAAGAGAAAGCAAAACTGCTGACAGAAAAGGGAAAAGAACAATAATAACAATCCTATAACAAGGCTTGTTATAGTTTCGTAAATATTTCACCTTGTTTTCTAAAGAGTTTATTTAAAATTGGACAAAAAGTCATTGGACAAAAAAATCATTGGACAAAAAGATGTCGGACCAAATGACATGGACAAAAAGACGTTTGACGAAGTGATGTCGGATGAAAAGACTTAGCACCATTTTATATTACTCAAAATGGAAATAGAGCATACCACCAGGAATGATTAGGATCTCTAGTAAAAACAATAGACTAACCAGAGTAATGTCTAAATAATAGAACTGATTATCAAAGGTGTGATATCAACTATTGTCTAGTAATAGTGCATTTATTAGATACACAAGAAGAATTACCAAACTGTATTTCTATAGAATTCTAGTTTAATATGCATTTTCTGGGGTTATAATTCTTTTTTCATGACTTAGAGGAGAAAGTACAGTGCCCATGTTCCCTTTCAGGACCGTCAACACTGATGAGAGGAAGGGAAAAGATTATCTTCTGTCCAGAGACCTGGTCCAAAAGCTCACAACAGAATATATTCTGCTAAAACCATCAAGTCCTTCCAACTGGCTTCCAAACAACTTTGATCAAGCAAATTTCATTTCTAGGCTTTGGTTGGCTCAGAGCAATGGTTGAACACATTCTCCAAGGGTGCATATTATGGGATTAAACTTGAAGCAATGCAGTTGCTAAGCAAACTTCTTTATTATACAGCTAGGCGGGAGACTTAATAAATATCATACATATTGACTACTTCATTACAAGACAATTTGGATCCTTGAAACACAAAGGAACTTTATAAATAAATTAGTAAATTCCTTGAAGGAAAAGCCATAAATCTGTTGATGACAAACACCCATTCTGACAAGGCACCCTACAGAACTCAATCTTATTTATTAATCATATTCATTGGTTGAGACAATGTGAAGACTGCAAAATATTCAGAGTTGTGGATGACAAAGAGAGCTGAGCTGATACAATAAGTTTAAATAAACTGAATTTTGGCCTGATAGTGGTAATTATCCTTTAAAGTGGTATGATATGTGTACATATTAGAGAAAAGAAGAACCATATTTCATAATTACCCAACGGCTGCTTGCAAATTATTGAAAATATGTTTTTGACACACTTTGAGATTATACTGAAACTGGACAGTTTTTTTATTATGTCATTGGTAGGAGGATTTTGATTATGGCATTGCTTTTACAATTATGATATTCTTTTCATCAACTAGTCAATTATGATGTAGGAGTGGAACCTTTTGTATTTAGGCAAATTGAGGCAATCTGAGTATATCTTGCCTACAAGCATAATATTGGATATGACCATGTATTCAGTGAGTCAGTATCTTCATATGAGAGCTACAGTACCAAATACACATTAGATATTGAAATATACAGAGTCACATTTAGGGAGTAAAAAGAAATAAAAATATATATTGACTTCAATATTTAAAGTAAGGCAAAGTTAATGCATTTAATGCAGGGATAAATTTTTATGTAACTCATTATCTAATATCATTTTGATTATTTTGATTGGGATTAGATTGAAATGTGTTATGAGTAATTCCTATATTTGCCAAAATAATTTATAAAATATAAGTCGGTGGCTTTTGTTTCCTCATCATATAATTATTTCTAGTTGTTTTATGCTCCTTGCATTAAAAATGTTAGAAAGTGTCATAAAGTATCAAACATAGATGTTTGATTTGCTTGCATAAAAGATAATATTGTTAATTCCAGACAATAAGACAATGCTAGACTCAGTAAACTTGAAGAAGCTATTCATGTAAGTTATTTAAGATATGATATGAGAAATTATGAAACAACAAAGAATATAGAATGACAAATTGATTTCTAAGTGAATTTGTTGTGTCCAAAACAAGCAATCTAAACTAGTCTTGACAAATATTGGCAAAAAAATTCAGATTTCCTTTTGTGAGTATTGAAAAACTTACTGTTAATGATGTTGCACTTAATGGAGTTAGACATAAAACCAATCATAAGGAAAATAATAAAACTCACTAAATAAACTTTTGGGTGTTTTAGAAAAAATTATTCTATCAGCCCTTGGGTAAGATACCTAATTATGTGCTTATTCAGGAGGATCTAAGAAAATTTTGCACAATGTGCTTCCTTATTGGATTAACATATAAATACCAAAGAATTTCTCACTTGGAAGAATAGAGAAGTAAATTTTATAGAGAAAAGATTTAAGAAATCTACTTTCAGGATTCTTTCTCCTATTTGCAATCATTATTCAATACACATTGCACACATCTCGTTTGGCAATTTTTCATGATTTAAATACAAGGATTGGGAGAGACAAATTGTATGATTGATTTTTTTTCAATCAATGCAAATAGCTTGTCAGCAATATTCATGAAACTGCTTAACATTACCATTTTGTTTTCCTCCTCATGACAATACTTTCCATCTAACCATTTCTCCAATATTAAAGACAATCTCCTTTTAGAAGTTTCTATATGCTGCTGGAGTACTCAGATGCTAATTTTGGGGAGTAATAAACTTGAATACAATTTTCATTTTTCTGGAATATTTTACATCTATTTTTTGCATTAAACTTTTTGCAAAGATTTAATACTTTTACAAATGTCTGTTAAAAGCTAGATGTCTTTCCAAATTCTAAAATATTTACTAAGTCTGAATCACTGATGTCCATTTTCATATAGGTTAAGTGAAGCAGAAGCAATATGCTTTGTGTAATTACAGTTTTAGTGAGTACTTTTAGGAATATTTAAAATTATGAACCTCCAAACTGTAGTTAAGAACTGTAGCAACCATACCACTTTCTAATGATACTCAAAATTCTTCTGATATTATTTATTTTTAAAATCTACCCTGATCTCTTGAATTACTGGGTACATTAAATGACATTTGTGTAATTTAAACTTAAGTATTAGAAGCCTGCTCAGTTGTTTAACAAGATTTATACATTAATGCATTTCTTAAGTGAGAGATTTAAATCTCACCATTATAAAATCCCAAACTACATATCAGTTTCCAGTTAATTTAGCACTCAACCATCAAATAATTCTTTCTATCTCCTTTTCTGTTTTTAAATGAGTTATACTCTATGAAATATTCAAGACAAAGCTTTTTAAAAGTTCATATCATAAAATATGATGATGTTGTGACATAGTTCAAGGTATATCTTTAAAATAATTCTTCAGATTTCACTTTTAATCGACAATATCACTGAGTTCTTTTTCTTTCTACTTACAACACATTTAAGTACATTTATTCCTTTATTTTTGTGAAACATTTAACATAAAATGTTCTATAAAAATAAGCACAGAGAAAGGAACATATAAAGAGAATAGTTTATTTTATTTTAAATAATGAATTCCACACTGGTGAAGAGTTAAAAAAGAAATTCTAAGCTCTTGGTAGAGATGCCATCTAAAGTTTAGTTTTTGGTATGTCAAGCTTGGCAGTATGGTCAAAGGTAAGATTCCAGACAAAGAGCAATGTAAGAAAACTTGAATGTTGAGCCTGTATAAGAGGACACAATATCATAATCTCTATGAAAGCAGAGGTAGGATATCATTGGTTTTCAATAAATTTCATCTTTTTACATCAGGGGAAAACCTTGATAATGTCCATTTGTTTCAAAGTGATCTTCTTTAAAAACAGACTTTAAATTAATTACTCTTTTACTCTCTTACTTACTTCAGTCATTTGACTGCGGCCATGCTAGAGCGCTGCCTTGAAGAGTTTTAGTTGAACAAATCAACCCCAGGACATTTCTTAAGCTTAGTACTTATTCTGTCACATTCTTTTGCCAAATCGCTAAGTTATGGGGATGCAAACACACCAATACCAGTTGTCAAGTGGTGATGGGAGAACAAATTATTCTTTTATCGTTTGTCCCTTTAGTATTTTCAAAATTCATTTCTTCATATTGACAAACTGGAGAAACTTTTTAAAATGGTTTCCACATGTTCTGATTAGCTTTCATTCTTTGAAAAGCCACTCTTGAGATAAAATGTTGTGTTCTATATCCAGTTTTGACAAATTTATGTTTGAATAAACAAAATAATAAAATGTAAATAATAACTACTGGAACTAACAGGAAAATGTCATAAATAAAAAAAGAAATTCTTTGTTTTTTTATTTAGTCACAAAACGTGCATATTTATAGGAAAGGAGAATGAAAGCATGAATGTGCATACCTTTCCCAAGATAATTATCAATCTTAAGTGAACTGGTATTAACTACATTCTATTTTTAATTAATCTTAATTAATTTAAATTTCTGGGGTTGTCTCCTTTGCCTTTCTTAACCATTTGGTTCATTAAGATATCGATTGGTTCCTCTAATTATTGGTGAAAATTTAATTAGTTAAAATTTATTGAGTTAGCACATTAAGTATGACGGCATTGAGTCAAAGAAGATGGAAAACTTCAAGTAAACAAGCAAGCAGGCCGGCAGGTATGAACCAGTACAAGGTTCTAGGCTCAGTCCTACTGTGTGGCACTACCAGAAAGTAGCATCTTCTATCATAGCCTCAACTTGGTCAATATTTTCTCAGTGAGATTTAATAGACAAAACTATTGCAGAAGTTTGTTGTATATACATAGACAGAGAGACCCACACACACACATGCATATATATATATCTATATATATATGAATGTGTGTGTGTATGTGTGTATAGTCATCATATTTCATTCCATAATGGTTACCTCTAATGAGCACAGGGTTACATAATCGGATTCTTACCTAACACTCCATTGAATCTCTAATGCAAAACTGATTGTTAAGATCAGCCATACTTTATATATAATACTGTACACTTCGGATAATATATATATATATATGTATAACAATATCAGCACCAAACAACAATGAAGAATAAATGAATTTTAAGCTAGTAAAAATATTTGTGACATTTTAACTTCTTAAGGCAAATTCACTGAAGTTACCTTGCAGAAAAAATTCTCATGTGGTCCACTAGCACAATTCAGTAACTGATGTTGACTGTTTTTTAGTTAAAGCTATGGCTTTGAATCTACTCAGAGTTATTTTCCATTATGGAAGGCTAAAGAGCCAGAAACATGCATCTGAGAATCCACTAGATGGAAGTACTGGGCAGATTGGTGTTTTTTACACCTTTACTATAAGAGAGAATTTTTTTTCTCCATAGTAACTGCAGTGAATTTGCCTATAGAAGTTAAAATATGTCACAAACATTATTTACATTCGACGGATATTTGTCCTCATCTTGTTTGCTGTTAACACAACGTTTTGGCTGATATACCCTCCAGCCTTCTTCAGGTGTCTTGGGGAAATTTCGAACCTGAGTTCTCATTCCTAAGGTATTTTTCGATGTTGTTGTTATTATTATTATTATTATTATTATTATTGTTATTGTTCAGGTCACTGCTTGGAATCAAACTCAGAATCTTGGGGTTAGTAGCCCATGCTCTTAACCACTACACCATATGCCTGTGGGCATATGGCGTAGTGGTTCAGTGACCTGAACAATAACAATAACAATAACAATAATAATAATAATAACAACATCGAAAAATACCTTAGGAATGAGAACCCAGGTTCGAAATTTCCCCAAGACACCTGAAGAAGGCTGGAGGGTATATCAGCCAAAACGTTGTATTAACAAACAAGATGAGGACAAATATCCGTCTAATATAAATAATGTAAATAATGTACATAATTCCTCATCTCTTAAATATAGAACTGTATGTCACAAACATATTTTAACTAATCTAAAGTTCATGTGTGTGTCTGTGTGCGTGCATGTGTGTGTGCGTGCATGTGTGTGTGCGCGCACATGTGTATCATTGTCATCATCAACATCATATTCCTTTTAAAGCCCATGCTGGCATGAGTTGAATGGTTTGACAAGTTGTGATGGGTCCGGGGACTGCATTGTACTCTAGCTTGCTTTGGTATGATTTCTATGGCTGGCTGTCCCTCTCAATATATATACTTGTAGACATGTGTATATCTTATTCTGATATATATTTCAGCATCTGATGCAAAATATTGGCAATTAAATCAATAAACCAAAGCTTTCAAACAAAAATACATGTATTTTTTTTTATTGCCAACAAGGGACTAAACAAGGGATTAAGTCGATTACATCGACCCCAGTGAGTAACTGGTACTTAATTTATCGACCCCAAAAGAATGAAAGGTTAAGTCGACCTCAGCGGAATTTGAACTCAGAACGTAATGGTAGACGAAATACCGCTAAGCATTTCGCCCGGCATGCTAACATTTCTGCCAGCTCGCCACCATCCAAATACATGTATTTGTTCTGCTTGCATTGCACAGATGCTCTTTTGTGACTGTCACTATCACAAACACACCAAACCAATAAATGGTTCATTGGAAACTTGCATTGTTCGCAGAGTACAACATAAAGTAAATAGCAGGAAAAGCTTAGTCTGTGATACAAGTTTCATTCCTGATGAAACCAGTTTATTTCACTTATTCTTCCCATTGGTAATTACTGATGATGGGTTGTTACTTGAATAAGGACTGGCTTCACTAGACTAGCTAGAATGCTATATGAAGACAAAACTAAAACATACTAAGATTCACAAAACTATTTAATTTTTCATGAGTAAATCTCCTTTGAGAGTTTGTCATTTGCTATGCAGTGTTTGCTACAAATTTTATGCAATTACTACTTGAAAATTAGGTAAAGGTACATTTGTTTCTTACATTGGGATAAAGCCATAAAAATTTAAGTGGAAGAGAGGGAGAAAATTGGGATGCCAACACATCTCTTAAGGACTTCAGGGTTATATGATAATTAGAACAATTCTAGCTGAACTGAAAAAAAAAGTGTAAACATATTGTGAATTCAAGCTTTGGTACAGAACCCCAAGATCACTTTAAAGACGTACTCTAAAATGGGGATTCCTGTGTTGTAAAATAGATTTACAGTTAGTGATTATAACAGTTGTCATTATCAACATTACCATTGTTGCCAGCACTGTTGTTGCCATTGTTGTTCTCATCATCATCATTGCTATTATTGTCATCCTCAACACCACCACTGCTAACACAACTGCTGCTGCCACCACTGCCAACACCACCACCTCTGCTGCCACTACCGTTACCACCACCATCGTCATCATCATTATCATCACCATCTTCATCATTGTGGTTAGAATATTAATAGCATTAAATATAATTTCTACCCTGATTTTAGTAATGAAGCTGTGAACACTCACTTTTTCCACTTGTTTCATTGCTAAAATATTACAAGATAGGCATAAATGCTCCACAATCACATTTTATCTCCTTTTCAATGTTACATCGATAAAAGAAATCAACGTTTAAATTTTACCCCTAATCAGAAAATACAAGTAAAAAAGGAAATAAAATGAATTTGTGATTAATGTATTCAGTTGACTTTTATTCCCATCATTATCTGCCATAAGAAAGACATGAACATCACAGATTCACATTGTACTTTTATTATAAAAATATAACAGCCTTTACTTTTCTAAGAAATCAATAATGCAATTTAGTTTCAGTACATCAAAATAAGTAATTAAATGAATTGGATAAAACAATAAAATCAACTAACAAGGAAAAAAATACTATAACGGCTATTATGAATAACTTGATGATGATAATAATAATAATAATAATAATAATAATAATAATAATAATGGTGATGGTCACTCCTGTTGATTTCAACGTAATGAGTGTTTGAAGGGGAAGAAAAAAGTGAGAAAATCAAAAAATGTGATACAACTTTAAAAATAAAGAAATAAAAGAAGCTGTATCTATTTGCAATGTATGTATGAATGTAATAAGAGTCCAGGTATGGATTTTGCTATGAAGCCACAACGAGGATATTGATGATTTTGATTGGGAATGTGTCGGTTGATTGCCGGATATAACTTTTTTATTGTTCTGTTTCTTCAACTTAAATTGTTTTGATGCATCATGACACATTTTATGCCATGCAGGTCAATCTAGGCAATGACTTTCCCAAAATGTCAAATTAAGCTGTAGAGACTCTAGTGATTACTTCAACTTATCCTTATACCTAAGAACAGGTTTTCCTTTTCTGTGGAGTCCCTTTACTCATTGGCCATACAAAAGAATTTTTGGAATGCAGTCATTTTTTCATTCGAACATGTCCTACCCATCTGCACTGAATTCTCAGCAACATATTTTGGATACTGGAAATATCACATTTTACTAAGATTTGGACATTTGATATCTTATCTTGCCATTTTATGTTGCAAATATTGTGCAAACAGCACATGTGAAAGGTTTCGAGTTTCTTTATATGTCTGTAGTAGGGAGTCCAGGCTTCTGCTCCATACAAAAGTGTACTCAAAATGCAAGATTTGTATACATTTATTTTAGTTTTCAGACTGACACCATGTTTATCTCACAAACAATGGGAAAGTTTTCCAAAAACACTTGTGGCCTTAGATATCCTAACATTAATTTTTTCATTAAGAGTACTCTTAAAGTTTACTGTACTTCCAAGATTTTTAAATGACTTGGCACATAATAATAGTAATGATGGTGATGATAATGATAATAATAACACAGTTCTATTGCATCATTTCTCTTTCCCCATTACTTCTAGGTAGATACAGACAATCAACGTCTGCTTTTGGGTGGTGCATGTTCTTAGATGTTAGTAGTTTTCTTGTCTTCATGTCCAGGCATTAGAGCTTTGTAAGATTCCAATTGATGATGTGAAAACTGTATTGGACTACTGGAAGTGCCAGGGTGTTAATGGCTTTGATGTGATTTATTTTAGTATGAGTCTTACTCTCCTGTAATACACCTTTCTTATTTTTTCCTTCATAGTAGCATGTTGTATACCATCACCGTTTATCTCCAGCTATTTATAACTTTTTTGTGGGTCAAGCAAAATGGTACAAGCAGACTACAAAAAAGAACAGGCAGAAACAAACTGTGGAGCGGTGAAGCTTCTATATGGACAGTATATACTTCAAAGTCAAAATACTGATGTTAACCAAGTTACAACCCATCAGTGGCTGAGAAGTTCAGGACTGAAAGCAGAGACTGAAGCCTTCATATTGGAAGCACAAGATCAAAGCTTGCTTACCAAAAACTACCAGACTAACATTCTTCAAAACAGTTCTGAAATGCAGATTCTGTGACACGTTTGATGAAACAATAGACCATCTCATCTTGGGATGTCCTGTACTGACACCAAACGAATACAAAAATTGCCACAATATTTACATTGAAAAATATGTAACCACTATAAAATCAGCACTCTTGTTTACTGGTATGAACATCATCCTGAGCCAGTCATTGAAGGTAAAAATATTACTGTCCTCTGTGATTTTTCAGTCAACACTGACAAAACAATCCAGGATAATCAACCAGACATAGTCATTAAGGACAGAAGAAAATACTTGTAGACTAATAGATGTAAATGTTCCCACTGATAAAAGTATATCTGTAAAGGAATTTGACAAATTAAGTAAATATAAGGACCTGGAAATTGAAATGCAAAAGATATGGCATCTTAAAGTGAGAACTACTTCTGTTATTGTAAGTGCCCTAGGTATGATAAAAAAGGGATATTAGAAACATCTAGATAACATCCCAGGAGAACCATGTCGCAGAGAAATCCAAAAGATTGTGCTGACAAATACTGCCTACATCCTTAGAAAAACCCTATCAATTTAAATGTCTGTGTTGTATTACATGAAGATATTTTGCTACTGCCCCTTCCACTTCCTCTCCCCAAGTTTTCAGTCATACTGTAACATCTCTTATCCTTCACTTGCCCTAGGATGCTGGGTGTGTCTCGGCAAGTGATTGTGACAAACATGTAAATTAAAAGTAATAATAATAATAATAATAATAATAATAATAATAATAATAGCACAAGGCCAGCAATTTCTGGGGAGAGGGTAAATTGATTACATTGACCCCGGTGCTCAACTGGTGCTCAACCAGTAATTATCTTATCAATCCAGAAGGGATAAAAGAAAAGGTGACCTCAGTGGAATTCGAACTTAGAACATAAAGACAAACAAAATGGCCACTAAGTATTTTGCCTAGCATGTTAAGAATTCTGCCAGCTCACCAGCAACAACAACAACAACAACAACAGCAACAATAATGATGATGATGATCCTGGAAATAGTCCTAAGAATGAAACACAATTTGCTTTCACTTCTGTACAATAGAAAAATAATGCAACATTATGGGAACTATGCACCTGTAGATGTATTTGTCAGTAATTTCTAAATCTGCTTTCAGAAAAATTTGGTGAGATAAATTTGATTTTAAAAAGATTACAATTTTGCATAAATTAGATAATCAATTGACATAGTAGAATTGTGGTATTAGTATTTGAAAAAAGAATCTGTTCCATATACTATTATCTCTCTCCCCTCCCCCTCTCTCTCTCTATATATATATGTGTGTGTGTGTGTATATTTAAAGGATATGTTAACCTCATGAAGGGATGATTGCATCCAAGGAAATACTGGTTCAATACCTAGTATTTGGGGGGAATGAAATTCCTTTAAAACAATAGGCATATATCAAGCATATAGTTTATATCCATTTCAAAGAAGAAAGTGGAGAAACTTTGTACATTAAATTTACATTTAAGTGACATCATCAGAGAAAAAAAAGATGTACCTGTGGACCTATCAATTTATTTCAGCAGATTAAATGTTACAATTTATGATTTGTATTATTATATGCTCAGGTGAAGGGTCTACGGGTTGATTAGAATATGATTAGGGATAGAGTAAAGAAAATAAATAGAACTAGAAGAATAAATAAAGTAAATAGAGATGATTGAGAAAAGATAAATATAAATAAGATAAACTTATAGTTAATAAAAGAATAAAATATTCATTTATAAGGTATAAGTTAATTATAAAAATTTATATATATGTATGTGCATATATACATATATAATAGAAATATGTTAAAAAAAACAAAATAGAAACTACATGTGGAAATGTAAGGGGAAAGTAAGCAGAAAAATAATTATTACCTTTATTCCTACCTCAGTTCATCTAATTGTATATATATATTGTTACTTTTCATAAAAGCCTTACCTTCTTTTTGATTTCCAATATACATACATATATATATATATATATATATATATATATATATACATACCTATGCTCACATGCACACACAGATGCACACATATACAAACACATCCATGCATAAATATGCATGCACACTCATACACACACACATATATAGTATGTATCTATTGTAATTCCTTTTTTAGGGGTGATGGGTACAAAGAATGCATATATATATGTATATGTATATAAGTGTGTGTGTATGAGTGCGCATACGTATTCATGCATGTATGCATGTATATGTGTGTATGTATGTGAGCATATATATATATATATACATACACATAAATTTCTGTAATTTTTCTTATATCTTATAAATGAATATTTTATTCTTTTATGAAATATAAATTTACTTTATTTATATTTATCTTCCTCTTCTCTATTTACATTATTTATTGTTCTAGTTCAATTTATTTACTTTACTTTATCCCTAGTCATATTCTAATCAACCTGCAAACCATTCCCCCAAGCATATAATAATACAAATCATAAACTGTAATATTTAGTTTGCTGAAAGAAATTGATAGGTCTACATATAACATCCAAAGGCACATTTTTTTTCTCTGATGAAATTATACTCATGTTGCATAAATGTAAATGTACAAATTTGTAATTAAATTATTGAGGATTAACTGAAATGGCTGTAAGAAGTGAAGATGACCAATTTCTTAATAAACAATTATTAGCTTCCTTATCTCCATTTTCTTATCTTTTTTAAAGTATATATATATGTGTGAGTGTGTGTATTAAGCATATATCGATATGTGATTGTGCATGCATGTGTGTGTGTGTGTGTGTGTGTGTGTGTGTGTGTGTGTGTGTGTTTATTTATGTATTTGTTTTGCAAGATTCCTGATGTGAAATCATGTGTTAAAATATATTGTTATATTTCGGGATAGTCATTTCTTTTTTTGCCAAATAACCACATGCACTATATACTTGTTTTTCATTTCATCTTTATCATTAGTCTTATTTTAGCATCTTTTGTATGAAATCTTTTGTCACACATCATGTGACCTCTTCAGCGACTCTCCATCCCATGTATCTTCTCCTGTTCTGTTTAGTTCATTCTGTCTGTCGGTGGTGTGTTAGCATCTGTACATATGTGTGTGCATGTGTCTATGTGTTTAGTATATGTGCTTTGTGTACATGTATATGGGTTTGCTTACTACACTGTTTGTAATTCTATTTTTGATTTAGTTTTTGTTTTATTCGTTTATATACTTATTTATCTCTTTATTTTTTCATTCCATCTTAAGTATGTGTATGTGTGTCTCGTGTGTGAGTATATGGGCTTATGTATTATACTGTTTGCACCTGCATCTTTTTTTTCCTTCTCTTATTCTCAGAATGAGAATATATATATATATATATATATATGTATATTTATATATATATGTATATTTATATATATATATGTATATTTATATATATATATGTATATT
>NC_068981.1:106633388-106644035 GCF_001194135.2 Octopus bimaculoides
TATATATATATATATATATATATATATATATATATATATATATATACATACATATATACATACATATATATATATATATTTATATATATTATATATACATATATTTGTATATATATATATGAATATACATATTTGTATATATATATAAATATATAAATATATCAATATAAAGGACCTCTTGCTCATAATGAGAGGTAGATTGTACGATGCATGTGTGTGAACTTCCATTCTTCATGGCAGTGAAACATGGGCTGTGCCTGATGATGACATGTGTAGGCTAGAAAGAAATGAAGCTAGTATGATCCGCTGGATGTGTAATGTCAGTGTGTATATACGACAGAGTGTAAGTGCCCTGAGAGAAAAGTTGGCTATAAGAAGCATCAAATGTGGTGTGCAAGAGAGATGACTGCGCTGGTATGGTAATGTTTTGCGTATGAATGAAGACAGCTGTGTGAGGAAGTGCCTTTCCCTAACTATAGAAGGAACCAGTAGAAGAGGTAGACCCAGGAAGACATGGGATGAGGTGGTGAAGCATGAACTTCGAATATTGGGCCTCACAGAGGCAATGAGAGGAGAGCAGGACCTTTGGAGATATGCTGCGATTGAGAAGATCTGGCAACTGAAGTGAAATGGCAGCCAATCACATCCTGCCCTGCTAAAAATACTCCTGATGCATTGGGCAATATCACATGCCTGAGAAGACCTGTTGAGTCAAGTAAAACCAATATCATAGCTGGAGCTGGTGCCCTCTGGCTGGCTCTCGTGCCAATGGCATGTCAAAGGTACCATCCGAATGTAGTCAAAGCCAGGTCCGCCCGACTGGTTACTGAGCCGGTGGCACGTAGAAAACATCAACAGATTGTGATCAATATCAGTACCCCACTGTCTGGTTCCTGTGCTGGTGGCACGTAAAAAGCACCAACCAATTGTGACTGACGCCAGTACCCTTGTACTGGTTTCTGTGCCGGTGGCACGTAAAAAGCACCATCCGAATGTGATAATTGCCTTACTGGCTACTGTACCAGTGGCACATAAAGAGCACCCACTACACTCTTGAAGTGGTTGGCGTTAGGAATGGCATCCAGTTGTAGAAACTCTGCCAGACCAGACTGGAGCCTGGTTCAGCTGGTGACTCTCCAGACCTCAGTCAAACAGTCCAACCCATGCCAGCATGGAAAATGAACGTTAATCGATAATGATGATGATGATATATACATATATAGATATATATGATAATAATAATAATATAAATGATATATAAATATAAGCATATATACTTACATATATGTACATACCTGTATATATATGTATATATACATGCATGTATGGGTACAGGACATCAAAAAACGTGAACAGAATGAGAAATGAGAACATAAAAAACAAAAACATAGAAAACAAACTTTTTTGAACAATGAAAAAAAACAAACAAACAGAGAAATGAGACATGCAACATATAGAACATTCCCTTTATCAGTTGTCCCGTTTTATCTACTCCGCATTTCGAAGGTAAGGACAAGATGCAACTTTGTTAAAACAGTCCTTCCTGCAAAGCAAATTAAATAAAATTGGGATCTTTTGTGGAGGGTGAAAGTGTTAACAACAGGACAGTGAGAACATAACAGTAAAAGCAAACGGTGAGGGCTGTTAAGCCAAGATGATGTGAAGTGCTGAACGCTGAAAAAACAAGCTTTGAGAAGAGACAGATAAAAGCACGTCTTGTCTTTAGGAAGGAAGTGGAAGAAAGAGAGAATGGCCGTTAGTCATGTGTGATCAACGAGAGAGTCAAGGAGGAAGACTGAGAGAGAGGGAACGGTAAAGGGGAGAGGAGAAGAATAGGGAAAGGGTGGGAGAAAAAACATCCATCCACATCTTCACGCAGCTGTCCTCTAGAGAAAAATCGCATTATTGTTGGTGATACAGCATTCTATTGCAGCTATATGATGTGTTTGCAACTAAATGACATGTGATGACAATTCACTCCTGAACTGAAATAGGTTCCCAGCCTCTGTATCATGAATGGATATGTGGACCACTCCTAACGAAAGCTAGAGCTTCTTTCGACCACTACATAAAAAGTATTAAGAAAAAATGTTATTTAGATATACTTTTATTTTAGTTATTTACACTATTATATGCTTGTTTATACTCTTATACATTCAAAGTTCACAAATTTCCATATTTAAATTATGAATCATATTTCTTTCGATAATATCAATATGATTACAAAACTTCTTTGTAGACAATATTTTCTGTTTGGTTGACACTTATTTTCAAATTACTGGAGTCCATTGCTCTACTCATAGCGATGTATAACTGGCCATGTGTAAACATTGGGGTGGGTAAAAACACAGAGACATGATTTAAAGTCTGGCTCTGTGCCTTGTTTGCTGTGAATGTGTGAGCAGAATCTTTAGGATTGCAAAAAGTCAAACTAAGACTTACCTTTCACTGTTCTATGCAAATATGTCTGGATGTTCTGCTACCATGGGTTATTTTGATTGACAAAACTGAGATGTAAATAACAGCTGCTTTGATTAGCCATTTCGAATCCTGCCCGAGACTGAGACACTTCAATAACCACTAAATGATCACACATTATATATTGACACACTTTTTCCATTTTATTTCTGCTATTAACCATCTTTACAATCCCCTTTATATCTATGACGGGGTCACAAACTATATGATGAAAATCCTTAGTTACTCGTGGTTGGTAAATTTTTAATAAAAATGCTAAGCTGGCTTATCATTTCAAAAATCAATATCTATTACATAATCATACTTTCTGATTTTTTAATGCTAAAAACCTTCTTGATGACCGTCTTTGCAATCCCGAAAAATATAACCACTGGTTCAGCCATCTGGCCATGAAGAAAGAACAAACAAAGAGACAGACAGACGGACATGGCACCCATTATAGTAAGATAGCAAACCTGCCCGTCTACGATGGGAAATAAAGGGATAGTATCGCAAATCTAAATTTGCGAACTATACGGGAGGAAATCCAGAGTTAATTTGCATCACCAGAATTTTAACAAAAAAAAATCAAAGGTGATTTATTAATACAAAACTCAATATCTACTAAATAATCATACTTTTTTACATTTTTGCGCTAAAAACCTTCCTGATTACCTCCTTCGTAATCCCGCAAAACATTGTGACCATTGGTCCAGCCTTTTGACCATGAAGAGGGAACAAACAGACAGACAACACCCATTATAGTAAGGTATATATATGTATATATCGTATATGTATACACACACACACATAAGTGTCAAGTCATGTTGGAGCATCTGTTGTTTTTCTATCCAAGAAAAGAACTTGTAAATGTCATATATTACCATATATTATTTAGATTCTTAGATTTAAGGCCTTCCACATTATATCTTATGTATGTCACACAGTGAAAGGTATAAGACAGAAGCTTTTATCAGTTAGACTAAGCTGCTGCTGTTCACTTCACTCTTGTCCAGCAGGTCTTTGTGTGTTTAGTCTCTAGAATGTTTGGCACTAGGTGTTTTTTTTTTTTTTTTTTCAATGTCTATGTCAATGCAGTTTTTTATATTCACATGTGTGTGTTTATTGACATGTTTCATTCATTAGCCTGTTAGTCAAATGTATATAACAGTAGATGAAATTCACTGTGTACAATTGAACAAAATATTGGTCTGGATTAGTTATGGAAATTTTGTTTCCCTTACATGTAAATAAATATATATTAGACTACATTACTTCCAACACCAGGTTGTATGGAGTACTTTTATGTTTCTGTACTACAATATAAGCAAAAACCATCTCTCTTTCTCTTTTCCTATCTTATTGTGTGATAGAGATAAGCTCTTAATGGCCTGTCTAGGTTCCAGATCTAATTTCCAGTTGTTGCTATTTTTCTCTACTTATGTCGGTAATGCCATTTGGAAAATCAGAAATTTTCACAGTATCAGTTCCTGTGTATAAGTCTGATAACTCTGTTAATGCAGAAAGTCAATAATATAGGCTATGGGTTCTCTTATTTTCTTTTAATACAATGAAAGATTATCCAGATTTATATTTTGCTCAGTCATATCATTAGAAGAGTCAAAGAGAGAATCCCTATCAAATTACACAATCTACAAGCAGTAGTAACCAAACCTACAAATCACATCCATCCATCTTCAAGAACTCGTTAAATATTATAGTCCAGAAAAACACTAAAATGAATAACGATAATAATGATAGACTCTTCCATCGAAGACAATGTATGAGTGTTCAGCTTTTGCTGAATTATCTGCACAAATGATCTGTTTATAGTGATTAAATGTCCATGGTGCACATTAGTTCACTCTCTCCCTCAAATTGATGTTGTCTGAACAGGTGCACGGTGTACCGTACATGAGGTGTCAAAGTGATCACAGAGCAACAGAATATAGCATTTTGCTCAAGAACACAACACACCATCTGATCTAGGAATTGAAATCACAATTGCTAGATCATTAGTGCAACACCCTAACCACTAAGCCATATATATATACACACACATATATATATACATATATATGATGAACTCTCCCGTTGTTAGACAACGTATGAAGGTTTGACAATTTCTTACTGAACAACCACACAGATGATTTGTTTATAGTGATCAAATGTTTGTGTAGGCATAAGCTCACTCCCTCCATCAGAGCAACATTACCTGTGCAGGTGCAACAAGTGCTACATGTCAGATGTCGAAATGATCACAGAGCAACGTGAAATGAAGTGCTTTGCTCGAGAACACAATGCCTGGTCTGGGAATTGAACGTACGATCTTGCAATCATGAGTGCAACACCTTAACCACCTTAACTACGAAGGGCCTCATTTGAGCCTAAACTTCGAAATTCTTTTCCAGAGTTTAGGAAAACTGAAGGACCACTGCAATAAGTGTATGGTTCTGAAACGGGAATATTTTGGATTAAATCATAATTAACTGATCATCTTATAATTTCTTTTACCCAAAGCCAGGAACTTTTCAACTTTTCAGCACCCCCTCATTCACACACACACACACACACACACATACATTAGCGGAAAAGGACATAAAAAAACAGGACAAGTATCTCAAGTCATTTATAATAATTTAATTAGGGTAAGGTTAAACTTACCCTAATTAAATTATTATAAATGACTTGAGATACTCATCCTGCCTTGGTTTTGATGTCCTTTCCCTTTATTGTATACCTTCTAACATGGAAGCCTAATACGGATCCCTAGCTCCAGCCTCAGCTGTGAACTTGGAACCTAACGGATGACCAATTATAGCACTTACTCAGCGTACCTATTTCTTTTGATCATCAGTGTACTAAATCCCTCATATCCTATATATATATATATATATAATCAATGTTTGCTTTCAGCTCTAACGATGATAATAATAATAATAATTATAATAATAATAATAATAATAATAATAATAAATGCCTTGATGCAGTACCAGGCAGTGGCTCATAAAAACTGACAAGAAATGGTATAAAGATGTGCCAAACAAGGCACATGACCACAATCAGGCCACAATCATCAGGGATTTGCCAGTTCAAACTGACAAAAAAATCAAAACTAATCACCCAGATATAATAATCAAGGACTGAAAAAAAAAACATCTGCTTACTTATAGACATTGCAATACCTTCTGATTAAAATATTGACCAAGAAGAAGTGGAGAAACTAAGTACAAAGAGCTTAAATTGAAGTATTCATGATGTGAGGCATGAAGGTGAAAACAATACCAGTAATAATTGAAATACTGGGCATGATAAAAAAAAAACATATAAATGAAAGCATGGAAGTTATATGTGGATCCTCAAAACTACACACTATTCAAAAAATATCTGTGCTAGGAACAGACCATATTCCATGCAAGACACTATCAATTTAATAGTACAAGCTAAATAAAACAATCCACAAATACATGACATTCTATACAGTAAATATGCAATAATATAAACAACCCCCACAACATTCTGTAGGCATATTGGAAAAGGCACTTCATAACAGGTGAAGATCCTCAGAGCATGAAATACTGAAGTTCTGGATGAAAATTTGGGCAAAGGAAAAGCAGTACAACTGTGATACCTCATAAATTAATGGACAAAAAGAAGACACTGACCTTACAGAAGAGCAAATATGGGAAGAGATAAGTGTAGAAGATGCCTGGCTCACATTAAAAAAGTCCAGTAAATGGATAAGATCCCAAACTATTGCCCAATGTGTTTACAAACTCACACAAGAAACTACCTTGTTACAACATAATTATGAAGGAGTCACAGATAGTCCCAGAACGACTGGTCAATGGTATCACTTTTTTGCTCCTCAAAAATGACAAAACAAAAAAAACCCATAAAAACTACAGACTTATAATGTGCCTTAAAACTTTGTATAAAACCCTTACATCTCTCCAAATGAAATACATATATGCTATTCTCATGAACAACATCTTCCCTGATGAACAAAATGGATGTAAACAAGGGTTTTATTGATGCAGGGATGAAATGTTAATTAACAAAAGGAATTTTGAAGATTGTTACAACAGGAAAGAACAGCTCTCATTGGCTTAGATAGACTGCGAGAAGGCCTTTGATAATCTTCTTCACAGCTGGATAAAGGAATGCTTTGAAATGTTCAAAATTTTACTAGTAATTAGAATTTTGTATCTCACACCATGAAGCTCTGGACCCACAACATTAATTCTCAATACTGACACTACAAATATAAATGCTGGACAGCTCAATATTAATTGTGGACTCTTTCAAGGAGACTCATTATCTCCTTTATTATGTTCAGCACTGTTTCCTCTAAGTAAACTCCTGAATAAAAATCATTATGGATACAGAGAATATGAAAAAACTGTTAACTATCTCCCCTATATAGATGACTTAAAACTGTTGGGTCAATTTGCTTGACTAAAAACTCTTCAAGGCAGTGCCCCAGCATGGCCACAGTCTAATAATTGAAACGAGTAAAAGATAAAAGATAACTGCAAGCACTTCTACTCATAGTTGTATAAAAATGGAATTTGGGCTTGACAAATGCACCAAGGCTATATTTACTAAGAGAAACTATCAAACACATGCAACATCACCCTCGAGATAGAGACACTGATATAAAAGAGCTAAAACCTCAGAGATGTTATAAGTATCTAGAAGTATGTAAAGGAGATTGGATTAAACACACTATTGAGAGAAAAGATAAAGAAAGAGTGCTATTGAAGTGCAAGAGCCATTCTGAAAACTAGAATGCCAGAATTGAAATTGGGGCCATAAGTACATTGGCCATGGTGGTAATCACATACAGCTTCAATATTATAAACAAGTCCCTCTCTGAGATCAACAACGTTGATGTCAAAATATGAAAGCTGATGACAATACATCATATCCATCACTAAAAAAGTAGACACAGATGGAATATAGCTCCTGAGAAAATAAAGCAGTCAAGGGTTAATATACCCTCAACTCTCATTGAAAATTGTAACCATAGGAATTTCTGCCTACCTGCAACAAGCTAACAACTATAGTTGGTTCTGAAACATGAAGATCCCAAAAAGTTGTAGTTCCATTTTCATGGGGGGTTTTCTTCTGTTTTTTTTTATCATTTCTGCTGTTGTTATCTGAGATCAGTGTTTCAGTGTAGTTTGTCTCTATTTTGTATTATGTCATCTCCTTGTGTCTAATGAAAAGTGTTTTCTGTTCTCATGTTGCTTTATTACAAGTAATAGTCACCCACTTTTTGTTTCTAAGTATTTTTCTAGTCCAACTATTACTATTTTATATCATTATTATTATTATTATTATTATTATAGATGAAAAACATGAAGACATACCTCCAATAAATGCAACTAGGCAAAGCAGTACCCAAAGAAAATGTGCCTCAACAGACAAGGCAAAAACAAATAAAAATCATGGCCAAACAAATCAGCTTCCAATATATTAAGGAGAAATGGGAGCAAAGGCCACTGCATGGAAAATACCTGATTAAAATTTGGGATCCCGTTATAGATCAAGCTCTCAAGCAATAATGGCTGCCATATTCTACGCAAAAACAAAAACAGAGGTGTATATCATTGCTGCTCAGGACCAGTTCCTTCCAACAAGAAATTACTTGAGTAACGTCCTGAAATATGAAAGCGGCTCATAACGCCACATATGTAGAGAGAGGAACCAGAAAGTTGTTAACAATGCACAACAAATTCCATCCTAAAATAATACCAATCAACTCTATCTACCAAGAAGTGAAGGTGGTAAAGGATTACTAAAAGTGGAAGACACTGTTGGTAACACAGTACGGGGTCTGAAAAATTATGTTGTGTACAATAAAGAAAAACTACTTTTGGCAGCCAGAGAACTCAGCAGAACTCGAAGAGAAAAGGAAGAACAACAGAATAAACAAGTGGAAAGAAATGGAACAGCATGGCCAACTTATGCAACAAACCACGGAAGATTGCTGGCTTTGATTGATGAATGGGAACTTGAAATGAGAAACAGAAATGCTAATTATAGCCACACAGAAACAAGCCCTTAGAATAAATCTGATAAAGGCAAAGACTGAGAAAACTCAGACAGCAAATGTAGAATCTGCAAGAAAGAAAACAAGAGTATCAATCACAATTTGAGTGCAGTGTACTAACACAAAAGGGAATAAAAGTGCAAACATGACTGTGTAGGTAAAAGAGTGCATGTTAGCTGAGTGTGTGGCTTCAAAATAACAGAAAACTAGTATGAAAATGAACCAGAAGCTGTGATAAAAAATGATAACTACAAGACCTTGTGGGATTTCACCATAAAGACTGACCATACTATTGAGGTAAGAAGACTAGACATGACTGTACAGGACAAAATAAATAAGCAGTATAAGATCATAGATTTTACAATCCCCCTTGATATCAGAGTTGATAGCAAAGAAATTGAAAAAATTGAGAAATATCATAGTCTATCCAGAGAGCTGAGGAGACTGTGGAAGGCCAAAACAACAATTACTCATGTAGTAATTGGTGCATTTGGCACAACACCCAAAATGCTACCTAAAAGACTGAAAGAAATTGGAATTGAAACTTGCATTGTC
Source organism: Octopus bimaculoides (assembly GCF_001194135.2). Taxonomy (NCBI): domain Eukaryota; kingdom Metazoa; phylum Mollusca; class Cephalopoda; order Octopoda; family Octopodidae; genus Octopus; species Octopus bimaculoides. Next base: position 106,642,459 of record NC_068981.1, read on the forward strand.
AACCTGCAGAAAAGTACCATCCTATATTCTGCAAGAATCTTAAGAGAGATTTTTGAGATATAAGAAGAATTTTTGTCACCAAACCTCAAGATAAAATACCTGCTAACTAAATAAGCATGCTCTAGCAAAATAACAACAATAATAAAAATGTTAATAATAATAAAAAGGATGGTCAAGGCTGGAATGCAATGATTATTGATCTGCTCACCTATTTCTGACATGGGCTTAAACAACAACTATCAATGTCCATTACTCAATGAATGAAAATAAAAAATTAATTTCTCCCAGCATGGCCACAGCTCGTGGGCTGAAATTAGATAAAATAAAAAAATAAATTTTTTAATAAAATTGTGGGAACCTCTGGTACATTATGTGTGAAGATTCTGAAGTCTTGACAACAGTGTTCTCTTTTAAGATTTCAATCTAACTTTTGATATTGCACTTATTGGCAGGATACTAACATAAAAACAGTTCTACACTCATTACATGCTAAAAGAATGAGTATAAGAAAAGAGACAAAAATTGTCATGTCTAAAATCATACCAATTTGGTTAGGCTGGAAAAAATAAAATGAAATGTTAATATGTTTTGGGAATGGCAGTATGATTAATCTGGACAAAATGGTCTTATAACTTTTTGTATCCTCACTTTTATGCATGTTCCTATTTTGTAAGAGGTAACTAAAAGGGTTGGCATCAGAATGGGGTAAATAAAGTATCAGGGTGTAAAACACTGCTACAAAAAATCCTCTGCAACCAATGCCAGTGTTGAAAAGCAGATGTAAAATTTATTATCATTCATTCATTCATTCACACACATACATACATGGTAGTTGTCTACTCCTCATGCAGAGTTTGATCACCTCTTGTACTTACACCTTAGATCCATCATGAAGTCTGATGTGGCTTTTTAAACCAGACATTTTATTGAAAAGACACCCACCCACATAGATTGCATATCTGATTTGGACCACTATGAACTACAGTTAAGTTCTGGTCTTTGTGTGGATCTTAAAATGTCTTTTGAAGCCTCTATTAGATTTGCTGACCTTATGGCATACACAGCATTGAAAGGTGTACATATATATATATATAGGCAGAGTAGTTGGTGGAGGTTCATTTTACATGGGTCTGGAAATGAGATTTGAGCCCAGAAAAAGAAAGGCATGGTCTGTCACAAACTGCACGCAAAAATGTCACTAAGATTCACCTTCTCAATTGCAACATTCTTCTTTAAATTTCTCTTGAGTCTTGCACGTGTCATCCTGGCCTCCTCAAACACTTTCACTTCACACCACACTTTTGTTTACCATCCAGCTTGATCTGAAGCAAAGGTTTCTATGACTTATTTTTCATCCTGCAGGGTGTTCAACAGTCATCCTCCTCACCAAGTAAGCCTGGTGGGGTTGCTAGTTTAGTCACCGACGACCCAACCATGCTACAGGTTGTACTGGATTACATGTTATCAATAGCACTCAAGAGTGACTTGGCATACATACGCATGAGCATGCATACGTACATACATATACATACATACACACACACACACACACATATATATATATATATATATATATA
>NC_068981.1:106644734-106647312 GCF_001194135.2 Octopus bimaculoides
TATATATATATATATATATGGCATTAGGAAGGGCATTCAGACATAGAAACCATGCCAAATCAGATTGGAACCTGCTGCAGCTCCCCAGCTTACCAGTTTTCAGTCAACCGTCCAACCGATGCCAGCATGGAAAACAGGTGTTAAATGAAAGTGATGATAATGATGATACACACACACACACACACCTATATATGTGTGCCTCTGTGTCTACGTGTGTGTGTCAGTTAGTCCTTTTCCACATACAAACACATACAAAAACCCCAAAAAAACTGTACTTATATATGGTTCAAATAAGTTATGAGAAATAGGTAAATAGATTTTTTTCAGGTGTTTTAAGATGAGTAGATTTGGGCTGAGAACTTGGCACATTGAATAAGACACTTTATTAGATCTGAACCTTTTGAACTTTGGAACTGATGTTTTAAAAAATAGCAGAAATAGCAAACTTATGATTGGGGTTCTTCTAGCTATGCCAGAAGAGGAAAAAAATGCATAAATATATTAATAATCAATCATGGAAGTGGAAACATTTGATGCTTTCATAAAAATATTACTAAATGCATCATGTTGAATTTTATATCTAAGTTTGACTTTTTCATGCAGTATTATTGGCCAAATTATGTCAAGTATTTTGTGAAGAGGTCATGCTTATGATGGCATAAAAGTACTAAATATCAGCAAGCTATTTAGATATAGTTATACTGAATCAAAAATATAATACACCTGCTTATCAGACAAAAAGAAAATGTACTAAAAAAAAAAGACAAAATGTAATAAAACAATGGTTCATAATAAAATTCTTATACAATCTAGTTACTTGCAAATTAGAAACTCAATTGTTCATATTAAATAAAAACAATAAAATCTGTCCAGGAAGTGATTTATTGATGCAGATAAATGGTAGGAAGCAGTCGAAGATATTTGGTACAATTTAGGCATTTTGTCTTGGCAGCTCTTGCTTGTAGAATATATATTAGTTTGCCAAATCAAATTTGCTACTTTGAAGAGTTTGAAGACTAAGAAATGAAATATAAATTATTGATTTTATGCAATATATTTTTATCAAAACATTTAGGACACAACAGTATTTGATAAACACTGAACTTTTGCTTTATAAAATGAGATTTCTACAGGTCTAACTAACATTGAAAGAAAACAGTTAAACAAATACAAAGATTAAGATTGAAAATCCACCACAGGTATTTTTACTGTGATTTTAAGCAAGGCACTTCATTCTACATTGCCTCATTTTACTTAGCTACAGATTTTCTATGAAAAGGTCAAAAGGGCTGATCATCCATAGTGATATAACTCTGATTGCAAAAGGTCAAGCAAACAACCCAATTTATTGCCCCATTTTATGGCTTAATAAATATAATTCCAAAGTAATATCAATTTCTACATGTTCTATGTTTGGAATGCCATTTATCTTTCAATAACCTTCTGTTTGATCTTAAGCATTGGTCTTAGGATAATCTTCAGAATTAATATATATATAAATTGTAAGCACAAAAAAATATTATTAGAATTGTAGTCATAAAACAAAAATAGGCACTAGAAGAGAATGACTCTCCCCAGACACAACAAAAATAGTTGCTTTGATGAAAAATGCATATTTCACAGAGAAAATATATAATCTAAAATGACATTAAACAGTATTCTCCAATAATTAAAAACAATATTCTTCATCTTTATTATAATGGATCTCATATGAGCATACCTGTCTGTCTGTTGTCTATACATATATACATATATAAAAAAGGCAAGGACCGAATTATGAATTGAAGATCGTCTACACCTACAATTTTTCCCTTTCCGTATACTTCATATATACATTTATATGTATGCATGCATACACATGTATGTATGTATGTATGTATGTATGTCTATGATGAATAGATAGGGGTAAAATATCCAGGAGGGTACCATATGAGCATTCAGTTATAATCCAGGTTATGGCTAACTGCATCGAGTTGTAAGAAGCACCCGAGATTATTTAAGGTGAGCAATTCCACAGTAATTATCCAATGAGTAAATCATAGTAATTGTCTTGTATGTATGTATGTATGTATGTATGTATGCATGCATGTATGTATGTGTGTGTGTGTGTGTTGGCACCCATGTTGGTGGCACGTAAAAAGCACCTTTCGAGTGTTGGCCCTGATGGAGGCAATGTGGCCAATGCCAGTGTCATGCAACTAGCACCTATGCTAGTGGCATGTAAAAAGCACCATTCAAGAATTGGGCCTCATGGAGGCAATGAAATCATTGAGACCTTTGGCAATATATTGTGCTTGAGAAGACCCATCAAACCAAGTGAAATCACAGCTGTGGTTAATATTGGTGTCATGCAACTGGCACCCATGCCAGTAGCATGCAAAAGCACCCATTACACTCTCAGAGTGGTTTGTGTTAGGAAGGGCATCCAGACATAGAAACCATGCCAAATCAGACTGGAGTCTGGTGCAGCCACGCAGCTAACCAGCCCTGGTCAAACTGTCCAACTCATGCTAGCATGGACAATGGATGTTAAATAATGATGATATATATATATATATATATATATATATATATATAT
>NC_068981.1:106647322-106648015 GCF_001194135.2 Octopus bimaculoides
TATATATATATATATATATATATATATATATAGTAAAGAACAGCTCCCTTTCTTAGATATTATGATAAAAAAAAGTCAACAACCAAATTGTAAGTGACATTTATCATAAATCAACGGATTCGAAACAATATCTTCTTTTTAGCTTATACCACCCAAAACACATCAAAAGAAATATCCTCTTTAATTTAGGAAAAAGGATTTGCACAATAGTGTATAATGGAAATACCCAGAACTTCTGTCTTTAAGACCTCAGAACAAGACTAACTGAGAGACAATATCCACCATCACTTATAGACAAAGGAATTAAGCATGTCAAGAAATTAGGCATTAAAACACTATGGAAAACAAAACATAACACCTCACCACATCTCAAAACACTACCATATATATATGAACTCACAATCCTAGAAACAATGAGGCATACAACACTATTGTACAATATTTACCTATGCTCACTAGGGATCCACTTTTGACACGTAATACTGAAATAGTAGAGGAGATATGATGTTTCTGTGGGCTGGAAGTATGCAAGAAGTTAAAATTTTTTTTGACTAAAACACAACCGGGACCCTAAGTAAGGCATGTGTAAAATTTGAATGAAATTGGTTGTGTAGTTCTGGAGTTTTAGGGATTCACACAGACAGACACACACACACACAGACATATATTTTCAGTTTTATATATATATATATA
>NC_068981.1:106648075-106654599 GCF_001194135.2 Octopus bimaculoides
TATAATATATATATAATATATATATAATATATATATAATATATATATATATATATATATACATACATATATACACACATGCATATATATATATGGGAGAATGTACGAAAACAACAACAACAGACGAGGACAGGTGGTGTAAACAACAAAAGGATGTATTAGTTTGACGCTTGGGAATACAGAAAGTCTTTAACGTTTTGAGCTATGCTCTTCAACAGAAAGAATATGGAGTAAACAAGGAGGAAAACACGGAGAAAAAAAATTGAATGGTGTTTGGTCAGCGATTAATCATGGCGTCTGCGGACAGAAAGTTCACACAGGAGAGCTAAGAAAAAGGGGAGATAACAAAAGGGGGAAGAAAGAAACGGTGACCCAAGTACGAGGAGCTGTGTGTGTGTGTGTGTGTGTGTGAGAGAGAGAGAGAATCCTGGTGATCTTGACGTATGCATGTGTGAAAAAATGGGGAGAGGAGAAAGGAGTTGGTCAGTTGTAGTGTGTGCATGGTGTGTGTTGTGAAGTGATGTGTGGTGTGATGTGAGGGTGTTGTATACATATATACACATACATATATACACATACATATATATACATACATATATACACATACATTATACATGCATATATATAGATACATATATACCTTTGGATGCTATATGTGTGTTTGTGAATTCATTTAAGCAGATTCATTTCAGAGTCTGCTAAAATGAATTCACAAACACACATACAGCATCCAAAGGCACATCATTTTACCTTTGATGATATTATGCTCATGTTGCATAAATGTAAATTTAATGTTTACTGAATATTAATAGAAACAGCTGTAAGGAAAGATGATCAATTTGCTGTTAATAATAAACAATTATTAACTTCTGAATTTCCATTTTCTTCTTTTAAATGAATATAATCTATATGTTTTTTATATATACCCATTATTTTAAGGAAATTCACTTCCCCCAAAATGTTAGGCATTGAACCAGTATTTCCTGGGATGAAACCAACCCTTCATGAGGTGAACTTAACCTCTAATTAAATTTAACACACATACACACACACACACACACACACACACATATATATATATATATATTCACACACAAATACTCATGCATACATAAACATACACTCAGAGAAAATATTTTATAGGTGTTGTTAATCCCATCCCAACGTTAGCAAATATTGGGAAAAAACTTTGACAACTTCGTAGTCATCACTATCACACCCCATGATATTGAGTCATTAAACCACCACTGAAAATTCAGTTTCAATGCTTTACAAAAAATTAACTCACAATATGTGAAGTAGAAAATTTTCGAAAACATTGGCCATGATGCTTGATCTAAGACTAACCTTTAAGCAGTTTCCTTTCCATTCTTTGAAAATACGAAAATCTTTATTCTTGCTTTATTATGTCTAGAAATAACAGCTGTGAGCTAATGAAGAAATTCAGTCTCCAGCATGTAAGCAAGTCAAGGTCTTGATTTTGTTCAAAATTCTTGCAATTTTCTCCAAAAGAATTACATTGTAACTGATCAAACAATTTGTTAGGATAATCTAGTTGACATTTTATCTAAATTTTACTTTCTATATGTCCTTGTTCTTCCATGATTTACTTCTCAATTAAATTGAACAGAAATAATGGAATATGTTTCAGAAATAATGGAATACGTAACAGCCATTTCTCCGAGTTTAGCATTAAAATACATTTAATCTGTTAAAAATAGAATGGCAAAATTTAATTGAAAGCTGTTTGCATACATTCTACTAAACAGCGAATGTTTGCTATTAATATCAACTTTTCATCTGAGATTTCTATTTCATAGTTTAGGGATTAGCAACAGAAAGAACATGCTAACAAATAAAAAGAAACAAATAACAAGATGCCTGTCCTGACAGTACTATTGCTGAGGCAGAGCCCCACAGGGGAGTGCTCTGCATACTAAATGCAAATATGGTTTTGAGATTTCTGTCTTTCAATAGAAATCTCAGAAACATCCTTTAATGGGAATGTGCCAATCTTGTCTCTTTCAACTACAAGAAATACAAAAACTACTTACATTGAGATTATAATCATGAGCTTAAAAAGAGTAAAAGATAAAGACATCCTTTTAGTCATGAATGACCATGAGATTGAACCTAGAAAGTTCCTCTCCAAGGCACAAATCCAGGCAAGGTTGTTTATGAAAGACCAGCAGTTGCCCATGCATACCAGCCTCCCTTCTTCATGCTACTGATGGTACCCAAGGGAAAGGCAAAGGCCAATAGAGCTTGGCACCAGTGATGTTGCAATTCATTCCTACAGCTGAATGAACTGGAACAACATGAAATAAACTCTTACTCAAGAACACAACACACAACCTGGTTTGGGTATCAAACTCACTACCTCTTGATTGTTAACTCAACACTCTAACCACTGAGCTATGCACCTTCATCAGCCTATCTGCCCCTTAAATATGAGCAGTATGTGACTAGAACCCTAACAATCAGGCTTCACTATCACCAAGATTTCTCTTGGTGATGGTGATGGGAAAAGCTCATTCTTAACAAAGCTAAGCTAGCATCCCGACCATTGCAGCTTCTTTTCAGAGCCAGAAAATACTTTTATACTATAGGAATGGAATTTAGTTTAGAAGTTACTTTTCAAATAAAATTGGCAATATGTTTCCTTTGAATTAACTGTAAACAGATTATAACATTACAACAGTAACTAAATTCTGAAATGTAAAAGAATTCTTGAAGGAAGACAAATACCAACTTAATTACATTAAATTCATATGCAATGAAAAGCACATTTCTGTGGTTAAGTTACGGAACTTTCCAATTATTCATACATAGGCTGTACATTCAAATCCTGCTAAATAATTATTTTCTTGAACCAGACACAGTCCATCCTCAGTCCACTTTACCTGGAAAGTAAATCACTATGCATTTTTATAAAGCAACTCCATTTTTATCATAGTTTAATTTGAAAAAAAGGGAGCCCTTACAAAAGTAATTTGCAAACCTTTATTCCTCATTGATTATTGAAAATCTACAGGTGTGATAAACAATAAAATATTGCTCTTACATCATGGATGATGCTGTTGTACACAGACATCCTAGAGCACACCCAGAAAAAGGGTCACTTGATAGATTAGCATAAAGTTACTTGCAGACACACTCCAGTCTCTGGCCCATAAATGTTCTGTCTCTTCTTTCTGCTTTCTCTACTAATATAAAGGTCTTTACTCCTCATAGCTGGCTATACTCATGCTATCTCTAATAAGTGATTCCCAACCAACTCATCCCTCCTATTCTTATGATTCAACTCTTAGGCTAATCACTAAATTACACTCGTTTCCTTTCCAGAATGTTGGCTCTCTGGGACTCCTACTATCATTGAAGAGGAACATTAATGACATTAATCTCACAAACCTCAGAGGATGAGTGTATGTGTGTGTGGTGTGGGAGATTGTGATGGCCATGGACACTTTCTTTCCCCCTAGACTTAGCACGAAAGAAAAAAATATATCCAGGATTACATTATCCTCTGAATCCTTCCTTTCTCACTTAATGGAGGGTTGTTTGGATACTATTTCTAGCAGGTCAAGCTTCCTTGTTGGTTCATTCAGGAAGGTGTTATATATACTTAGGTGCATAGTCAGCTGTTACAGTGTCAAAGGAAAGCACAAGGGAGTGGAAATCACACAAAACTAAAGATTGATTTGTAACGAAAAGATACCTAGAGGGAATAAAAGCAAAGCAAATACAGCATACAAGAAGTCAGGATTTGTACTCAACTAGAAACGAATGAGATGAATATAATTCACTACATGTGTCAAACACATTTGACAGATGGAGTGAATGTAGATCAGGTAGGAATACTAATTAAATGTAAGAGGTTTTATTAGTGAGTAAGAGAGAGAGGAAGCTGGGAGGTCAATAATAAGACTAAAAGAAGGAAAATTCCGTACTTTTCTAATTAGGACATTGCAATGCCTTGAAGGACAAACAAGCCATTAGTGGCTTCATAAGTGTTTTCATATACAAAGTTTTTGAAGAGTACAGTTGCTACCAAATTTTCATATTTTTATTTAAAAATGAGCTTTAGTATGACAGAAGTAGTAAAAAAGAGACTTGCAGGATTTAGTTTTTGAATTTAATCATTTTTTGTTGTTGTTGTTGTTCTGAATTCAAATTCTATCAGAAGCTACCCTATGTTTTCTTTCATTTCAGGATTGATAAGATACACGCCAGTCATGTACTGGGGTTGATTTGATTAACTATACTGCTTCCCTGAAATTACTGAAGGCTAAAAGTCCTGGGATGCATAATTAATATTTTAACATTCAGATTATTTTATAAAATGTAACACTTATTTATCCACATTGTTTTGAATTCATCCTGCATTATCTTGTAACTTGAGATTTCAGTTGTGTGACTGTATATTTTTTAGACTAACATTGTAGGGTAGGTGTGAGAGGCTGGATTTGACCAGTTTGAACATAAAACAGGAAGAATAATATGGCCAGTTTAAATGCAGCCAGTGTATCAATAGACAAGGTCTATGATTCTGTTTTAAGTTTGCATGACTAGGGAAGAAGTTCCACTTCTATATCACAATAGATAGTATGTAAGGGCAAAACAATTCATGCAGCAATAAGGTAACAAAAGGAGCTTCAATGTGGTCACCTTGCTTGTGAGAAATAGCAGCCAAATCTTCAGCAAATCATAGTAAAAAACAGCATACATTAGATAATATAGTCCTGATAAAACAAAAATATGAATAGCCAAGACTATCAACCCTTTTGTTACCATTTTTTTTTTGAAAATCACTGAATTTGATTTAATTGATTTTAAAAATAATGAAGAATTTAGTAGAACAACTTTGCTGTTATAAAGCTAGTATCTGGAACATAAATTAACATAAAATTTTGATGGAAGTTTTAATTTAGATCACTGAAAAAATTGGTATGTTTGTATGATAGAAACAAGGACAGTTTCAGGTAGGTTGGTATAAAAAGGGTTACCTGGGGTTTTGTATAGGTGAATGCCCTTCCTGACACCAACTACTTCACAGCATGTACTGGGTACATTTTTTAATGCCACCAATATTAGTAAGGTTGCCATGCAGCTTACAAGATTATGAATCCCAAGAGAAGCCCTTTATGCTTGGAGATAAGAGTATATGAAAAGGGAGAGGAAAGAGCAGGATGGGTTTCTTGCTATAGAGGAGTGACATGGCTTCTCACATGCTAAAAGAATTGGTGGAAACTATTGGAGTGAGATTTGAAGTGGAAAGGGAAACGTTCAGAAAAAAGAGAAGGGAGTGAGATATAATAAAAGAAAACAGCAATATAATTAGATGTAATATAAGACTGCTTGGTCTTTGCATGAAACATATCATTTTGGGACTATTAACCTCATCTGTAGAAATGAAACATTTTCTATTTTTTCTCCACCACTATATGTCTCTCACACTCCCTATTCATTATGCCTGCCACTCTCTTCTCTGTCTTTTGTCCTAGCAACCTACCCAACCACATGTCAACTCTCTCTCTCTCTCTCATCCTTACTGTATTATCATTAATATTCAGCTGATTTTCACTCCTATGTATCATTGGTTATCCCCAGCCCTTATCCACCATTCACTCCTATATCCACCTCTCTACAATTGTTCTTCACTCATTATATCCATTACCTCAACCATTCGCAATCACTCACATACATTTTTGCAACTTCTGCCTACAGACACTTTTGGTTCTGTCTGCACTTATTTCTACTCACCTTGTACCTTGAGAGTCCACCCAGACACCTCATCAACATTGTTCTTATCTCTTCTTAGCTCCATTCCAATAACTCACACCAATTCTTTTAGAACGTGAGAAGCCATGTCACTCCTCTACAGCATGAAACCCATCCTGCTCTTTCCTCTCCCTTTTCATATATCTCCAAGTATAAAGGGCTTCTCTTGTAAGCTGCATGGTGACCTTACTAATGTTTGTGGCATTAAAAAAATGTATCCAGTACATGTTATGAAGTAGATGGTGTCAAGAAGGGCATTCACCTATACAAAACATGTCAAAGTAGACAACATTGTATTGTCTCCCTTCAATGAAGTCAAGTTACTTGTCCTCTTTGACAGAATAAAGATACAGTTGCTACATATATAACAAAAAGAATAAGACTCTTCCCTACTTTATATGAAAAACATCCAACTAGAAACCTCAAAATCACTAGTTATGCTAGGCATCTGTATTATTAAGGATCTCTCATGGTGATTTCTCATCTCAAACATTACAAAGAATAGCCTTCCTCTTCAGGGCAGAAAATAACTCAGTCTTAACAACTCATAACTCATTATGAAACTCGAATGTGACCTACAATAACATCTTGTAATCTGAATGTATAGCATCTCATACAAATGAATTACTGATATCTACTATTTTTGGACCATCTTTCATTTATATCTATATCAGTCTATCATATGTATATATGTGCATATATATTCTATCATATGTATATATATATATATATATATATATATAT
>NC_068981.1:106654698-106656036 GCF_001194135.2 Octopus bimaculoides
TATACTCATCATTGTTTAACATCCACTTTCCATGCTAGCATGGGTTGGATGATTTGACTGAGGACTGGCAAGCCAGCAGGCTGCACCAGGCTCCAATCTGATTTGGCAGAGTTTGTACAGTTGGATGCCCTTCCTAATGCCAACCACTCCAAGAGTGTAGTGGGTGATTTTACATGCCACCGGCACAAGAGTCAGTCACACGGTACTGGCAACGACCACGCTCAAAAAGGTGTTTTTTATGTGCCACCTGCACAGGAGCCAGTTCAGCAGTACTGGCAACGGCCTCGCTTGAATGATTTTCTAACATGCCACCAGCACAAGTGCCAGAAGACAATGCTGGTAACGATTCTGCTCAAACGGTGCAATTTACGGGCCACAAGCACGGGAGCCAGACAGCTGCTCTGGTAATGAACATGCTCGGACAGTGCTGTTAGTGCTCCACTGGCGCAGGTGCCAGCCATTGAGTATGGTTCAATTACGATTTCGATTTCACTTCCCCCAACAGGTCTTCGCAAGTAGAGTTTAGTGTCCAATGAAGGAGAGGTTGGCATGGATGCCAGTCGTCGGATTCTGTTCGATTTCGATTTCAGATTTCAAATTGCAAATTCACTTGCCTCAACAGATCTTCACAAGCAGAGTTTTTAGTGTCAAATGAAGTAAAGATACGAATAAGTGAGCTGGCTACACTTCTGGCAGAGGTCACAGATTATGCTCTCACTTGCCTTGCCGGGTCTTCTCATGTACTGCATATTTCCAAAGGTCCAGGTCAGTGGTCATTGCCTCGGTGAGTCCTAAAGTTCAAAGGTTGTGTTTCACCACCTCATCTCAGGTCTTCCTGGGTCTACCTCTTCCACAGGTTCCCTCAACTGCTAGGGTGTGGCACTTTTTCACACAGCTATCCTCATCCATTCTTGCCACATGTCCAACAGGCTCCATCACTTGTCAGGAGGAGAAACTAGAAGCAGTTGATAGCTTCCACTACCTAGGGGTCAGCTTAGCATATCTAAAAAATCTGAAGATTGAAAATTATATTACATACAAAATTAAGAGGAATGACCACTAAAGTGGACTCCTAATATGCTAAATATAGACGTGAAATAGCCATTACCATGAAGAGTGTTTTCTCAAGAAAAATTTCAACAAAACACCACAATGTAAAAATGAGCAAGACAAACGAAAATATACAAAATAAAGAATGATTACCTACGTACCATGATTTCACTTGTTAATATTTATGTATGCAAATATCTGCAAGATCATCAGTGTAGTCTGTCGCTTACAAAATACAATTTCCAGAACTAGACACAGAACGCTCACCCAAAAGAGATCATGTTTATA
>NC_068981.1:106656719-106659746 GCF_001194135.2 Octopus bimaculoides
ATAGGCTACAATTATGGTTTCATTTGGCTTGCCGGGTCTTCTCAAGCACAGCATATCTCCAAAGGTCTCGGTTACCTGTCATTGCCTCAGTGAGGCCCAATGTTCAAAGGTCGTGCTTCACCACCGCATCTCAAGTCTTCCTGGATCTACCTCTTCTGCAGGTTCCCTCAATTGCTAGGGTGTGACACTTTTTTACACAGTTGTACTCATCCATTCATAACACATGACCAGACCAGTGCAGTCGTCTCTCTTGCATACCACATCTGATGCTTCTTAAGTCCAACATTTCTCTCAGGGTACTTACACTCTGTCGTGTATGCACACTGACATTACACATCTAGCGGAGCATACTGGCTTCATTCTTTGCAAGTTTACGCATGTCCTCAGCAGCCATGACCCATGTTTCACAGCCATGTAGCATAGCTATTTGCACATATGCATCATAGTCTGCCTTTTACTCTGACGGAGAGGCCCTTTGTCACCAGCAGAGGTAGGAGCTCTCTGAACTTTGCCCAGGCTATCCTTACTCTATCAGCTACACTTTCAGAGCATCCAGCCCCGTTACTGACTTGGCCACCTAGGTAACAGAAGCTATCAACTACTTCTAGTTTTCCCCTGGAATGTGACAGAAGCTGTTCTCTGCACATTTTCAGTGTTTATTGCCCCTGAGCATTTTCCACACACAAAATCTGTCTTCCCAGTTAGCGTTCCTTTGATATTGCTGCACCTCTTATGTGTCCATAGCTTACACTGGGCACATTTTATGGAGTTTCTACCTATGCCTTTTCTACAGCTCGAGCAGGGCCATCTACCTGAAGGGATTTGTGATTTGTCTGCCTTCCAAGATTTTGGTTTTGATAGTGACTCAACAATTAGAGCAAGGCCATCAGCATAGAGAAGCTCTCAGGGGCATCCTGTCTTGAATTCCTCTGTTATTGCCTGGAGGACTATGATGAATAAGAGGGAGCTGAAGACCCCTATCCCAACCTGGAATTCTTCACTGCATTCATCGGCAACCCTCAATTTACCGACAGCGTCCCTGTACATGGCTTGTACAGCTTTCACTAACCATTCACCTATCCCTAGTTTCCTCATTGACCACAAGATAAGGGAATGGGGGACCCTGTCAAAGGCTTTCTCCATGTCACCGAAAGCCAGATACAGAGGTTTATCTTTGGCTAGGTATTTCTCCTGCAGCTGTCTTATCAGAAATATAGCATCAGTGGTACTTTTCTCTGGCACAAAACCAAACTGCATTTCATCTAGATTGACTCTCCCCCTAATTAGATAGTCTATGACCCTCTCTGTTACTTTCATTACCTGATCCAACAACTTGATACCTCTGTAATTATTTGTATCTAATGCATCACCTTTACCTTTGTAGCAGTTGACTATGGTACTGCTACACCAGTCATTGGGTATGACTTCTTCATGTATCACCTGGTTGATATGTGACTAGACTATAGCCGACACCACCAGATATTTTGAGTATCTATATATATATGTATATGTGTGTGTGTATATATATATATATATATATATATATATATATATATATATATATATATATATATGTATAGATAAATAGATATGTAGCAAACAGCTACTAAATGCCTAAGCAATGATTGGAAAGTGGATTCACAGTTTGCCACAATTCATTGGCCTATCATTCTAGCCTGTTGCAGTAGGAAATCTATGAGAATAAACAGACCTCATGATCTTCCACGAATTACACATGGGTCAGAAATGAAACAGAAGAGAAATCCTTTCTTTTCACTTGATAGAGTTTGGTTATGGAATATATAAATTGAACAGCAAATACATCCTCTCTCTCTTTTGTTCCTGTTTCTGATTAAAGAGCATCTTTCTTTCTTCCTCCTTCTTTCTGTTAATAATGGAGAGAGTACCTTTGTGTGTGGGACAACATACTACTTATACTCTCTATTTACTTTGAATTTCGTTACTTTTTCTCTCTCTAATGGTTACACAGCTGAAGCAATACGCAATGGACTATAGAACTAAAGACAATTTGTTTACTCTAGCAACAAAGAAGTTATATGCACAATTTACAACTCGAAGTTGTTTTCAACATTGTGACGCCCATCGTAATAATCATAATAAATGACCATCTCAATAAGCAATTAATCTTCTTTCTTTAATCAGTCATCTGATGCATTTTGATGTTAAATTTTGTTGTTACAAATTGGTGACCCCAAGACTCAAGAACTGCCTGCCATCATTACATATATATGTATGTGTATATATATATATATATATATATATATATATATATATATATATACTATCTAGATAGGGTGAAAATCGAAGATGTGTCCTTTTGAAGAACATCTTATTCCGGTGCTCCAAAGTCATATATAAATTTTATATTTGAGTGGGGTATGTATAAAAGCTGAAAACTCTAGAAAATGATCTTTATCAAAACAGGAGAATGGAAAAAAGTTTTGATCCATGCATACATACATGTATATATATATATATTTATATATATGTGTGTGTAAAAGGTAAGCTGAGTTAGCAGTTATAGTAACCAACTAAGGGATAAAATATCCGTATTTACTATTGGTATCAGTTACTTATGCTATCCCTGGGCATGGTATGCAGGCTCACTATGCTCATAAGGTACAGGTAGCAACAGAATAAACAAAAGTTTATCAGGAATCAGATTTAAATAATCAGAAAATGGAGAAAACTCTAGATCAACAAACAAATAAATTGGAGCACATCCGTAGATTATTTTTTAATACAAAACATGACACATTTCTGTGACATAACAATTCATAAGGCTGTTTCCGCTTCCAATGTCAGTCGGTGCCTATGAAAGAATTACGAAAATAATATTCTTCATCTTCATAGGATATTCAAAACAGAAAACGGAGCTTCATCAGAGTGAATACAAAAGCGTCCAAAAAATAAACAAATGGAAGAGGGAATAGGAAAGAAACATGGCCTTGAGAAAAAGCCAGGAGGCTCAATAGATGAAAATTTTCTGGCTTTTTTCTTGAGGTC
>NC_068981.1:106660612-106688520 GCF_001194135.2 Octopus bimaculoides
TATATATATATATATATATATATATATATATATATGAAGCTACTTTGTAAAAATACTGTAATTGCTTATCTTTTGGCTAAAGTGAACAAAGATTGGTAGAATAATGTACTTGATTCAAAAAAATAATTACTGTGACAGAATTTGAATTTAGAATCTTTGAATTAATAATCCGACATCTCCATAACTTAGGGAATAGAAATGCTTACTGTTATTCCATAGCATAAATATTCAGGTATGCAAAAAATAAACAAAAAATGGATAAGAGAATAGAAAGAGTCACTTGGGTGTGGTTCAATGTCTCTTTTTTTATATTAATGGAAATACGAATCATTTGATGAGGTTTCTCCAGTGAAATTGTGTTTATATTTCTATCAAATTAATTGAAAGTAAATTACAAAAGAACAACAGAGATTAAATTTCGAAATGTGGAAAGATTCTCGAGGGAATACCCTCGACCCTACATTGAATTTATCTGCAATGATAAGCCACATCAAAATTGGTCTGCATCTAGTTGGAACCTAATTTAGTTTCTCATATACTACTGACATGCTTTAATATGTTACTTCCTGTGATTGACGTCACTTCCGTTTCTTTCTCCAGCGAGTACTCGGATTTGTTTGAAGCTGTCAAGGTAGGTGAATTGTTTTTGACTACACTTATCGTTAAAGCTATGATATAGTATAAGAGATATATTTTTAAAACGCAGTTACAGAAGCTTGTGACTTTTTATAAACTGACAAAAGCCTGTTCGTTACTGGTTATGAGATCTTCGAAAGCCAGTGATACTCAGACCACATTTCTATCCTTCCATCGTTCCGTTCGCTTGTGTTATAGATGAAAATATAAATATATACATTTATATATATCAAATTGAAACGTCAGTTAGCTTAGCTATTTCGATGTCTACTTTGTTGTTGTTCTTTTCCGTGTTGTTTCATTTACGAAAATAATGCAATTTAGAAGAACCGTTTTATGCTTTTGTGTTGTTGATATCCTCATTTTAGACTGATGTAACGTGACCGGGTTGCGTGCATGGTTATGAAGGTGTATAAATATTTAGATTATCTGAATTACTGCTAAGGAAACCTGTTATTACTATTATCATATTGTTAGAAAAAATAACGAAACGAAAAGAATGAAATAGGAAAGGAAAGAAAATTTACACATTTTTTTTTGTAAAGAATTTCATTATGTACTCGTATATATTACATTGCTACTACTGTTGTTTACTGTCCCCGTTCATTCAGCTATGTACTACTAGAACAGTTATTAGTGTTGTATATATACTTGCTCTGCAAACTTATATAGCTATACTCGTTGAACATTCCATTTTTAGAACTATAAATTCTTCCTGCTGTTTTCCATTTCTTCTTCTGTCCATCCTTTTCCTGCATACAACCGTTAGTTCATATTTACAGTGAAATAACTTATCGGAACAAACTGGAAGAAGGTATGTTACCATTGATGGAATAGGAGAGAACCAACAATTGTATTACACATACACATGATTTATTTTTAAGCAGTCATTAATTGTCTCTTAGTTTTTATTTTATTTGATATTTTTATGCAGACACTTCGTTTAGATCAATTTAATAAGTAGATCAGTTTGTTGCTGAGCATGTTTGCCAGTGCTATAGTAACGCTTTCGGGTCCCATGATACTTTCATCTTAACACTTGCGTGCATTCGCTCTTTTCTTTTTTTTTTCCTAGGAATATTTTACTTGTGAAAGAATCTGTATTTTCCCCACCCTTGTCCTTTGTGCGTAAATGTATAGCACCTAAATTTCTGGCTAATTTCAGATATATGTATATATAAAATCGTTGTCTTAATATTTATTCACAGCACCGTCCCATGGCGATTACATTTCTAATTGGAGCCTCGAATTTTATTTTCAGTCGATTGCTATACATGTTTTACTGTTGACAATGTTTTTACACTCTTGAGTAATGGTGATTGTTAATTATGAATACGACAAACCTCTGTGTGCACACTGACAAATACAAGTGTTTTACGACCCAGTGACATCTACTTGGTTACTTGATTTAGAAACAGAATCTAAGTTTTATTAAAATTTTACCCTTACTATCTAAAATATGAAGAAAACATAGGTTGATGTATTCTTAGCTATGATTTCTGCAAAGCAATCACAGGATAGTTAAGACTGGAACACCCTCGATCATAAGTCTGTTCTAAAAAGGAGACCTAGGGCTAAACAACAACACCAGCGTTTTCAGTGTGTCGATTTCATTAAGACATTCCGTAAAGGTTTTTCTTGAATTGATTGTATGTTTACTTAATGTTATCTCACTCTTCATCTGCAATGTTATCTAATTCGAAAATGTATCCTGTTTATTTAAAGATATATGCATATTGTATGCGCGTGCTTGACGTATGTATAACCTGTGTGCACCTCTCTCTCTCTCTCTCTATATATATATATATATATGTGTGTGTGTGTGTGTGTGTATGATACGTATTGCAATAACGTCTATGAGTGCGCGCTCGTATATACACTTACGCATGTTTGCAATGCTTTCTTGATTTTGAGCTGTGACTCATTAGAACAGAACATTTGTAAACCATTTACATAGACAGAATATATAAGGATTTTAAAAATTCTTGTAACGATTTCATCCTGCGAACATATCAACAAAATTATGCTATTTACATAAATACGTTTTCCTGGTATTTCCTGTCTGTGCAAAAAATAGGAGTTCTTTTGTCCGACCTTAGCCTTCATTTAGCAGAGATCTATAATCGAAGGCGTGCTAATCGTCTCTAGGGCCACAGTGTGTGAATGTTTCTTTCATTTAAGTTGTAGAGTGTGATCTGAAGGAGAATTTGCTGCTATTTCTCGTAACACGAACGACTATGTGGAAGCTGTTTAACCTCAGGTCAGCCATGATCGAGCAGACAAATGATCAGTTATATTATGGTGATGGCCATCTCTCTCTCTTTTTTTTTTACACTTTCAAGATAGTAAGGTGTGATTTTAGGAAAATTTACCTGTTATTTCTAACAAGTGAAGCATCTTTGCACAACCTCCCCCCATTGATTAGCTGATGTTCGATTTTATTGTATCATGAGTAAATATAAGAGCCACAACTATACGGCTTATGTGAATGATGTGTTTATACGGTGCCAAATTGTGGTTGCTCACCTGACCAAACAGATTTAGGGGTAAAGGCATTCCAGCCACTACCTTTCGCACTCTTTGGTAGTATCTAGGACTTCTTTATCTTTTATGGCTTTCCATTTTTAAGAGTTTGATAGATATTTAGTTGCTTTTTCTAGCATAGAGCGCTCTGGTTTACGATACCAAGTGATACATTGTAGAACCACTGTTTATAAATAATATCAAATCTTTACTGGAGCTATTATGCATGTGGGAGTTGGAGAAAGTTTGTTTGAAACACACACCTGTTGTTATTTTATATTGTTGACCGTTTCTTGAGTTTGTTTTAGAATTATTTTATTAGTATCGTATTTTTCTGAATTTATTTTTTTATTTAGTAAATCAACCTTATTCCTTGAAGTTTAAACGCCTTATTAATAGCAAGCATTTTACTGAAATAAATTACATACTCCTGATATTTTAAATTGTCTATTTCGTATATAATACCTTTTTTTTTTGTCTTTTACACTGTATCTGATGGCGGTAGTCTAATTTACCCTTGCAATAATATTTACAATAGTTAGTCTGCCTTTTTTGTTGGATTTTTGTCCCCATTCGCATAGATTTCGAAAATCTAACAACTTCCAGGAATTTGAAGAACGGTTACTGGTGATTATATTTTTTTATGTTTGTTTACGTGGTTCTTTATGCGCACAAACATTGTCGCATGAAATGCATTATATTCCATACACACAGGTTGTGTGTGTGTAAACACACACACATCTTCAGTTCGGTTCAGGAAAACACCAGCCAACATGTTTTGATATTGTTATTCATAACGTCTACCATTTGCATTGTAGTATTTTGGGAAGAATTTAGAGTGAAGTTGTGCATAGCTCTAACATGGCAGTTACAAATAACCACCAAACAATGTTTGTAAGGTAGGAGTAATTATTGACTTTGTACATCGTTGAGGTCTCTTAAGGTAAACTGAAGGAAGCTATTTGAGAATTGTGGTTTTTATCTGTAGCAAGTGATGAGCTGAAACCTGACTGAGATAGGATTTAAGGAAAGGAAAAAAAAAAAGAAGGAAAAACGCCATGTTAAGAATTGAGATCACTTAACAAGTGTCAACACCCTTGAAACAAGTTTGATTTACTTAAGTGAAAGTGAAGGAGTGTATGAATGGAGTATTCTAAAAAAATGTTCAAATAGCTGAAGTTTCATTCTTTTTTTGGTGAAGGAAAATAAAAACCTAGCGGCTATTGTTAATCACAATCGAAGAAAAACAATTTCGAGACAAAGTAATTTCACTAAATTAATTTGCATGCTTTGAGGGAAATCTGATTTTTGTTTGCAAGCAGTGGGATAGCCTTAAACATATGTGGAGAAAGAAGAAGAAAAAACCCCATAATAATTTAAAAATAATTGTATGAGAATAATACTGTATAAATAGAAGAGTGAGGGAAAACCAAGTAGAGAATAAATATAGAACTCTGATGATAAATAGTCTTATACTTGGATTTGTTACATAGTTTTGAATTCCTTTTGTGAATAAGCATTCGTTTTATAAATTTTGTATGGGTTTGTCTACATATATTTTTGTTTCCTTGTATATTTTAATGTTTATTTGCTTGAATCAGAATTTCATAGAAAAAAAAAACAACAAAAAACTGCATGATAATTTTGTAAATTTCCAAAGCAAAAGGCTGATGTCCATTTATGAATACAGATAATTCTACCAAAAAAGTGAGGATATTTCACATTTTCTGTTGTGTTACTGGAATTCTGTTGCATTACTGGAATTTGGCCTCCAGTTTAATACCCTACAAATTCATCGACTGCATACATTTGACTGTAACTAATGCTTCTCTAAGAAAAAGATTTAATTATATTTGTAACTTGGATAGATAGGAATTTTGGTATTTCTTTGTTGTATTATCTTGAAGACAATTGTTTCAGAAACTGTTTACCTGTTCACAGAACAAATGGAAAATAAAAACCTTCAATTGTTTTAGTTCTTTCAAGATATGAAGGTAAATTAATTTAACTGAAAGAATTTTAATTGTTCTTGCGATTCACCATATTTTAATGTTGCTTAGTAGTAAAAACAACAGAAACAAACTAACAAAAAATTTTTCTTTCTTTGTGCTTATATTATATTTAGTAAATGGGAGTGCTCTTTCGGTAATCATTTTCAAGAGACTTTTTAGCAATTTAGAAAAACAAGTGTTTAAATTTACTCACTGATTAAAAAATTTTTTTTAACTTATTGGATGTCCCTTTTTTGAAATATTTTCACAATATAATGATTTGGTTGTTTAAAATTCATTTATTATGCCGAACAGCTGTATTTAACGAATTATTTACTTCAGACTGCAACAATCATATTTCATTGTTGTCAGTTGTTGAACATGCACACACATTCACTCATTCTTATATATATTACATAAAGTCAATAGGCCTGAGAGTTGAATATATACTTATTTAACCAAGTGACTTTTGTAGGATAACAGCTGTTTAAATAAACATGGGATTTAAATGTGAGCTGCTATAAGTTTCATGCTCTGATAGAACAATAGTAGATTAAGCTTGTATAATGTACTGTGTGCTATCCTGCAGTCTTTTAGGTTAAAAGATTACAGGATAGGACACATCATTCTAATACAAGCTCGTCTAACTACTGAACTGTCAGAGCATGAAACTTAAAGCAGCTCACATTTAAATCCTGTGGTTATTATAATGGTATTTTTCTCACTGGATGGCATGCTTTTTGTTTCTTTTGAGCGCACTACAACAGAACAATACACTATAATAATCCCCTCGCCATATCGCGGTTCATTATTTAAGCTTATGTCAATTCCTCCATGGTGGTATTTTGCATTTATAATAAAATATATACAAACAAAAATTAAAAAAAATATACAATACTGTTTCTACTGGGCGGATTTTCACCTATCGTAATACCTGTGATAGTCGAGGGCTTACTGTAGATTTCACCCACACACACACGCATACCAGTGACTTTATAGTTAGGAATTTATTTTGTTTGAATTTTATCATAGTCAATATAGGTATAGGTGTGTCTGGGTTGTTTGTTGTTTGATAGTCTGAGAAATATTACCTTACATTATTTACAATTGATGGATATTTGTCCTCATCTTGTTTGTTGTTAACACAATGTTTCAGCTAATATACTCTCCAGCCTTCATCAGGTGTCTTGGGGGAAATTTTGAACCTGGGTTATCATTCCTAAGGTATTTTTCGATGTTGTTATTATTATTATTATTATTATTATTATTTGGGTCACTACCTGGAACCTTGGGGTTAGTAGCCCACGTTCTTAACCACTAAGCCATATGCCCACAGGAGAACCCAGTTTCGAAATTTCCCCAAGACACCTGATGAAGGCTGGAGGGTATATCAGCCGAAACGTGTTAACAACAAACAAGATGAGGACAAATATCCGTCAAATATAAATAATGTAAATAATGTACATAATTCCTCATCTCTTAAATATAGAACTGTAAATATTACCTTGTTTGAAAAAGGCAACAGGTATCTACTATAGGAAATACTACCTGAATGAATCTGACCTATGCAAGCGTAGAAAAGATGCTAAAAAGAGGATGATGGTGAACTTAAATTAGGTTTAGAATTATTTGAGTTTAGGACATTTTTGAGATTTTTTATTTTGTGATTTGTTACTGAATTTAATCCATCTAACATAAACTAACAGTATCTATCTTTAGTGAAAGTACATTGATGCTCATGGAGAATTTAAGTCTAGGTTTTGTTGATTTTTTATAATACTTCTTAACCACAGTCTTGCTGCACCATTGTTTTAATAACAGAAATATTAGTTCATATATAATATACATTCTCAGTTTGGTGTTAAATTTATTGGGGGCTTATTGATTGTATTGCTTTCATAGCTGAATTTCTTCCAACTACACATGTAACAGTGTCCCCTTTACTGATCATGATCATTTATTGCAGATATTGCTCATTCACTTCCTTCATATTTCTTTTCAGTTCCTTTCAACATTGGCTTTCTTCCCAAATGTCCTCTTGTATGTCATTTTCCCTCATTGGCTGTACTGTAGAAATCTGCTTATCAAAATCTAGTTATCTCAATGGCAGCTATACTTGTGTTAAAACAATTTTATAAAATTCTAACATTTTCAATCATGAAATTAATTCTGTTTATGAGTTTAATTTATGAATTGTATATAGGTGGTAGAATCAATTTTCTGTTAAATTATTGACTGCAGGTCTGTACATTCAGACCATACTGCAGTCATCATATTGTGTACTTAGACCATATGCTTTGCACAGTTTACCAAACTTCTCTAATTGCATATATTTTCCACTTCTTTTTCACTGTCAAGTGGTTTCTAGCATAAAGGGTATGAAACTTTTAAAATATACTTCCACAATTTCAAGAAAATGGCAACATTTACAAAAGCTAAACACACTCATCAGCATGCAAACTAGAAATGAATAATTAGATGCATATGTACACACTTGTACTTGCATGTCTGTATTCTCCTGATGTAAAAATAATGTCAGTTGCACACATTGACTTGAAAATAAATTGCATGTGTTCTAACATGTAATATGGTGAATGATAACCATAATCACATAAGAACTGTCTTCAAATGTTTGACAGTTGCATGAAATGAAAAAAGAACTACCTTTATTTGTAGAACACTTGTCTATTTCAGTGGTTCTCACTGGGGTCCATATATTTTTAGGGGTCCACACAAGCAAAATAATAAATTGGGGATTCACAGTAGTATATTATGGGCCCGTGAAAAGATTTTGCTTTAGATGCATTTATTGCAAGAAACAGCTAGAATTCTTTCTTTAACATTATACACAGTTTGAACTACACAAATGAATGTGTGAAAAAAACAAAAACAAAATAGGAATTTTGAAAAAAGTATCTATAAAACTAATTTTTTAAAGATCAAATGACCTTGGGGGTCCACCAAAATATATAGTAATCAAAGGAGTCCATAGGTAAAAAATGGTTGAGAACCACTGTTCCACGCCTTGCATTTGTTGTGCTCTCTGTCTTGAACCCACATTCTTTCAATTTTACAGGGGTCATCTGTATCCCTCACACTTCTCTTTCTGTATGTTAATCTTATCATTTGACTTCTAATTAACTACACTGATCATAGTATTCACATCCCTTATCTTTCTAACTGTAACTTAAACTCCTTTCACACCAGACCTTCTCTACTTTCATGATGAGAATTTTAACATCTTTCTTCAGTGGAAACTCATAAATACTTCAGCAACACAAAAACACTATCATTGCACAAACCAAAGAAACACTGTTGTTTCAAGAACAGTTGAATAATGTCACTATGAAATCTATACCTCATAATCTTTTTTGATTTCTCATGCTCACCTTATATATATATATATATATATATATATATATATATATATACAGATATATGTGCGTGTATATGTATATTATATATGAAGGTGCATGGGTCAGTGGTTAAAGCGTTGGGATCATAATAATGAGGTAGTGAGTTTGATTCTCAGACCAGGCTATGTGTCGTGTTCTTGAGCAAGACACTTCATTTCATGTTGTTTCAGTTCACTCAGCTGTGGAAATGAGTTACAATGTTACTGGTGTCAAGCTGTATTGGCCTTTGCTGATCTTGGATAACATCAGTGGCATGGAGAGGGGATGCTGTTAGGTATGGGTGACTGCAGGTCTTCCATAAACAATCTTGGCCAGATTTGTGCCTTGGAGGCGAACTTCCTTGGTGCAATCCCATGTTCATTCATAACTGAATTTACCCTTTATTTATATATATATATATATATATATGGTTTGTTGATGACCCCACCAATGCTAGTGCCTTGTAAAAAGTATCCAGTCCACACTCTAAAATAGTTGGTGTTTAGAAGGGCATCCAGCCATAAAAACAATGCTAAAACAGACAGTGAAATCTGATGCAGACTTTTGCTTAGCCAGCTCCTGTTAAACTGTCCAACCTGTGCCAGCATAGAAATGATGATATATAAAATGTAATTAGGTACAATCTAAACAATTTTTTTATCAAACTGACTGTTCAAAGAATTGCTCTCTAGTTATTATTTTACAAAATATTTTTCATACTCTGAATATTAGATATTTTGTAAAAGAACTTCAGAACAATTTTAAATGAGTTTTTAATTTAATTGTTATTGATGACAGATATTTTCTAAAATATATTTTGGGAAATTTATCTATAGGACAATTTTTAAATATAGAATAATTTTTAATATAAAATATGTGCAACAGATTTCAGATATTTTAAACTTTTAGCATTCAGATTTTTCTGTCAAATGTAATGTTTGTTTATTTATAGTTTTAAATTCATCATGCTTTATCTTGTACTTTAGAGATGTTGATGATATGATTGCTTAGTTTTAGAATGACATTTTAGGGATGAGGTTAGAGGCCGGATCTGGCCAGTTTCAATATGGAACAAGTTAAATATTTTGGCCAGATATGGCCAGTTTGAATGCTAAAGAGTTAAGTATATTCTTTTGTAAAATAATTTTAGCTATAGAACAATTGGTTAAAAACTGGTTGACAACAAGCAACCAGTCAAAAGTGGTCTGATCAGTGGTTAAAACAGAAACTAGTCATGTGATGTGTAGAGTGATCATTGTACATTAAAGTTAATGAATAAAACATTAACATAACTTTTCATACAGTTAGGTATGTGTATATATGTATGTATGTATATATATATATATATATATATATATATATATATATGTGTGTGTGTGTGTGTGTGTGTGTGTGTGTATAGTAAATCCAAAAACACTGAAGAACAAACACAAGAAAAAAAACAACAATGTGAGGTCATGGTACATGCAAAGTATTAGCAGATGCTCTGGGAGGGAAAGAAAGATGGATTTACGTTTCGAGCAAAGCTCTTCATCAGAAACAAGAGATGGGGGAAAGTCCAAGAGAAAAGGAAGATGGAGGAAAAAAATCGCCAACGATCCACATGGAACTATTAAAATATGCTTCTACAATTTCAAGAATAATCTTGACACAGTAAAAACAAATGCCTAAGAAGTTTATTTTGCAACCACAAAGTACTCATATACCTGGGAAAGTGTTGCTACTATATTTGCCTACATCCTGTATTTTTTCTTGCATTTGTATATATTCTTTGTTAATGTACACAGACATACACCCATATACAGTGGGTTTCTGCACAGTTTCCTTGTCGCAAATTCCACTCACATGTATTGGTCAACTTTACTGAGACACACTAAATTTCATTTGCCAATCAAGATATAACATGGTTATTTTCAGTAGAGGGTGTTCATTGTGTTTCATTTTACTGTTCAAATATTATTGACAAACAAATGCAGTGAGAAACCTATTTATTTGAACTGTATTAATTATTCAAACATTTTTGTAATAATTGAAGTTGTCTTAAAATCATTTCTAATTTTTTAAAAGAGAATTTGAAATAATTTTAATCTGTCTAGCTTTATAGCTATATAAGTTTAATATTTTCATTTTCAACTAGTATAGTTGAATGTTCAGTATTAGGAATTTTGAGACAGATTCTTCAAATAGTTTTAGACAAATAGAATGAGTATAATGTTTACATTGGCTTAAATTCATTCATTAAAATAAGTTTGTAGGATTTAAAATTTTGTCAGTGGAAAGTAGGAAAACCAATTCATTAGATGTATCAGTAACAGTTGCACTTGATATATTTTTGCCAGGTAACATTTTAAAGACAGTTATATATTTTATTTGAAAGATTATTGATTTGGCTACTGGAATTGGAAAGAATAACTTTTGTTTTCCCTTGAGAAAAGAATTGTCTTTATGAGCCAAACTTCCTGGAAATTTGAAACCTGTGTGACATTCTTGATTCAGGGTTGAAGTTATACCTTTTGCAAGAGACAAACAAATTTGGTTGTTTGATCACTAATGTGGTTAGGAATTTTTTGACTGAATATGCAAAATGTCAGTAATGCTATAAAATATGAAGGGCAGCTGTTCCGCTACTAAGTTCCATGTTCTAACTGAAGCCTTTTGATAAATTGTTGCATAAAAAACATGGTCAAAACTACCACCAATATGATAAAGAAATTCACCTTTGGACAAAACATGCCCTTTATGTCTTGTACAACACTCCTTGTACTCAAGTATTCATTGTATTGGCTGTACTCAAATGTCAGCAAACCTGGAAATGAGGCGGTCACTGAAGAAAGGGCAAAAAACGTCCATTGATACTCTGGCTGTGTGGGCTGTTGCCCCATCCTGCTGAAACCACATGTTGAATAGGGATACGTTTTCATCAGAATTCAGGCACAAAGAAGTTATTCATCATCTTGATGTCATGCTCAGAGTTCACAGTAACAGCATTTCCATTATTGTCTTCAAAAAAGTAAGGACCAATGACAGCAGCTTTTCCAACAACACATCAGACCATCATGTTTGGGCTGTGCAGTGGTCTTTCATGCAGTTCTCTTGGATTTTCAAGAGCCCAGTAACGACAGTTCTTTTGATTCAGCATGTCATTGAGATGAAAATGAGCTTCATCACTCATTAACAAAATGAGGTTGTCATTTGCCTCAAAAATTGTTTCCATCTGAAGTGCAAAGTTAAGCCCCTGTGCATAGTCTTATGGTTTCAACTGTTGCCCAGTGACCAATTTGTATGGGTGGAAATGCAGGTCTTCATGCAAAATATGCCTTACCGATGCCAAGTTCAGTAGAATGCCTCCGAGCTGAGTGATTTGGACTCAAAGCTTGTCTGATGTGTTCCACATTTTCCAGGGTCCATACCGTTTGTGGTGCCCCCACTGGTCTCCTATTAATTAGTGTAACTCGTGTACGAAGTGCATTCACCCATTGTAAGATTGTAGTATGGGTGGCAACAGCCTGATTTTGGTGAATGTTGAAGAGACACTGAAACTCACGCTGAACTGCTGTGACAGACTTGTTATTCTTCACGTAACTGTCATAGGCAAACACGCAATGCTCTATTGTTCACAGTACCATGGCTTCACCTGAAAAGGAAAAAAAATGCTAAGACACCATGGACCAAATGGTACCTGTTGGACATCTGTCCCTCCTGCTGGGGCTGAGTAATAGCCATTTCAAAAACGTCTGTCCTTTCTGCCCCACCCTGTATCAGAAAAAAAAAATTACAATAAATAAAAATGGAGCATTTGAACAGATATCAAAAATGTCTGTTTGAAAGGCTTGAACAGAAGTATTGTCTATTTTTCTATAAACATTAAAAAAGTTTTTCTTTCCCATGAAAGTCTTTATTAGTGTTTGCATCTCTCTATGGCATGTAAATTGAAACAAATTTGCAAGCTTGAGCATGACCTTTTCATAGTTCATTTCAGGTACTGTGTCTTTTCTTTCTGGGAAATGTGGTGCAGCTATTACTAACAGGCTGGGTGACTCTATAAAGACTTCTTTGTTGGTTCATAACTTTTTAAGTGTATAGTGTAAATAAAAAAGTGTTATCAGAGTGTTCATTTACTGGTAGAAGGGTTTATAATTTGTAGACCCTTGTAGATGTGTTCTTGTTTCGTTTTATTTTGATGACTGCTTTTTCATGCTTGCATAGATTAGATGGAATTCAATGAGGCATATTTTCTATGGCTGGATGCCTTTCCAGTTGGCAGCCTCCACCTGTTTTCATGGTGTTTACATGATAGATACACACATATATATTATGGGCTTTTTTCATTTCCCATGTACCACATCCAATGTTTTGATCAAGCTATCACTAGAGTAGAAAGTACTTGCCTAGGGTGCCATGCAGTGGGATTGAAACTGAAAGTACTCGGCTCTTATTAGTTTAAGTCACTTAGCCATAATGGTAATATAGCATAAATTGTACTGTTCACTAATACAAACTGTAGGGATGCTATATGATTGTTGAGAGTTTCATTTACTTAACCCTTTGGTTATGATATTTTTGCTGAAATGCACTGCATTTGTTTCAATTAATTCTAAATATAATGAAGAATTTAGTAAAGTAATTCTGTTATTATTAAGCTGGTGTTTGGAACATAAATTATCATTGAGTTTTGATGAAAAGTTTTAACTGAGATTATTTTAAAGCATGAAATGTTTTATATCATAAAACCAAGGGTGCTATCAAAAGAGTTAAGTGCTGAGTGCAAAACGTTTTATGAATGACCTGAAAGAGAAAATTTTCAACCAGCCAATATCTTGAAAATCAGGATGAGCTTCATCCAACACATGAAATCTGTTAAAGATAAAATATTTAACGCAGGTAGTATTTTTAGCAGGTTTGACAGTTATTACAGTGTACATTCAATAATTTAAAAGACTTGCTTGAGTTAGGCAAATTATCTCTCTGTCCTGTAGAGTGAGAAATAGTCACTTTTTGATAGTATTACATTTACTTGTGATATCTTAATTTTGTGCTTTTAACTTTTTTTTTGTCTATTGTCTGGGCACTTTTCACATGATTTTTTCCCCCTCATACTTTTCATGTTAATGGAATCTCCATGTTTAGTCCAGAGTTCAAAAACCAAATACAAACATTTCTTTAAAGTAATATTATGTTTGAAATTCTTCAAGACTGAAATTTTAAATAGAGTAATCTGTTTTAAATAATTATTAAGAAAAGATTTTTCATTTTTCTAAGAATAGAAACCGACATGTACAAAGGCAGAGTAAGGAAATCATACTAATTTTGTGCAAAAATTATTTACAACCTAAGCAAAAACTACTGCTGTTAACAGCTGGGAGCAGTTTTTAAATCCTGTTTAATGAAAGTTCTGAAATATGGCTGTTAAAACTTGTGCAAACTAACTTCAGTTATTCATATCTTCAGTAATGTCATGTGAATTTTTTTTAGTGGTTCCCAATTCTAATGATTTTTTTCTTTTGTTCTACTTTTGCTTTTGATTATATTCATAAGATTCTATAACTATGCTTATCAATGTAATTAATATATATAATGTAAATATATACACACACAGTGTTTTGCTATAAAATCTATTTGTATGTGTGTGTGTGTGCACGCATACACACACACACATATATGAGTATGATGCAGTCCTTGGACTCATCAAGTCCTGTCAAGCTGTCCAAGTCAGTAAGTTAGTCTTGCATGGAATATGGACATTAAATGATGATAATGATTGTATGTATATATATATAATCATGTTTTTGTAGACTAAAGTATGTGATTCTTACCACAGGAGAAAGTTATTCAGTGATGCTTCTCTAAGCCAAACTGAAAATGGAGATTATCCAAAGGAAAATAGCATAGGCAATAGTGTAAGTTGTAAGTCTTTTTAAGTTATAGCTTACACTACAGGTTTAATTGTACCACTTGCTCATCTATCAACCTGGGTCTTCAGATTTCACAAAACATCCAACTAAAACCTGCAATGCACCCCACTCACTCACCTCTGCAAAATATTTTCATTCGCTTTTGCTTACTGTATTAATTCACAACTAGATTCACACCTACTTTTGTCTCTGGTGTCTTGTAGTAGTTTAAAAAGAGAATTGACACCCAAAATTACTGCTTTTTATTTCTGATACCTAATGTATAAAATTAATTCCATTTTTTTTTTTATCATGAGAATGTAAGAAGGCTGGAACATGTCTATTTTATAACAGTTCCTTCATTCATAAAATCTCTTTACAGTATAGATGATAGTCTATGGTATTTGCACCAAGAGCTTTAATCTGTGACCCGTAATAGTTTACTGTAGAAACAGACTTGAAAGTAGCAGTTTGCTGTCTTCTCTTGTTGCAATGTAACATTGTATAGTGCTGTAGATTTGTTAACATTGACAACTGTTCATTTTAGTATTAATTAATGAAATAGAATTATTCTTGTCGTCAGCTTAGTTTATTAATATTCTCATGATTATTAACATATT
Organism: Octopus bimaculoides; assembly: GCF_001194135.2. Lineage (NCBI taxonomy): Eukaryota > Metazoa > Mollusca > Cephalopoda > Octopoda > Octopodidae > Octopus > Octopus bimaculoides. The sequence goes on from NC_068981.1 coordinate 106,675,669, forward strand.
CATGCAGTGAATTTATCATCTTTGATGCTGAAAATGAAGTATTTTGAGGGAATAAGAATAGTGTTGTATAAGACAGCATTTGATATTATTTATATCAATTAATTCCTATTGATAATAAATTTTTGTTTATATTCAGATGTTATAAATTTTGTTTTATTACTGTTTTACATTCATTTTTCTATGTTGCTTTATTGCGCATATTAAAGTATGTTAGAAGCAAATATTTTCTACTGCTAGATACCCTTCTTTTTATCAACAAAGTAAGAAAAGTATTTTCTGTCACTGATACATTGAGATTCCATTCTTGTAGAATCTTTTGTAGTTTAGTAAAAGGTGCCTTTGTGTGAATTAGTTTAATGTAGGGTAAACTGTTTACAACTAACACAACATGCACTTCATGATCATAACCAAAATTTAAGTTTGTATTGGTGATTAAGATCATTTGTGTGCTCTGTCTGAGATGGCCATACTACAGTGCTTTTTTTAGGTCCTCAGAGTTTAAATCAAAACTACTTACAACCGTACAAATTTTGAATATATAGTACTGCCTCTGTTAGCTGTGGCAAGTTTCTCCTTCTCTGGGTGAACCATTTGAGTTAGGTGTCAAAGGGGACAATATACTGTGGTGTTATCTCTGCTCTCACTGCAAAAGAATAATCTATTTTAACTGCACACTATCTATTCTGAGACTTGAACACTTAGCCATATCAGTTATTTATCATCTTATAATCAAATGTGTTCCTGATAATGATACTAGAAAATTACTTCAGTTCTTTATTTTAGTCATATTAAAATACATCTATTGTAAAAGGCACATAGTTTGGCTGTCACTGGCTGCCTCATTTTTCTTAATTATTCACACACAAAAGCTAATGTACTCTAGTGTTAATGATGTATATGCAGACAAGAATGTTTAGATATTAAGATTGGAAATATGCTGCGTTTCTAAGGTGTCTGTCTATTTCATACTGAAATTGCCTGTGAAATTATCAAAGCAACAAATATTACTGAAGTTGCAAAATATTTATTTCTGTATCAAAATGAATCTGCTGCCAACCTGAGTTCTTGAATAGCAGCTTAGGTTTGCTGTCATACTTGATGAATGAATAAGGGTAATGAAAATGTGTTGTTGGCTATAAATACTGATGAAAAAAATAAAAAAACAGTCCATCATATACTTGATTAAGCAAGTCTCTTTACTCTTCTTATCTTTATTTGAAAAGTACTTGTTCTCAGTGACATAACATTCATGTGAAAATAGGTTATACTGAACCATATGAGATAAACTTAAATGTGGGCTTATAAATGATATTGTATTTGAAATGACAGTCTACTTTTACATAAGATGAGGAATACATAGAAACAGTGTATAAGGATGTTAGTAGTACATGTCAAATACATATTGCTATCAGTTCTGCTAGTAGATGGAAATGCTGGAACTTCAGAGTGCATTCAGTTTTTGAAGGTTCTTTGAAAATAATCCAATTTTGTAGATTTGATTAACTCACAACAGTGTAGAAAATAGTTGTAAGAAAGATATAGAGAGATATATTTTGAAGACAGCTTTGATTGATTTTACACTGAAAGGAAGTGAGATTAATATAAGTTGAAATAAAAATTATTTAATGAGATAGGCTTATGATATTTGAAGATAGTAAACATTTGAAATGCAATTGTTTTGTAGTTGATGATAGTACTGTATATAATCTATTTGTATATTGCTAATAAACACCAAAGTATGATATAATTGGAGTTTTTCTTAGTAAGCAAAATTGTTACAAAATTATTTTGTAATATTTGCAAAAACGGAATATCTAAACATTTTTATATATTTATAGAAATGTTGTTTACATATGCATTATTTAAAAATAAAAACGAAAGATGGATGCAATATTTAAGAAAAATATTTGTGTAAACATCTTTGGTAATTTAAAAACAAACCTACTTATCTCTATTTTCAAAAGAAGTATGTTTATTATTTATTGAAGAGAGAGAGAGAGAGAGAGAGAGAGAGAGAGAGAGAGAGAAAGTAAAAGATTGAGAAACCTAAGAATCTTCAAAACACACCATGAATTGTTTTTATGTGAAAGTATTTGTGTATGTGTACATGCATGCTCACTCTTATCAGTTGCATTTCTTTTCTTTCTTCATACAAGCAGAGATTGGATATTTTCTTGCAATATTTGGGACTTCTATTTTAATACCAAATACAATTAATCTTGTCCACATTATATGGGGTATGCTTCATGTATGAAGTTAATAAGATTGAAATATCATCATGGAGTTGTCATCAGTATTTGTTGGAAAACACGACATTGACTAATATTTTTTCCAACCTTTTTTTTATATTCCATTGCATTGACTGTTAATGCATGGAACATAAAAATGTTAACACACAATTGTGGTAGCACTTAGCTATTGTATAGCCTATGTTGACAATGTTTGTTTCTATCATCATACTTAATGAAGGGCTTTGTTCTGGGTTTTTGAATTGACAGTGGTGATTGTAACATAACTTTATATATATATATCATCATTACTTAACGCCCGCTTTCCATGCTAGCATGGGTTGGACGATTTGACTGAGGACTGGTGAACCAGATGGCTACACCAGGCTCCAATCTGATTTGGCAGAGTTTCTACAGCTGGATGCCCTTCCTAACGCCAACCACTCCGAGAGTGTAGTGGATGCTTTTATGTGCCACCGGCACGAAGGCCAGTCAGGCGGTACTGGCAACGGCCATGCTCAAAATGGTGTATTTTACATACCACCTGCACAGGAGCCAGTCCAGCGGCACTGGCAACGATCTCACTCAAATGTCTTTTCATGTGCGACCGGCACAAGTGCCAGGAAGGCGACGACGGTGGTAATGATCACACTCAAATTGTGCTCTTTATGTGCCACCGGCATGGAAGCCAGACAGCTGCTCTGGCAACGATCACACTCGAACGGTGTTCTTAGCGCTCCACAGGTGCCATCACGATTTCACTTTCGCTTGCCCTAACAGGTCTTCGCAAGCCCGGTTTAGTGTCCAATGAAGGAGATGTTGGTATGGGTGCCAGTTGTCAAATTTAGTTCGATTTTGATTTCACTTGCTTCAACAGGTCTTCGCAAGCGGAGTTTAGTGTCCAATGAAGGAAAGGTACACATAAGTGGGCTGACTACATCTCTGGCAGAGGCCTAGGATTTTGGTCTCACTTGGCTTGCCGGGTCTTCTCATGCACAGCATATTTCCAAAGGTCTCGGTCAGAAGTCATTTTTATATATATATATATATATATATATATATATATATATATACACACACACGCACACATACACACATACACTCAGTGTATGTATAATAAAATATAAATTTATTTTATAAAATATATATACGTTTAGTATGTCTGATGTGAATGTGTGTGAAAGGGAAGGATTGGAAAGTTATGTTAAAAAAGGAGATAATTCCTGAGCAATGCACGTTCAATATACAAGTGAAGGTGATATGTGGAGCTGTGGATTTCATGATTCTAATGCAGCAAAGTGAATTAAAGTGTAGAACCAAGATTGAAAATATTGGTTGAATTTCACTACATTGAAAGTAGAGCAAGAAATAAAACATTTAGTAAACAATTTTCAGTTGGCACCAATGAATTCTACCCTGCTGAAAGAAAGCTTTCTTCTGTAGAATCTAGAGGGAGTTACTTTATTAATATTAGTGAAATGAAATTCAGAATAATGAAGGTTGTTATTGAAAATTAATATGATTGGTTTCTTCTCTGCTGTTTTTTCTTTTACTTTCTTACAGATTGTGATCTTAACAGCATAGCACATTTTTTAAAGTCTAATGCTGGTCATATCACTCTGTATTGTAATATAATCTCACTGCTATTCTCCGTGAAAGCACTATTTTGATATGTACATATGCATAATTATATTTCTGAAATTTCTTGATTGCATTTCTTTTATGTCTAGTTTTGAGAAACTCTATAGAGGTTTTGCTTCTTCACTCTTGTCATTTAAAACTCATTTCATTGTTGAGAAATACAAAGGTGATAGACCAATGGAAGTACCTCTGTGAAGTTGTTTGATGTACTAGAAATAGTTGCCAAATTTTGTTGAATTCACACCCTACTTTATGAGAAAGACAGACAGATTGCTTACAGCCGAACTGTCTTTGATCATAGTTCTGTTCAGTCAGCTGATTCTTTCAGAACTGATTCACACATGTGCTCAAGTCCTACCATATTATCATTCCATTTACTTTATTACCTGTGCTTGCTCACTGTCAGGCAAATAGACAGCCAACAAACTATTTTCTTTTTTAACATTTAATTAAAATATTTTCATGGTCAGATTCAATTTTCAATACTTACAGGTTTAGTAAAGTAAAAAGTGTTAAATAAAAAAAAAAAAAAAAAAAAAAAAGGCAACAACAGTGAAAGAGCTAGAGTGTAGTTTTGAATGAATGAACTATGTTAATCATGTTAATATTTTCAATTGGAGTGACAGAGGTATTGTGTTGCATCCTTTGCTGAAACAGGATGCTATTTTCCTCAATCTCCCAAATTACACTTAAATTTTTACATTTACAAGCTTATCCCAGTCGTACCAGTATGGAAGATAAGATATAAAACATACAAGATGCTATCTTTTGCTAATTAAATATGTAGTTATTTTCAAAACAGATTTCATATCAATGAGTTAATTATCATTAATTAGCATTATCTATTACTGAGAAAAGTTAAAATATTCAATGCTGATTGAAATCTGGTTTCAGTGATTTTTTTTTCCTTTTTTCTTGTGATCAGTGCGAAAGTAGAAGAAACCATAGGTTTTGCTAATATTTTTAAATAGCTTATTCTGTTTAGTATTGCTAAAATGCCACAGAGCTTGCAATAAAACCCACTATTTTCTCATGCTGTTTTAATTTGAAAGTTCCGTACTCAGTCAACTATTACTGAGGCAAGTTATTTTGCATCAGTTACTCTATTGATATCAGAAATCAATAGCAACACATTGTTTTAAAAGGGTTTATTACATTATCTTAATTTCCATTGTTCATATGTGTCTGATTTCAGCAGGCAACTAATTATCATATTTATTCCTGTATTATTTTTTGGTAGCTTCTGCATAGACATTTGATATTAGATTTGAGAATCTATTTTCTTTCCTATATGCATACACTTTCGAAAAAAATGATTCAGTTTAAAGTTAGATTACCCAAAAGGTAATTTTTAGATTTAAAAACTGAAAAATAGAGATTAACATCTATATTTTTTTAGTTCTTAAATCAACCCTCTCTTTAGGTATTTACTCTTTCAATTCAAATAAATGACTCTTAAAAAATAATTTTACAAATGTCAGGTTTCAAAATTATTGGTTGCTGTTAATTGCATTTAAATGGTAAGCACACGTTCTTTAGTTCGGAAGCTTTTCTTTAGTGGTTTGTTAATTTTGGTAAGAAGGGTCAGTGAAACAAAACCCTTTTAATCCCTTCTATTAATATTCTCAGACGTATTCTACAACAAACAGCTTTTATATCCTCATTGTTAGCAATAAAATATTTAGGACGTCTTTCATTTTAAAACATTGTGTATGCGTGTAAAGCCATGGGCATAGCTGTGGGATTAAGAAGTTAATTTGTAACCATATGGTTTCAGGTTCATTTCCAGTGTGTGACACTTTAAAGAAGTGTCTTCTATAGCCCCAGGCTTGTGAATGGATTTGGTAGATGGAAACAAGAAAAGGCATGTGATATGTAGATTTTGGATACTTTATTGGATTTATTTTCGGTTGAGTTTTTCACTTGTTTTGGTCAAATTTTCCATTTTTTGAAAAATTGTTGTTAAGACAGAAAATGGGAGGGTTTGGTCATGTTAGAACACCCTAGCATGCAACTACTAACAAATATACTAAAATGACGATAAGGTAGGTGTTTGAGCAACATTAGGGAATAGACAGGGAGGAAGATGGTGGATGACTTGAGACTGATTGATGATAGGTAAAAATGGAGAGAAGGGCTTGTGCCTTGTTCCAGTGTCTTTGTTAAATTTATTTGATTGAATGTTTGGCTTGAAAAAAAAAAAAAGGCTTGTTCTTAGTCAAAATACAGTAATGTTTTTGAGAGTTTGTATTATTCATTCCTTTGATTTAACATTACATGTTGCACTTTTTTTTATGTTATGCAAACTAAATCTTGTTTCTTTCTGTTTAATGATTCCTTGTTAAATTTTGTGTTTCTGTGTAGGATATCAAGCCTTACAGAGACTGAGTTTAGTGGTAATCTGCTATGATGTAGATCCAACCAATCTGTCACCATGGAAAATACTGATATTAAAACAATGTGTGTGTATGTAGGTAGGTAGGGACATAACTGTGGGGTTAAGAAGTACACTTTGCAACCATATGGTCTCCAATTTCAGTCCCACTCTGTTGGACCAGACACAAATGTCTTTTACAATAGCCCCAGGCAAACCAAAGCCTTGTGAGTGGATTTGGTAGATGGAAACAGTAAAAGGCCTGTGATATGTATGTATGCATATATGTATGTAGTGTGTGTGTGTGTGTGTGTGCATTTGCACTCTACAAAAGTTGTGAACTATAGACAACGCTGTCAACAGATCATCTGTTTGCTTCATGCCTTTGAAGATGAGTGAAATAAGAGTTAATGACATGAAAGGTCCTCTAGCTTCAAAACAATGCCTCTGTAATATATTTATGTAACCCATGCGAGCATAGAAAAATGGATGTTATAAAACAAACATCTATGTAATGTTTTACACAAGAGAACAAAATTATAGAGACACTTCTTTATAATCATTTTCCTTTTGTGTGTGAAAAGTGTTAAGCTTTGATTTATGTATGTATACACACACACACACACACACACACACATACATGAAGCTATATATGGCACTCATTCCTACTATCTTGATGTTTTCTGCAATTCATGAGATATTAATAATCATATATATAAGCAGAATATCTTTCTGAAAACTCTAAAAGTATTTTGCTCTATCTTTTACTTGAGGTTTGATATCATGTAATTTCTCATTAGAATTGGTTGTGTATAATTTTATTTTATTCTTAACTCTATTTTTTATGATTTTTTTTTTTTTTTGCTTTTCTGTAATTTCTATTGTCAGGAAAGAATATGTTAGCTTATGAATTCATATAGATTTCATAAGAGATGCTATTCTTACATTATATCATCAAATCCCAAGGCATTAATTTAAGCAATTGATATCAACTAATATTAATTAGCTAGCGTATCTTAACTGCTTCAGAAGAAAATAGGGCCCAGATTTATTCAGTTATAGTATTGCACCTGTTCATTTAAGTGTCTGATGTAAACATTTCTTTGACATCATTTTTCATTGGTGGGTAGATGACAAGTAAAGGTAAAAATTTCATTATGATTTTAATTTTTTTATGTATGTTTTCTATAGTTATCTTTACATTGAATCTCAACTTCATGTGTCTTCCTGTTTTGCCAAATTCCATTTCTTATTAGTGTGGAGTTTGTCAGGCTTAATTTTTTTTTTCTGTTTATATTTGTTTGTTATTCAGTCAGTCTTCTTTATAAATTTGAATTTTATTCATTAGACAGCATTTGATAGTTTTCATTTTGAATACAAATTTTAATATATTGGATAAATGAAAGACTTGTAGTCATTTTATATACAGGATTTTGATAACATTGTAAATTACCAATAATAATAAGCTTGACTCAAATGCTGTTTATCTTAGACTACTCCTCTTCTTGATTAATAGCAATCTTCAGTTCCCACTCGTCATAAAAGTTAAAATTTTATAGCAGTTATTTCCATGGAAGTGTGTGTCCTTAATTTAGCAGTTTAGTCTATTAAGATTTGTTTTCAGAGTTTGGAATTTGATCAAGTGGTAATCTGTACAAACCATAAAAACCACTAATATCATATTGGAAGAAAAAAACACTAATATACCATATATATATATATATATATATATATATATATATATATATAATCATCGTTTAACATCCGCTTTCCATGCTAGCATGGGTTGGACTATATATATATATACATATATATATATATATATGTCATAGTCAGAAGTGGTAGTGATATTCAAAAAGATATTTTATTTACATTTGTTATTTCAGTAGATAAACTTTCAATATTTTCCATTACTGCTTATCTTTCAATTAATTTGAATCCACTTTGCTATATATTCTTTCAGCTGACAATGATATGTTTATAGTAATATATTTTAATTCTTCTTTAATAGTAGTGATAAATACTACTCTTTTGTGAAAATGTTGATCAAAATGATAGTTTGTAGTAATTTAAGATTCATTCTAAATGCTAATTTATCAGTTTTTATTATGAGAATAAATCTGTAAACTGTTATTGCAAATGAAAATTGTTTAGTCACATGGTGTTAGTGATAGTATGATTTTCAGTTGAACTTTCTCAAGATTCTATATTCTCATTCGAAATACAAATATTTATTACACAGCTTATAATAAGTGTATTAAAAGTAGTTAACAATATAACTGTGAAAATAGCAGGAGAATATAATCTGAAATTGAATAGGTTTGCGACATTTGTAAATATTAATGTGATTATGAGGAAGAGAATTTGGATAAACTAAGAAGCTTGGTGAGAATCAAAGATAGAAAATAATTTCAGAAAAAAATATGAAGATAGCGTAGAAATGATAGCAGACAAGATTATGGAAACTGCATATTTAAATATCATTTAAATTGGCCTGCCTTATCATGCAGAATGAGATTAAACAGAAATTCAATGATGTGTAAAATGGTTACACAAATGCTGCTTTGTGATCTCTGGTAGACTGATAGGGAATCAAAACTTTAGGTGCACCAAATGCACTGGAGTAGTGAATGTTATGAACAGACACACTGCTATGTAATTATGGCTTGTTGAAAGTAGAGGAAAATTCTGTTAGAGCAAGAATAGATTTGAGATGGAGGGAAATAATTCAGAGAATTGTTGTTCTTGTTTCCCTTGTAGAACTTATGACCGTTATGCCTGTATAATCAATGTGTCTTCTGTTAAGGGAAGTTTAACTGCTATTTCTAGCATTTCAAAGCTCCCCCAGAGAACTGATGTTTTTGTTGGCAATAAGGAATTCAACTTTCTCTCTCTCTCTCGTTGTGTGGGGGCAGACATATGTGGTACATGTAAAAATTGTGAGACCTCAAGGCTGTAAAAAGAATTGGGGGCAATTATATATAGAGTAATGAAGGTATTTTAGATGGGTAAAAAGTTAAGCACAACTACATTAATGAGCATTTAGAAATTGACTGATGTATAAAATAAAGATAATTACACTTATTGATATATATGTATGAGTGGATGCATATTGTTATATTCAACTCACAAGGCTGTGGCCGGCCTATGGCAAAAGACCTGAGCAAGTATTTTCTGCTATAGTCTCTTGCTAACCAAAGCCTTGCATGTGAATTTAGTAGATGGAAACTGAAAGAAGCCCATCATGTGTGTGCACACACTCGTGTGTATATCTTTTATATTTTATTTGTTTCAGTCATTTGATTGTGGCCATGCTGGGGCATCGTCTTGAAGGGTTTTAATTGAATAAATCAACCCCAGTACTTATTTCAATTTTTAAACCTGAAACATATTCTATCAGTTCTCTTGCTGATCTGCTAAGTTATGGGGACATAAGCAAACCAACACCAGTTGTCAAGTGGATGTGGGGACAAACACAAAGATACACAAAAATATATAACAGGTTTTATTTAGTTTCCATCTAACAAATCTTCTCACAAAGATTTAGCCAACCCAGAACCATGTAGTTGAGAGGTAAAGTTCTTACTACACCACCACATTTATTTGTTGGCATTATATCTATAATAATAAAAGCAACATACTGTCTGTCCATCTGGGACCCCTGTATATCAGTCTACGTTTGCTCTACATAGACATATTATACCTTTTTGGAATTAGGATGATCCCAGGATTGAAAATCTGCTCTTCATTTGGTTCTTGAACATCCAGCATTGGGATCTGATTTAAAAGCATTTGGGTTGCTATTTCTAGCAGGTAAAGCTTGGCTGATTCATGTCATCTTGGTTGGCATTTGTCAGATAACGCCAGAAATCTAGTGGGAGATAAATGGCATTTGCTTCATTACATTGAGATAAGAACTTTGGGACAAATTGGCCAACAGCTGGAATTCAACTTGGGACTGGAACAATAAAATGATTCCATTACTGAATTAATTCTTATCTGTCTTTAACCTCTCATCAAACACCACTGGGGCATATAGTCATTATAGATGTATTATTGTCATGTTATTTAGCTCTCTTTAGTTTTGGGCTGCAGGCCCAATTAGCCTTCCACAGGAGCTAGCTTAGAAGTCTGCACAGAGTGCTGCTTTTAAGCTAGTATGTGTGTGTGTGTGTTTGGGTGCATGTGTGTGTTTGGGTGCATGTGTGTGTTTGTGTCTCCTTGTCTTGACATCGTGATAATTTAAAATAATCGTTTTCGTGCGGGTGACACGTAAAAGCACCCACTACACTCTCTGAGTGGTTGGCGTTAGGAAGGGCATCCAGCTGTAGAAACTCTGCCAAATCAGACTGGAGCCTGGTGTTGCCATCCGGTTTCACCAGTCCTCAGTCAAATCGTCCAACCCATGCTAGCATGGAAAGCGGACGTTAAACGATGATGATGATGATGATGATCATCATCATACAAGCAGTATTTTTTTAAAATCTTCTGTGAAAGTGCATTCAACCCCAGGGAAGTAATACCTTGCTTGGAGATAAGTATGGGCATCTGGACATAGAAAATCTGCCTCAAGTTCTGTCAGACCCATGCAAGCATGGAAAAGTGGATGTTAAAAATTGATGATGATGTGTGTGGAAGGATGCACATTTGTGTGTTTTTGCACCTAAGAAGAAATAGATCAAATTCAAAAGCATTAGATGACATGAGGTGAAAGATGCTGTGTTGCATGTCTTTTTTAACTCATGCCACCATGATGGATATTTTATGAAAAATTGTCAGCTAGTTTTAAGGTGACAGTCTTAACTGATAGTATAAATTTCAATAAAAATTTCTTTGACTTATGTCTCATAAAGTAGAATACATTAAGATATGAATACCCATTTCATTGGTTCTTCTGTACATCTTCTGATTTGCACATTGCAGCAGTTTCTTGTGTAGAAACATTTTATATGTGCCATTAGTGCATTGTTATCTGTTTCAGATGCCAACAGCTTTTGAGCTGATCATCTTATTGTTGCTTCCTAAATTGTAAATTTATGAAAAAACAGTGAAGTTTTCCATGACAGTTTCTTAGTATATTTATTCAGATTTGTGTATTGTTTTCCAAAATTTTTCATGTCCTATAAGTTATCCTTGTTCTGCAGTGCTTATTTGGCTGATGTAGTTCAACCTGTCATTAGTGTGGATTTATACATTGACATAGTTTATTTAAATGCAGATTTATTATATGCTTGCAAACTTTGTTGCATTTTTGTACAGCAATATTCTTTTGTAAATTAATTTTGTCTCTCTCTTCTTTCTTTTTTTGGTAGATTGATAATTATTGGGTTGAAATGATTTAATATGCTACATGTGTTTTCTGTAATACTATTTGTTGGTGATTAAAAAAAAAAACATTAAGGGTAATAATTATGTGAAAGCTTATGAAGTTCTTTTAATTTTTAAATTTGTTTTCCTTGTAGATCATTTAGTGGTTAATGTTTGAAGATTTCAAACCTTAGACTTTTTGCATAAGTGTAGTCAATTAAACCTGCCAAACTAATGATATATTAATGTTCCTTTAATGAAATTGGCTTAGATAATATATAAATATCTATCAGTATGTTTCATAGGATGGCCAGAATTTATCTCAACTTGTGAACTTTCCTAGAAAACTCTCTAAGTCAGAATCTAAGAGACTGAATATTATTTCATCTGGAACAATTTAGCTCTTCTTTTCTCTAAAATTAATAGTTGCCTAATTGATTAAAGGTGAGATGTAATATTGTTATTTTGTGGCATCATTGAAATTGCATCATTTCAAAGCATGTTCTGGATAGGGACTCTGCAATATTGTCACTTTCTTTGCTTCTTGTTAACACTGGAAATAATGCCCTATGCCACTAGGAGCCTAACTAGTTAAAGTAGAAGGAAAGTTATTTTTACTTGGCCTTTTATCAGAATATTGATTTACGTTGATACAAAGTATGACTCTTGTGTAGTGTTTTCAAGAATTTTAGTGCTATAAATGCTGTGAAATGTCTTCAGCAGAGAATTGAAACCAGATTGTTATACTGATTTCTCAGGATTTTACTTTATGCACTCATCACAAACTCTGATGTCATAATAAAACTATTTGATTGTTGCTACACTTAAGAATTTTCCTTTACAGCCTAAGTCATTGATTATTCTCAGATGCTATGCATCCAGTAAGATTCCCACAGAAAGAACTATTTGTCATATTGCTATGATTTTTGTTCTTATTATTGGAACTCACCATTTATTTGTATTGTTGTCATTTGTCTATGTTTTACAAAAGACTAAATCATTTTATCTTCATGGAACATTTGGGTTTTTAGTTCATCTTTTCTCATTCTACATTTAATAAAGGGATAGAAAAATAACATTACTACTGATTTTTCCGTATCGATGAAAGGTTGAGAAGAGAAAAAAAGAAAAACTTTCAAATAATTTCAATACTGTTAGTCTGACCATAATGGCATCCCATGTAGAATAGCATTTGTTATAGCATTATTGATCCATTATAGTAAAGCAATGTTATTGCTTTTGCTTTTAACTATACTTTGAATATTTCTGGCAAATCCAAGAAGTGTGTGTATTTATATATAT
>NC_068981.1:106688596-106701701 GCF_001194135.2 Octopus bimaculoides
TATATATATATATATATATATATATATATACACACACACACACACACACACACACACACACACACACACATGCATACACATATTTGAAGTTAGTTGGTAATGAAAGATATTTGATTATTACTTTCCTTTGGCATATGATATCTTAACAGTCTTAACCTAAGCTCTATATCATTTAGGATTACAGTTTGTTGGCCAAAACTCCTCAAGTACTTAGTGAGTAAAAACCTTTCAAGAAGGCCAATGTTTGAGATTTATGTAATAGCCTTTTCCAGATTTATTATGGATCTTTTACCCTCTCTTTGATTTTATTGGTTCAACTTATCACATTTTACAAAAGCCATCCATATACACTTTCAAATGCACACAATGCAAACTGTATACATTCACAAAACACATGCATACACAGTCTTTTCAATCTTTTATAAAGATGACAGAGTAGACATTCTTATATTATGATTTCTGACATTAAAGCTTACCATAGTTTATATTTATGAAAAATTGATGACAAAATTGCCTAACAAATTTCACAGTTGTTTGAAATAGCTGTGTTGTTAGAGTACTGGTATATTGGCTACAGATAAACATTTTCTATTTTAACAACCCTCTATTTTTATTTCTCTAGAACAATTCATCATTAATGATAGTAACAGTGCTTTTGATATTAGAAAGCTTTTGCAATATTAATAAAGTAAATACCAAACTATAAAGGTAAGGTTCAACCCAGCAAGCCTTGATCAAGTCTTTGATCAAGTTTCAATTACCAGCCATTTCACTTAACATAAATATTTAATATTAAAGAAGAAAGTATGAATAAAACACATGATATTTCCTCTCTTATTCTGTGTATCGTTATCATGAAAAATATGAGAGCTGTCCATTTCAGTTTATATGTTAGTGATGATGTGATTAATGTATTTGTCAAGTTAAGATGTTACGAATTCTTCATAGTCTTAAATCAACTTCTCATTACAGTAGTTATGCTTATTCACATTCTCCTTCACATTATTAGTGAATCTATACTTCTGTCATAGCATTTTGTTTGTTTAATGTTTTAATTTTGCTGTCATTTATAGTTGTATATGTAATGCTCTTGAGAATAGCATAAAAATGATATTGCATCACATCACTGTTTTCTTGTTACCTATAAATATTTGGATTACTGCCTATCAAATTTGTAACATCATAAAAAGTTTGTGATCACGGAAGTGTTTATGTAGATAGCTTGAAACCATACACGTTTCCTTACTTACTCAATGTGTATTTGTGTGTGTGAAAATAGTTCATTCAAAACCAAGTAGAAATTATTTGTTCATTTGTTTGAAGCTAAAAATTCACTCTGTCATAGCATTATTTTCTATGATAGGCTTGATTAACATCATGTCAGACACTCTTACTAGTGACAAAGTGAAACTTTTAGTCTTGAGCAAATGGATTATGCACAATACACTCAGCAGCAGTAACAGTGATAGTAATATCTTGCTGCATCTTCATTATAGATAAAAATGACAAGCTTCAAAATTTGTAAGTCTTCAATTTCTGATTGCTGAATTAATTAAAAAAAAAAAACAACCCTCTACTATTATGACTATAATTAAAATAGAGATTTGAGAAAATATTCAGACATGTATCTCTTAGTCCATCCCAGTTTGCATGATAATTAAAATGAAATTCAGGATTCACAGCCTTATTTTTCTCTTTCTTTTCTATTTTAATTTTTTTTTTACTCCCCACTTCTTTTAAAATATCTTTTAACATCACATGCTTCCAGATTGTTTTTTCTCATAGTATTTTTCTCCAGTTTATTTATGTACTTATTTTTCATTGCATGTCTATTTTTAATATGTGGTAACTTCCATTTTCTGTTTTGTCAAACAAATTTTAAGTGTTTTTTCATAAAAATAAAATTTGACTAAATTAATTCTCAAATTCCTTATGTTCCAGATGATTTTACTTCCTACTTGTATCATTTTGGGTTGATAAAATATGCCTATTAAATAACAGAAGTTATTGATACAATTGACTGAACTCCTCTAGTATAAATTTTTGGATTTCAGCAATGTCAGAAACAATTATTATGGTACTGGATTTACATTCTTTATTCAAATCCTGGCCTAGTCAGCTTTGCTTTACCAGTCTTATGGATCTAAAAAAATTTTTTTAAATCCAAGTCCAGTATATTGAAATTTGATTTGACTATCTTTCATCCATAAATTTGTGACTTTGTACCAGTTTTTATCAGAGCAATGAATGACAGACTAGCATGCTGGACAAAAACCCATTCTGTATTTAGTTGTATCTCTTGTGTTCTTAGTTCAGACTTCACTGTTTATCTTAGCAGCGTCAATAAAATATTAGTGAAATACTAATTATTCTTTTGCAGAAGAGGCATGTTGCTAAGAACATGTAGATTGAATGTTACTCACTAGTTGAAAGAAGTGTCAGGTATTCTGCTACATGGTGGTAGCTCAAGAAGAGTTTGAATATAGCTTGAATGCTCTTAGATATAATAGCAATGAGATGCTACATTAATTTTTGTTAGGATCTGTATACCCAAACCACAGTAGTTTCTCAGATCCCTGAGAGACTATTCTGGTTTGAGCACAACTATTGCAAAACTTGTAAATAGAATGAGTTTTTTGCAGAGTAGTTTACAAATGTTTTTACATTTAATTCAAAGAAGGGAAAGTCAAACAGTGTTTAGCTGTCTGAAGTTCTAGAACCAATGCTATCAACTCTGAAATGTAGGAGTGTTCCACATATTGTCAACTTCAGGAAGAAGTATTAATATTTAAAAGATTACAAAAAAAAAAAAAAAAAATGCAAATAATAAATGCCTGTGCCAGTATTAAACCATACAAAAACATTGACAATTTTTTTTGTTTATCTAAAATTTTTCAATATTTAATCTTCAAAGTGTATTTGGTTTGAAGCACTCTTTAAATATGTTTGTTTACTGTTTAATTATTGCTCAATCATTAGCTATTTCCTTTTGCTTTTTTGTTTTCATTTTCTTTCTTTTTTTTTTTTTGCAAACTATCTTTGAGTGTAATTAACTGTTCAAATGATCTTCAAAATAAGTGCATCTACTAAAGAAGAGTGCATGTTTAATGTTTTGCATAAATAAGATTTTAAATGTAAAATAATATTTGAATATTAGACCAATACTCTTTAGTAAGTTGATCTTTCAGGTAAAAATAGATTCAGTCAAGATGTTTGTTTTGTATTAAAAATATAAATACTACACTTCTCAATCTGCTTCAAATTTTATTAATGATTGGAATTTTTATAGTGATTATAATCAATAATCCAGTAAGGTGTGGGTTGGTTTACTCAGGACACCTGTATGAAGACTAAGTTGTTAGCTGTGTCGTAATGGTATATTAAGTATTATGGAATGTTTTTGTTTTCTCTTGATATCAGTTTGGGTTTGATGTATCACTAAAATTTTGCAAGCTTGAGAGAGACTTAAAGGTATTATTTCTAATTAGGGAACCTTTTGGCTTAGTTGTGAAAACGAACAATATGAATTAAGCAAACGTTGTTAAAAGCTGCTACTTGTTTTAGTAATAATTCAGAAATATATGAGGACAAATGCTAATATTAAGGATGCTTAGATAAGGTTGTACAAAATCTAGTTTGAGGGAAGAAAAACAAAGAGTAACAACCCTTTAGCATTGTGATTCTCAACTAGGATCCATATCAGATTTTGTTGGTAAAATTTATTTAATAAATTGGTTATACTTCTACAATACATACAATTTTTTAACAATCTTTTTATACAATTCTATATATTATAAGATTTTTTTAAACATTGAATGACTAGGAAGGTCTAGTAGTGTAAAATAGGAACCAAAGTGGTCCACAGGTAAAAAATGGTTGAGAAACACTGCTTTAACATTTAAACCAGCCATGTCCAGCCTAATTAGTCTACCTGCTTTATGTTCAAACCAGCCAGATTTAGTTTCTCATACCTACTCTACAATGTCATTCGAAAAATAAACACTCACATCAACAAAATCTTAAACCTGTAGTGCATGAGAGAGTTTGTGAGTTAAATACTAATCCAAAAGTGAGTATAGATGTAGAACTGTAACACATGTGAGGATCACCGAATAAACTGACTAAAGCATAGTATAGATAGACACACAAAAGATCAATTTAATGGTCTGATAAATTTATACTCCCTGGTGATAATTTAGTTCAGAAATACAAACATATGTGAGCTATTTTTATGTCTTAGATGCTGGTTTTTTATAAGTTAATTGTAATTTTTCATTTTTCTATGTTAAAAATTATTGATTCGTTAGAGACTGGATATTTTCTTGTGAATGATTTTCTAAGATGTTTCTGAGAATTTCTCTCAGCTGAAGCATTATTAAAATTCAGTTGTTCTTGTTTCTAGTAATATAAACATTATATCAATGGGATTTTCAACACTTCAATCTGTAAATATTTTGCTTAAACTAATGAATACATTTTGGAATTACTTTCTTTTTTTATAAGTTTCACAAATTTAAGTTATTGAGGTATGAAATTTATTCTTTGTGCTTTCTGCTTGGTTAATCTAAGGATTGAAAATTATGTTTTGTAAAACATACTTCATTTTTTTTTTCAAATTTTATCGATGTAAGCATTCTAATATTTGAACACAAAACTTAGAAACATTTAAATAAAATTTTGATATTATATTATCTAAATAAACATCATAAATTCACACATGTGCACCCACAAACATATTCCTACATACAACTGTATATAAACACTTAAGAATTTGCAAAGACATTCAATACAATCAGAATATTAGAAGTAATTTTTGCAAATTAAAATTTATCTAAAAAAAAAAAAAAAAGAAACTTCAAAAATGTTAACACAGATCTGATGGAAGATGTGAAGATAATTTTTGTATGCAAGCACTTTTGCTGTCTTCAACTTTTCAGAAGCTTCTCTGCAGGAAGATGAAAGAGTTCCAAAGCATTTACTTTAAGTATGTTTTGGGGAAAGACCTCCTTTGAAACTGAAGTTAAGATGCAACTGCCTTAAGTCAGTGTATAAATTCATGATCCTAGATAACCAATCATAAACTATTTTACTTTTATGTATTGACTTATATTTCTCCTGCTTGTTCCACACTCCATATATTTAGTGTGTGTGTGTATGTATGTATATATATATATATATATATATATATATATATATATTTCATTCAAAAGTGTGTTGTGTATGTGTGTATGCACACACACACACACACACACACGTGCTAAAATATACATTTAAAATGATAAAGTTCATGTAATAAACGTATGTTTTCACGGAACTGTATTTCTGGATGTTTATATATGCATTAAACACTTCTAAACTGACTTTCAGTTCTGTAAGTATCATCATCATTATTATTTAGCTTCCACTTTTCCATGAGTGCATGGGTCAGATGGAATTTGTCAAGGCAGATTTTTCTATGGACAGATGCCCTCCCTGTCACCAATCCTCACCTGTTTCCGAGCAAGGCAGTATTTCCTCATGGCCAGACATGTTTTTCATGGAGGACTGGTAACAAAGAATTTGCTTGTATGACTATGATGCTCATTTACAACCATCATGTGATGTCTAGACGGGTGTACGTATGCACACACACATATACAACACACATGCACAATGGTCTTCTTTCAGTTTCCATCTACCAATTCCACTCACAAGGCTTTGGTCTGTCTGAGGTTATAGTAGAAGATATTTGCTCAATGTGTCACACAGTAGGATTGAACCCAAGATGATGATTGGGAAGCAAGCATCTTAACTACATAGCCACACCTGCACCTACCTAAAATATATTTCTAAAATGGAAAACCTTCTATACAGTTTATTATAGAAAAATGTACATATAATTTACGTATTATTTTGAAGACAAATGAACTGGGAAGATGCTGAAAATATGTTTACTAATGGCTCAAATTATCAATACATAATACCAGTGACAATGCTTGGTAAGATAGAACTTTAATATTTGCATTAATATCCCTAGTATGTGAATCCAATGCTGTGGATATTATTAGATTACTGAGCTGAAGAAGAATGTTATTAAATGTCAATGCAATATTTGCAGCTATTCCATCTTTTAATTCATCTGCAAACATTTGGTCTTCCAGTGAATCTGTAATGAAAACAGTAAACTGAAACTTGATTCAAACTTCAGATGTAAGCTTTCACTAGTAAACTCCTTCTTTAAGTATCTTAACTCATTGAAATAACTGTGGCAGTGGTAATGGAATCTTCTTGCTTGGTTAGCCAACAAATGCATTCAGCTTCCAGGTGGATGGTGATACCTGCCCCTGGATTTCTTAGCACAAACATAATGGTTCTCAAAAGGATTATTAGACTTGCACAAGACTGGCAAACAACAGAGAATACCAGATATGACCATTTAGATTTAGTCTCAATGGTAAAAGTGTATGGACTCGCTTCAGTCATGAATGACAATGGAATTGCACCTAGAAAGTTTCCTTTCGAGGCACAAGTCCACGCAAGGTTGTCTTATGGAAGACCAGCAGTTGCCCATGCATGCCAGCCTCCCCTTTCCATGCCACCACTGTTATCCAAGGGAAAAGCAAAGGCTGATGGAGCTTGGCACCAGTGATGTCGCAACTCATTTCTACAGCTGAATGAACTGGAACAATGGGAAATAAAGTGTCTTGCTCAGAACATAACACACAGCTCAGTCCAGGAATCAAATGGTATCCAACTATAAATTAATGATAGTGTTGGTGGTGTTTATTTGAACATTTTTGGAATGTTTTCTTTTTTATTTGATTTGTTATTTTGATTGCAGAAATGTCTTAGAAATTGTATCAATTCTTGGGCATCAAAAATATCCTTCGAAATTACAGTTGATTTTCATTAGTGTATTTAAACTAATAGAATGAATCACTTCATTCTTGGATGTCATATAAATTCATAAGTGACTTCACATACCAAAACAAACAAATAAATAAAATAGAATTGATATTCCTTTTCAAACAATAGACTTTAGTTAAATATTTGTGTAATCATTAATCAAGCTTATTACAACTATATTTGTTTCTCTTCCCCATCAATATATAAAAGCTTGTTTGATTGGCTAATAATTATGTAATGATGATTGGACAATAATTGCATTAAGACAGTTGGCCAATATCATTGATGGCAGGTATTCATCTTAGACTTTAAAGTAGGACCTAAAAAAAATTATCCAAGAAAGCTGAAATATAAAATTTGCTTCTATTCACAGCATCAATTTTGGTTCCTAGAACATAGATTGGATTGAAAATGTTAAAATATTTGAATGTTTAATTCAGTTTGAGAAAAAAAAAAAGCCTACTAAGTTTCAGATTTGAAAACAATTATCTCATAGTTATGGTTTCTTTAGACTCATTACCATTACTAATGCAAATTTCACAATAACTGAATAAAATCAATAGTTAGCATAACATTTCTGAAAATGTGTAAAATGTAGCTTGCTAATGTCTGCATGCACACACATGCATGAGAGTGCATAAATAATAAATGGATTTTATAATTGCAATTATATTTCATCATAGTCAAAATGATATTTAATCATTTGTGTGCAGTTTATTAGTAGTACCTTTAATTTAGCAACATTGTTTTTTTTCCTCTCAATTATAGTCATTTCATTATATGGCTTTTGTATTTATCATTGATAAGAAGAATTTGTTTTTCCTCTCTTAGATATCTTATAAATCAAAGATTTTTTAAAAACTTTTTTTTTTTATATCTCAAATGCAGATTGAATTATTATTAAAATTTCTATGAAAGGATAGAATTGCAGTGGGTTCCTTAAGGCTGACTTCTTAACAACTTAGCTCATTGTTACCATGCTTCATTTGCATTATATTAAACTGATCAGTGAAGCCAAATTGACTTCAATTTCTAAAGCCATTCTTGTATCAGTTGATCATTGAAGTTATGAGTGTTGTAGGTTTTGCCAATTATGACGGTTTTCCATGTCAGCATTTATCGAGCAGTTTAACACAACTTTCACTACATCAGGCAATGATCTGCTAGAAATAACAGTCAAATATTTCTTAACTTACACTCTATCATATTAAAAAAAAAAAGACAGCTTGAATAATGTAGTTCTAGATGTTCTTGATAAAAGATTGGGTCATGAGTGAAACACTTTTGAATACAGGTCTGTTTAATCTGTGCTAACCTGGTAGTGAATAACATTTGCTGCTGAATCATCATTTCTGTGAGTTTTAATGTCTTCAGATCCTTTCTGACTACTTTTTCCAAATTTGTCCTGTTGATGCAAACTGAATCTGTTTATCCTTACAACATCACTAGTGAAGTTCTCTCAATATTGGCTTGAACCACCATAAGTCATCATATTCTTTATGAATAGCAGTACTAGAGGGGTTCACTTTTCGGGTTTGGTTCTTTTACACTCCAGTTTCAACTTCTGAAGCATGTACATAATTTGTGGGTTTGTGTATCGAAATCCTTCCATAAATATTGTTCTTTTAAACAAAATATGCTAAATTTTTTCTTTTTTTATTCTGTAAACCATGAATATAGAAGTAACACCTTTCTTTTCTTTTTAAGGTAGACTGAAATTTATAACTTAATATGCTTTGAGTCTACTGAAAAAGAATAAAGTGTTACTACAAATTTCATAGTTAAGCCAACCTGACTCTCACCATGTCTATAGCAAAACAAATCTTAATGATTCATATAAATTGATGAATCTTAAAAATTATCCAATTGCTTTTTTTCATTCTTCTGTCTTATCTGCTGTTCTATAATTGGGTTCTAAATGTTTTCATTTTATTGCTTTTACCAATATGTAATAGTATTCTGGCATTTAAAAACTGGAAGAAAATTACTACTCTGTAGAGCTACTTTTTCAAACAAGGACATTAAAAGTTCACAAAATACATAACTGCATAATGAAGGGTATGTAGAATCATAGTAAGAATACAAAACAGATCTGCTATATACATCATCAAATGAACAAATATAACAAAAAATCTTTCTCTCTCTCCCTCTGCATATTAATAAAAGAATAATTTTCATTTTTTGATATTTGTATGGGATGTTGTTGAACAAATATGACTTAAAATGAAAACTATTGTTAGAGAGAATGTTGAAACAAAATCACTGGGATTGGTTGGCATTGACAGATAAGAATTTTGGTGGAGGCCTGTGTTAAGGAAAGGCCTTCCCAAAATGTCACTTACTGCATGGCATACCAATGTGCATTGCTTGCATTTTCACTTGAAAAAAAGAAAAAGAAAAAAAAAAAACCCAGTTTATTTGAATTTTAATGATTGAGAACTCAGTATATAATTTTATCATTTTGGTTACATGGGTATTATAGTGTTCATTCAATCAGTTATACTTCTCTCTCTTTCTGCATAGGAGAGAAACCTGTATATTTTGAAGTATTAAATAGAGGCTAGGGTTAGCAAAAACCATGTAGTATTTAACTTGGTTTGTACAGGTGGACACAAGGTGTAGATAACTAGAAAAAAAAAATATCTGCATAAGGAAGAGTGGCTATGAGTCATTGATTAATATTATTGTGATTTTTTTGACAAGTGTCGTAGGCACACCTGAACATGTTTCAGTCTTATTTGACCTTTTCAGTGAACCAGAAATTCTACTGTACTTACTGAAGTAGTGATGAGTGAATCACTAAATAAATAAATGTTCCAGAATGTACACTTGTTGCTGTGATAGAACCTTTCTTTGAGTAAATTATTCTTAGATACCATCCACATGAATAATACTTGTTAAGTTGTGGTAACATTTAAAGCAGAGGACATTGTTAGAGCATTTAGTTTTGTCTTTTTCAGGTTTGTGTTCAAATCCCACAGGGGTAGTTTTTTTACTTTTTGCCTTCACCTGGACTCATTGAAATAAGTACCAGTTATATACCAGATTATACTTTTCCTATATGAACTGTCTTAGGCCATCAGTCAGATAAATAAATATACTGATTTTTAGAGACTAGATATTTCTGTCTTTTGCTGGGTAAACTTCTCTTTTGTGTTTACTTTTTCTATCTTAATAAGAAAAGATAATTTCTGTAAAATATCAGCAATAGTTTTCATTAGTTAATTAAAGAAATGGAGGTGGTATGTGTTAGTATTTAAAGACTCGAGCAGACTTGTGAGATCAGCACAGTTCTTTTTATTCTTTTAGTCATTTGCTTGTTTCAGTCATTTGACTGTGGCCATGCTGGAGCACTGCCTTGAGGGTTTTTTTTAGTCAAACAAATTGACCCCTGGGACTTATTTTTTAAGCATAGTACTTATTCTATCAGTCTCTTTTGCCAAACCAATAGTTAAGGGAATGTAAAAGTGATGGGGGACAAGCACAGACACAAAGACACATGTACATAGATATATATAATATTTTTCACCTTGTTCTGGTCTAACGGCTCTCCATGTTTGTTTCTGTTCGGTTTCTTTGTATGTCTCCACTGTCCTGTTTTTGTTCCCAATTTTGACCCTCCATAAAATCCAAAATTTATTTTGGAAGTTATGGGAGCAGCTGTCTTTGAAGACTCATATTGTCTTTGAATGCTTGAAAAGAGGAGTAGATAGACAGCCGACAACTGATGAAATTTATTAATTGGACATCAGTGCTCAAGTGGTACTTATTTTATCAACACTGAAAGGATGAACAGCAAAGTCAGTCCCAGTGGCATTTGAACCCAGAATGTGAAGATGGACAAAATGCTGTTAAGTATTTTGCCTTGCATGCTGACAATTTTGCCTTGTTTGCTGTTTTCACAAGTTAAATATTAACATGATTTAAACAACTAATTTTTCAACAGTGATATATTAGATGGCAGGAAGGGGAAGGTTGAGTCAATATGGTACTATCTCTGGTTACTTAACTTTACATATCTCTGCTTAATTAAATGTTGGGAACTGACGCCAGATCTCCCAGGAATGTTACCTGCAATAAACTCAGTTTAATTAATCATTCATTTTGTATAACATTTGTTTTTCCATGTTCACATGGCTTAGGCAAAAGGTAATTGAGGAAGAATTTTTACAGTCAGATGTTCTTGTTGCCTACCCTTATCTCCTTTTCATGTAAGGGATAATTTATTCCAGAGGAATTTGAAAATGCAGAACTAGCTTGCAGGCAGTTTGTTGACATCACTAGTTGTAACCCTACCACAATGGTGATATGGTTGTAAACATCCACACAATCACACAGCTGCATATGCACGTGTTCACACACATACACACATGTTGAATTCTTTCAGTTCCCTCTCCAAAATTCCATCATAGAGCATTATTTAGCTGGGGATTATCATAGACATTTACTCAAGGTGCTATACCGTGGGACTGAACTTAAACTTGAACCTGAACTTCTTTACTGTTTCCAAACCTGTGCCTCGTCTTAGAATTGAATACCAACTTTATTAAAATGAATAGTTTGTGACAGGAGACATTTCTTGTTAATTCCCATGTCAACTCCATCTGAGCAGACCTATAATCGAAAGAATTCCAACCATCCCCATCTCATTTTTACTGTAGATTTCATGCATCTTCATATCTATTCCATGCTGTAATTCTCATTGAATTGTCTTAGATAGTAGCATATCTGTTTTTCTGTGAGAAGAGGTTGCTAACCTTCTCTTAACTTTTCTTCATTTCTAAAGAAATGACTGCACTACATCTTGAACTACTTTATCTCATGTGTCCTTCCTTTTCTAAGAGAGCATTGTGTAATATGAGGGCAGTTTGGTTGCTATTTGTTGTGGCATTTATCATTTTCATAGGTGGCCACAATTATATTTGGTATAAATCTCACACTGAATTAGTGCAGCAAAGTTCATATTGTTAGTTTTGGAGCATTAGTATTGACAGCAAAGTTTTTATGGCTAACGATGGTTAATTGATTTTTGTAGGCTCTAATCATGTCTGAAGAGTTTCTTAAATTGGCATCGCTTTTTAAGGTATCTTTATTTGTTTTAATTAAAAATTAAATGATTAATATTATATTTGCTACCATCTAATAGCACTGTATTGATTAATTTGCTTAAATATTCTTTTTATGCAAATTTTTTTTCTCGTTTTTTTTTTTTTTTTTTTTTTTTTTTTGTCATTCAATTTTTATAAGGAATATTTTGTTTTGCATCCAGATTGCCCTTTTATTAGCATTCTGTGCTTTGAAGTTATAAACCAGCATGCATAGCAATTTTCTTTTTACTAAGTGATCAAACACAAGCCATTTGTACATTGTGAAGAGAGTTTTCCATAGTTTTCATTTGAAAAGCTATTAATAGAATGAAGGATTCTAATATTATTTATGCATGGTCAAGTTTATTGAATGCCTTTATGAGGCATTCAATAAACTTGGATGGTGAGTAGATACCAGTGTTGGATGTAATTCTTGCAGAACTCTCCCTCGAACTTTAGCCATTTTGGAGTCACGCATCTCCCTTGGAGTATGTTTGTACCAACTACAGATGAGTTAGTGAAGGAACCTCTGTGCTAGAAATAGCTGTCAAATTGCCTTCGGATTACTCACTGCACATTGGGAAAAGACAAAATGGTCATGACTAGAATGCTTTTGATCCGGGCTGACATGGCATTAAATAACAACAAAACTAGTTTTTGAAAATCTCTATCTCCAGGCTGATTTCACTTATACGTGATTCAGGCTCACAACTGCAAGCCTCCAAACTGCATACCAGTTTCCAATTATTATTATTGGCCAGCTGGCAGATTCATTAGCAAGCTGGATGGTGACATAATATTCAACTAAAAGAAAAAAGTACTGAAAATTAATTCATAGTTATAAGCTATTAAAATTACAGCACATTGCAAAGAAAACCTAGTTTGGATACAATAGTATTCAGTACAGGTTATTCCTCTCTTCCACCACAAACCACCATTTTCTAAAAGATTTTTCTCAAATATCTCAATTTATTTTGTTTTAATGCTGCTACAAATGAGCAGACCTGTTCAGTACACTAAAATAACTAGTTGAATGTT
This sequence comes from Octopus bimaculoides, assembly GCF_001194135.2. Taxonomy (NCBI): domain Eukaryota; kingdom Metazoa; phylum Mollusca; class Cephalopoda; order Octopoda; family Octopodidae; genus Octopus; species Octopus bimaculoides. The sequence goes on from NC_068981.1 coordinate 106,701,607, forward strand.
ATATATAATAATAATAATAATAATAATAATAATAATAATAATAATAATAATAATAATAATAATAATAATAATAATAATAATAATGATAATAATAA
>NC_068981.1:106702228-106706319 GCF_001194135.2 Octopus bimaculoides
TTTCTTTGCAATGTGCTGTAATTTTAATAGCTTATAACTATGAATTAATTTTCAGTACTTTTTTCTTTTAGTTGAATATTATGTCACCAACAAAAATTACTACAAAGAAATTTGTTCTAGATGTTGGTGTTTTATTTTCATTTATTTTATTTTATTCATCATTGAATGTGAACAGCTTCCACCTCACCATTATATTTAGGTATTTTGCTCACATCTTTTCACGGTTGTTTTGAAGTTTGAAATAATCATCTTTCTAATCATGTTCTGACCATTATGAATTTGATATTGATAATTAAAACATTATTTCCGCTTCATTATCTTCAACCAACTACATTAGATTTCAGATCTTTAGTTATTGTATTTAGTGTGTATTTTTAGTTATTGTATTTAGTGTGTATTGTTTGTTCCCTATCTTTAGCAGCCAGCTGTTTTCTCTAATTAGAATTCATTTATTTATTATGACACAATAGAGCTTTTATACTTATTCAATAATTCGGTTTTAGTTAATATCATTAAATTTTTTTCGATAATTTTCTTGCAAAAATTTTCCTTTTGAAATTTTAACTTTTTGAGAAATTAACTTTTTTTTATTAATAAATTACTATCAGTTCATACTTTTAATTGCACCACCTTTCTTTTTCTTTATCTTTCACTATCATTAAATTGGTTATTTCCTGTAGGAAGTAGAGACATATTTATGTTTTTCCAACAGTGAGAATAATAATTTAAAAAACAATTATGCAAATTCAATGCAAATCTAATCTAATTGGGTAATCTGAATTTTGTTTTATTTCATTCTTGAAAATCGCTTTTTGTCACAGTTCATGTTTTTCTCTGTGTTATAAATGGCAAAGTTTTTCTTTTATACTTGAAATTCTAAAATTGGATTTTGAGCTTGCCTGGAATACTTAAGTTACAAATCACAATGGTACAATTGTCAGAAGTATTGTTTTGATCCCTGTCTGGTGATTGTAATCGGTGATGAGCATGTGTCTTAAAGATTTCATTTCTGCTGCACTATCAGTAGATGACATGTACAAATGGTAGTTTTATTTTTTATTTTACATATAAATCAAATATATATATATATATATATATATATATATATATATATATACAAACACACACACACACACACACGATATATGTTATTTTATACACATTTCTTCAAGTGCTTCAGACTTAAAGGTCTTAAAAACAGAAGTGTTAACAACACCAACACTTTGCTTTCTTGGTTGCAAATGTTTTTAATTTCCAGCTGTTTTAGCTCATCCAGACTTAAACTAAATTCTCCATTCATGTTATTATATATCTTGTGAATCATAATAATCTCATTTCTTTTCAGTATTTATAGTTACTTTATTTTGCTACACAAATTTAGCCTATTCACTTGATATGAAATTAAAGCTTGTTCAATTATTTCTATCATGTGAAATGATGCATCTCTATACACAGTTGATGGATAATTTTTCTTGAATTTACAACTTTTAGCCTTTAACTATGCCAAATGCACTTCTATTAATCTGTTTTGTTGTTATGCTCTCTACTTAGGAATATCCTATGGTGTATTTACACTCTATTTTACTCTCCAAAACACTTGTCTCTTTTCATTAAAATGATTCAATTTTGGAACACAAATTGTAAAGGTTTCTCTTCTCAGCATGAATTGTTTTTCTCCTTTGTTTAGTAATGGTTTCATCAGAAAAAAATGTCTGTTCAGGGCCTTTAAAGACCTTGATTTGTGACATTGGTATGGTTGATGTTCTGCTTGCATATCTTCAGGAAAAATCGTGGATAGCAAGGGGATTCCAGATAGCTGATATTCTGTGAAAGGTGGATTGGATATAATATTTAGTGTTTTTTCTGTTTTCAAATAGCTTGGAGTCCTCATATACATAATGCAAAATTGGTGTCTGGTTAGGTTAGAGCAATCTAAAATCTTACTCACTTAATGATTTTGCTCATTACTGGATCAGAGCATTGACACTAAGAATATTTAAGATCATACATTGATATGTTAAGTGATGATGATGTGAAAATATTTTATGTAGGCATGATATACTAATTGTAATTTGAATTTACTGGTAAGTAACATTTGTATAATGGATGTAATGTTATTATGGCCAGTGATTTTATTGGTTTAAAATGTTTTAGATGCAGCATGTATGTACGTGGCAGGGAAGCTAATGAAATGTTGAAGGAAACATTTTGGAGAGGTTTTGTCAAGTGTGTGATCTTTAGAGTTAAATGGGCTGCAAATGTGAAAAACTTTTTGTCTTGGCATCTTGCTCAGGGAACCATCTTGGTAGTGCTTTTATTAGCAAGGCAGAGAGATGGGGTAACTTGTAGGTTGTGTTGGGGTTAACAAAGGCATCTTATTTTTAGAATGTAGTTTTGCAGGAGGTACAGTGGTTTGTAAAACAACCACTAACTTTGTAGAAGTGTAGATCTTGTTCTTCATTAATAACCAGTAAATCTTCAAAGTCCATATTGACCACAACAAATGTGTTAAATAAACATGATTACAAGAAAACTTACTTCTCAAATACAATTTTACAGAAAAATCAAAACATGCTCATTTGAATTTTCTGCTAATCTACAGCAATGCATTGTGCTAGCAAATCATTGGCTCTTGCCACTTTCTCATCTTTAACCTCAACATCTCTCCCAGCCAATCATTGTCAAGACTTGGGTGGTGGTAGATTGCAGGTTAACTGAAGGAACTTGACTTCTTTTAAGCTAACCAGTTTAAACTTTAACTTTCTCGCTTGTTTGTTCCCTTATTTGTTTCTTAAATATATAAACTAGAGGAGAGTTACACAGAAAAATCTGACTGTCATTCTTTATGATTATATATATGTTTTCATATGTGTATGTATGTAGAAGTAAAGGTTTGTGTGTGTGCTTATGAATGTACAGTCTTGTGTGCAGATATAGATACATATGTTTATATTTACTTGTATAGAATGTGTATATAGATGCTTGTTGATGTAGTGTGTGTAATTCTAATATGAATGTGCAAGTATGTGGTTAAACCCTCTCTTGACAATTTTATATCTCTTTGTTCCATAGCTGTATAGATATTATTGTATTTTTGAAAGACAACTATATATTGCTTGCTTTGATATCTCAATGAAAGTGAGTCATAGTAAGGTTGTATAAGATGCTATATGGGAATATAATTGTTGTTTAACCCAAGGTCATTTCAGATCAAGCAAATCTATGATCAAAAGGCATTCTAGCTATGATTTCAATTTTTAAAAAAATAAATTTTAGACATTTATATCAAGGATTTATGTTATGTAATCTGTACTTTTTATGATTGTAGGTTGTGATTTGAGGGATATTTGACTGCTATTTCTAGCAGGGGTAGCATATAGATGGTCTCAAGTTGGTTCATTTGGAAATGTGATGTCCAATATAGCTAAAAAAAAAATCTAATGAGCATTAAAAAAACATTTCCCTTTCAACCACAAATAGCATATATTCTATGAAAACTATAAGCATTAACTTCAGGAAACATTCACTCTGTTAACTTGAAACAGAACAACACACTTAGGAACAAGTCAAACTTCTAACAGAACGCAGCATTGTTCTTTGCACTTAAAGGGATGAGCCTTGCAGAAGCACTTGACACCATCTGTCTCATCAAAAATGCTCAAAAGCTCACTCATGTGCACACACATGCATGCATGTACATGCGCGCGCACACACTTTTTTTTTTTCAGAAATGGAAACAAAACAAAGTTCATCTCAATAGCCCAACTTACTTGAATCCTGGAATTGATGACATCTTAGTAACCTTGTCTTTGTTGTTGAATGTGCAATACATTAAGCATTGAATAGATATAAAAAAAAATTCTGTCTACCTTGAGAAACACATCATTATCACGACAGTCTTTTGAAATGTTCAACAGAGCGTAGGAGTGGCTCTGTGGTAAGTTGCTTGCTTACAAACCACATGGTTCCAGGCTCAGTCCCACTGTGTGGCACCTTGGGCAAGTGTCTTCTACTATAGCCTCAGGCCGACCAAAGCCTTGTGAGTGGATTTGGTAGACAGAAACTAAAAGAAGCTCGTCGTATATATATAT
>NC_068981.1:106706596-106710908 GCF_001194135.2 Octopus bimaculoides
TAGAATCCGGCAAGTAGGAACAAGCTGATGTTGAAATTACCTTTGAAAACAACTAGTTCTAACAGTTGTTTGTCTAGTTGACCAATAATGGGCCCAGAAACAATAAGGCTGTGGGGTAAATAAAATCTGTACTCGTGAAAACCCAGCCTCCTTTCCATCTTTCTTGAAAAACTGGCATGGAATGGAAAATGTCAGCTGTAATGAAAGTTTCAATCTTGAATGAATGAACAAACACACACACAGACTATCTTAATTTTTGTTTACCTCTTTTATTATTTATTAAGATTATCTCTGGTTAAATGATGTTCAAAGCTGATGTCATATGGTAGATTTCTATTTTATCTTTCTTGTTTTTCCATATTTTTATTATACAAATATCGATTCGTAAGAAACTGCTAAAAGATCTTTGTAAATAAGTTGGAATTTTTTTTGTTCAATTATTCTTGCTATGTTTTCACTTTTTGTTTAAGAATTCAATAACTATCTAATTAAGAAAAATTCTCTGCAGTCAATATCAAAGCTGAAATACACACCAAAATATTTTTCTGATAATTTTTCTGGCACTAATTTGGAATGAGATTGTTAATAATGTGAGAGGGTTATTATAGCATAAATATTTGTAGGAAATGGGAGAAAAAAAAAAATCATATTCATGGGATTAAATTTATTTGTATAGCACTACCTTACTAAATGGGTCATCTAATTTTTATGATGCGTGGTGTACTTTTGCTGTACTGTTAGCATATATTGCATTATGTTAGTGTGAATAAGCCCAAAGGATTTTAAATCTCAACCAGACATGACTGTGTGGTTAAATTTGTTTCCACTATGTAGCACCTTGGCCAAATCTCTTCTACCATAGCCTTGCATCATCTAATACCATGTGAATGTAATTTATTAGATGAAACTGTATATCAGACTAGCTTGTATATATTTGCTGACATATATTGGCAAAAAATGCAAGCATTGGTAAAGAAATTGACGAGCTAGCACTTTTGAGTTAATGTACTCTAGTATTTATTCTGCTTGAGTTTCCCAGACACTCCCTTAACACTGTTACCATTATAAATCCAGTGAACCAGTGATTGAACTGTTGGAAATCTATAACCAAAGATGCTGTTGTTCAGGAAATGTAATATAATAATAAATATGAAATATTTGCAATTATGAAGTACTGACTTATTGAGATTTGCAGTTAGTCAAGTCAGCTTCGTAACTGAAGGGTTAACAGTTCTTATTTTCTCTCTAGTATTGTACTAGCAAAAAACAAATTATATTGGCTCAGGTCACATTGAATGGGAAGAATGGTTATGCCAGACTGAATGACAAACAGTATGTAATTATGTTCATTTATTTTCTAAATGAAAATCTTGACAGTGTCATCTTTGCTTCTCATTTCTGTAGGATCAATAAAATAAGTATAATTGAGGATGAGGGTCAACTTGATTCGTTGTACCACTCTTCTTACACAATTGTGGTGTCTGTAGGTGACACTGGGATTAGTGAGGGAGATGAGGACAGGTGATAGTGACCTTTTTACCATAAGGTCAACTGTTGTAACAAGACATAATACGAGGTCTGATCAATAAGTATCCTGACTGTTGCCATAGTAATGAACTTAAAGCATGCAGAGTGAAGCCACTTGGCACAGATTGACCTTGAACACTGCTGTACATTCTTTTATATGTTTCAGCCTTGAGGCTGCAGCTATGCTGGGGCACTGCCATTGAAAAAAAAACAAAAAAAAAACTGAAGGGGACACCCAGTACACTAAGTTTTAATGTTCTAGCTTACTTCTGCTATTTACGGCAGTACTTGGATGGAAGGTGTGTTGTGTGTGATCATTGCATTGACCATGACAGTGAAAGTTGTCATGGTGATGCCTACTCAGAGGCCCACGCAAACTTGCAGAAAGTGTATGGAGAGGAGTGTGTGAGCCGCACACAAGTGTACAAGTGGTTCAGATGTTTGCAAGAAGGACAAAAAGATGTCAATATTGATGAACGTTCTGGGAGACGTACAACCAGTAGAACTGAGAAAAACATCACAGATGTGTCTGCAGTTCTGAGGGGAAATAGTCAAATCACCTTCCATGAGTTATCAGAGGATGTGCAGATTAATTACGGTTCAGTTCAGTCCATTATAACTGAAGATTTGGGTATGAGATGTGTGTCTGCCAAGTTTGTGCCAAAACTGCTTTCAGCTGACCAAGAAGACACTCAAGTTTCAGTTATGCCAAATCTCCTTGATTGTGGGGAGAACAATGAAGACTTTTTGAAATCTTTGCATAGGCCTCTGAGCAGGTATCGCCCAAGCCTTTAGCAAAATTTGATGCAAATTCTCTGCTCAACTTTCTTTGTCGTGGTCAATGTGATGATCACACGTTACACACCTTCCTTCCAAGCACTGCTGTAAACAGCAGAAGTGAGCTAAAACATTAAAACTTAGTGTGCATGCACAGCAGAGTTCAATCTGTGTCAAGCAGCTTTACTCTGTGAGCTTTAGTTTCATTACTATGGTAACAGTCTAGATACTTATTGATCAGACCACGTACAAGACATTACAATTTCCTACTATGTTTTGTGGCCTTCTTTTGAGTAATGTTTATAAGGGAGCAATTCCTTGCATATCTTTGGTAACCACTGCATTAAACAAAGTATAAGATGTGCACATTTGTTATGAATAAATGAGGTAAACATTCCTGCTGAGCTGAATCTTTGTATCTACTTCAATTCTTTGTTAAGATAATTCCATTTTACTTTTGCCATGAATGGCCCTGAGAAAGTCATCAATATCACTGAACTGCATTTTTCTAGGAGTTGACAGTCATCTCTCAAATCATGAACTAAAATAGAACTAGTATTTTTTAGTTAGGTTGTCTTTTTCTTTGTTGTTCTTATTCTTACATTAGAAAGGTAAGTCAGACGAGTAAGCTTCATATGGTTACTATTAAGTTTAGAAATGATTTACTGCAAGACCAGATGGAAAAGAAGCAAGTTCTATATGGCAGCAATTCTTAGAAGGAAAAATTGCATTTGAAACTTGCTGCTGGGTTTTAGAGAGAAAAACAGTATGGATGACAAGAAGGGAGTTGGATGCAGCAGGCTTGGAATTCTGTTATATACTTTAGCATAGATTTGAATTGACATCACTTCAGATAGCACTATATTGTAAATGTCATATATGCTAGATGATATTTATTGTGGGTGCCAGTAGTTGAATGATGAATATTTACATTTTATAAGCTTCCAATGTGAAAGCATTTAAAGTCTGTAGTTGTTGTTTGCACTTTTTTTTTTGCAGTCAATCTCTACTGTCAGATTATTCAAGTCAATTAATTAACTTTTCATGATCAGATATATCCATCAATGCTTCTTAGTGTTGATTTCTAAATGAGTCTAAAGGGATCTAACATATCTCTTTACTGCACTTACAGGAGGAGTTAAATAGCACTGCAAGTTAATAACTAATTTGTCAGTTTTACAGTACTACCTCCAAATATAGCAGCAATTTGTTTTCATATCCTTCAGCATATATTTTCAATTAGATGCCCAGAATGATTTAAGAGCTAAGAAGAGCCTTCAGCTTGACTTAGCCATTACTTTAATGTTAAATGATTGAAATTTATTTTCAAGTGCAGTTGTAATTTAAAGTCTTTGGATCCCTACTATATTTATTTACCTACTATTTTATTTTATTGAAAAGGAAAAGACTCTGATGATATGACTTTTTTCCTTTTGTCTGCATTATATTTTTTAATCTTCTCTAGAGTGACACACCTCACCACTTTGTGGTTATATATTTCTGGTTATTCTAAAACTATTCTGTTCTACCATGAAGATTTATTTACTACATAATCTCAGTATAAATGCAGAATTATTCTGCTTACTATGTACTTGAATACAATTTACTGCCAGATATTGATTATGGATATATATTGGCAACTTATTCTTAATATTCCTAAAGATCTGTAGTAAACATTTTTTTATGACTAAAAATGTAATTTTGATATAAGGTTAGTTTGTATAAAAGATTTTATTGTCATCATTTCATTTTCTGTTGTTCCTCCCCCCCAAACATGTTACACTTGAATGTTTACTTCGTATTATAAATCATTCATATTCTGAATGTATATATACATCTTGTGTTTATAATGTGTATGTTCTTTAGTGTGTTCTTCAGTTCCTTCTGAAGTTCCTTTTCAATTCTTGATGTTTGAGGCCTTGCTAGAGCAATGTCATATATAATCACAAGTCAGTCTCTGTGATTACACACACACACACACACACACACACACACACACACACACACA
>NC_068981.1:106711125-106714498 GCF_001194135.2 Octopus bimaculoides
GAGCCACTAGTTAGCTTGCACCATACTGTCAACCCTTCATCTCAACAATTTTTTCCCTTAAGTAACTCATACCTAATACTGCTTCTCACTCCAACCTCTCCCCTCACTTCACATCTATATTGAAAGTAAAGCAATATTCAAGAAAGAGGGAGAATGTTTTGAAGGAGTGAAATAGAAATAATAACAAACCAGAGGAAAGTAATGAGAGAGAGAGAGAGAGAGAGAGAGAGAGAGAACAGATAGACAGATAGAGGAGTGTAGAATAGTGTAAGGGGAAGGAGATAGAGAGTAAGAAGGTAAAGGAGTGAAATAGAAAGTGTAAGAAACAGAGGGAAAGAATACCAAGAAAACATGAGAGAGAGGGAGGGAGTGTGTGTGTGTGTACATGTGCACGCGTGTGTGACTGTGTGTACATGCACGCGCGCGCGCGTGTGTGTGTGTGTGAAGGAATGAATTAGTAGGTGAGAGGGAGTTTTCCTGGCAGATGATATTGTTTGTATCAAGTTTACTTAGCTACTTAGTAACAGACTTTATTAATGATTAACTAACTATAATGAAATAGCACTCCACACATACATGTATACAGGACTATATATATATATATATATATATATATATATATATATAATGTATGTATACAATAAATAAATATGTTTGTAGCAGCAGGCATGCTTGGTAGTGGATGTGAAGGGATTGATAGAAAACATTGCCAAATTGAAGATAGACTTGATTGATATTTGTAGAACTGGATTGATTGTTGAGGAAGCTAAGTATTGAGATGTGTTTAATCTGTGTTTACAAAATAGTAGCAGTTCGGTTGTTTAGACTACTTCAGTTTTATTGATGGTAAATAAGTACTACTATTACTATTACTACTACTACTACACCCACATATATACATATACAACTATCTTGTTCCCAACCAACATTCATAAAGTTAGAAACTACATTCAGTGAGTTTGTTTCTATTTTTGAACGAGGCTTGTGTGTACATTATATAATTAGTAACATACAAAGTGAATATCGAGTGCTGAAGCTTGTTCTTCTTAGGCCAGTGACAGAAAATCTATGTCTATGTGATCTTTCATTGTGTTAGAAGTAGCTGTCACATCTCCCTCAAATGATATACTATTTTGGAAAATGAGACATACATTGGATAATGTAATCCTAGATACACAATGCCTGAGAGAAGCAAGGGGTGGTTCTGTACATTAGCTTAGGCAAATTTCTTTAAAGTGATTGGTTTGAGACTTGTGATACTCTACTCTAGATCATTATTTACAGAAAAGGTATTAAATTAAATTATATTTTCAACGCTTTGTTTGTTTCACTTCAAATTATTGTTGTATATATATATATTTTTTTATCTGATGGAAATCATCATAAAAGTGTAACAACAAAATATTTGAACGTCATCATAAAAACATATCTTTGCGTGGGAAGCAGAAATTGGTTATCTTTATCAAAACAGTTTCATCTTATTCTTGCTTGTATTACTGTATATATTCAATGTAAATTACATTCATATACATTTTGTAGTAACTTATTGGTTGGGTAGTTGGCTCAGTTCCTGAACCAGGTGTGTTTGTGTCCTTCAGCAAGATACTTCATTTTATTGTATTCTGGTTTACTCAGCTCTAAATGGATACCAGCTGGTTGAGGGCACAGCTCTATCTCTCTCTCTCTCCCTCCATCCTGAATGTTTTTCTGAGTCAAAGATGAGGAGGCTAAGAGGCTGTCTATGTCTGCTCACAATTATACAGATTCCTAAAACGATAAAAAAATGTATGGTATATGTCACTGTACTTACTCCCAAGTGACAGCTGGTTATACCCTCCTTCCTAGAATTACAGGGCTAACATAGTTCTCTTACATAGTCGTCAGTACCTAGCTTTAATAATAATTACTTTTAAAACTAATGGCTTTTTAGATAACTAACAATGTGTTCAAATCAAATATATGAGATTATATATATATAAGATATTGGTATCTAGAAGACCCAAAGAGTGGCAGGTAATGCTAAGTAAGTGCTATGGACAGATCGTAGTTAAACTCTTGGTTCAATAGTGATACGAGTGAGGAGTTTAATGTGTGTCTTGTATTAGCATGCATATATATGGCATTATGTCATGTTGAGAAGATCCATAAAACCAAGCAAAATCACAGTCATGGCAGATACTTGTGTCACGCAAATGGCACCCATGCCAGTGGCACGTAAAAGTACCCATTACACTCTAAGTGGTTGGTATTAGAAAGGGCATCAGGCCATAGAAAACCATTCCAAATTAGACTGGAGTCTGGTGCAGCCTTACAGCTTACCAACCCTGGTCAAACTGTCCAGCCCATGCCAGCATGGACAACAGATGTTAAATAATGATGAAGATTGTTTGAGCAAAGTTATTTGGTTGAAATATATATCTGTTATGTAGGAATTCTATTATATAAACCACTTTTAAATTCAAAAGTTCAAAAGTTTCAAATACTATAAATAAGAAAAACTGTAAAATATAATTTAAATATTGAAACATATAATTTAAATATAGGCGTAGGAGTGGCTGTGTGGTAAGTAGCTTGCTTACCAACCACATGGTTCCGGGTTCAGTCCAACTGCGTGGCACCTTGGGCAAGTGTCTTCTACTATAGCCTCGGGCCGACCAAAGCCTTGTGAGTGGATTTGGTAGACGGAAACTGAAAAGAAGCCCGTCGTATATGTGTATATATATATATATATATATATGTGTGTGTGTATGTGTTTGTGTCTGTCCCACCCAACATCGCTTGACAACCGATGCTGGTGTGTTTACGTCCCCGTAACTTAGCAGTTCGGCCAAAGAGATCGATAGAATAAGTACTAGGCTTCCAAAGAATAAGTCCTGGGGTCGATTTGCTCGACTAAAAGGCGGTGCTCCAGCATGGCCACAGTCAAAAGACTGAAACAAGTAAAAAAGAGTAAACAAAACAGTTATTAAAATTAACACCACTATTGAAATAAATGAAATGGAAGAAAAATGATTTGTGTAATGAGGATTTTTGCTGACAATTTTCTCAATTCATAGGACAAGTAGTAGGCTAGTATATCTGAGCACAATCTATTGTATGCATACATACATCAGTGTATTATTTGTGTGTTTGTATATATAAAGGCATAGCTCTGTGGATATGGAGTTCATTTTATAACCATGTAGTTTTGAGTTCTGTCTCACTACATAAGCACCTTGTCTTCTATAACTTCAGGCTGATCAATGCCTTCTGAGTAGAATTCGGAGATGGAAATTGTATGTGCATTTAATTAGCAAATGGACAGTGTTGTTCCAGTGTGGGATAGAATGCCTTACAGTATTTGTTCCAACACTTTGAACTTTGAGTTCAAATT
>NC_068981.1:106714629-106719062 GCF_001194135.2 Octopus bimaculoides
CAAGCTAAACTGTGGCACTTCTGTCAGGAGTTGCAGCCAACAGATAGCATCAGGAATTTGAAAAGCCAGTGGAAATTTAGTTTGCTTGATTCAGTATGAAGATCAGCTGCCACCACAACCATGTATATATGTGTGTGTGTCTGTGTTAAGGTTTATATTCTGCATCTTCATGTGGAATTGTTGGGACAAAAACAGTGATGCGACATTGACATTCTCTATTAATAAATCATTCTGCAGCTCTGCCTTTTTGAAATGAAGGCAAAAAAAAAAAAAAAAAACCCTTTCTTCAAAAATTGATAAGAGTTAATGAGAAGACTATAAAATAAACGCTTTTGTAATAAGTATTCATCCAGTCCATGCTAGCGTGGAAATTGGACGTAAAATGAATTGTTGAATGAAAGGTACGCACACACATTTTACATGAAGCAAATTCTTTCTGCTTCAGTTTTCATTACTTTGATTTAGTCAAGTTTTGCTAATTTCATGTCATGTACCATTTATGATCCTCTTTTTTTTTTACCTAAATATTTTCAACCTCTGTTGTATTTCTGATCTTTCTGAGGTTGAAAATATTTAGGTAAAAAAAAAAGAGGATCATAAATGGTACATGACATGAAATTAGCAAAACTTGACTAAATCAAAAAACTCAGCATAAAATATTCTTTATAGCTTCTTCACAATCTGCAGGAGTGACTCTCTTCTTGATATATGCATTTAAAGAAAGAAACTATTGAAATTAGACATTATTCATTCTACCCCATTTTAGACATCATATTTTGAAAATTGGAAATTATTAAATTAGATATTAGTGTGGGAAAAGATTAACTTGGAATTCAACAGAGAAAAGAATATTGATTGTTAAACACCAAAAATTATCCAGGTATTTTATTAGCAACCTCACTTACAAATGGATCAAAGTTGAGGAAAAATTTCTGGAAAAAAAAAAAAAGAAAAGTACCTGTCACCTGACTATGTTTCAAACCCTGTCAGTTTTCAACAACAATGCTGACCAATTTTTACTCCTAAAGATGATGCAGCTGGTGTGATACTTGCAATGTAATGGTTGGGAGAACATGAGAAATCAGAAATTACTTATTTTACCCTGGTTGCTAATTTTGCCCCACCTCTATATTTGCATACCCCCCACTCTGATATTATTTTACTTTCTCAGTAAGTGAGGGAGAAGGGCTATGAGAGGGGTGTTGTGAGAAGTAGTTAGAGGAAGTGCTGGTAATGTAGTGTGAGTTAACCAGTTGTTTTGCTTTTCAAAAAAAGTCCTGCACAAACAACAAACTGCTTTTACACACACAATATAGTGTACTTTTATGTGTGCAGCTGTAAATTGAATTTCAGGTTGAAATTGTTAGTCTTAGTAATTATTAATTTGCAGCAGTTCTCCAGTTTATAGTTCTAAATTCCAATCTTTCTTGATCTGATATAGTCAATGTTTCTTTAATGCTCAAAGCTGGTACTTAGCTCCAGATTCCTACTTGTTAACTATATTAGAAATAGCTCACCCAGCATGTATGATGTCAGGCTATTATACATAACATTTTCTGAATATCTAGTATCATTTCCCCACTGCTTGGTGAAATGAAGCATGTAGAATTTAATATCCTGCCTACAGACATTATAAAACAACTTCAGTAAGTATGAACTTACAATCCATATAGTGTTAGTTTGGTGCCTTATTTATCCAGCCATCTTTGTCTTTGCAATTTAACCATTATCTATGCTTTATTAATTCAGCAGAGTAAAGCTGTAACTTTTCTATTACAGTCTGTTTTCTTTATTATTATTATTATTATTATTATTATTATTATTATTATTATTATTTAGAAAGGACATTGCTCATAGTCTCTGTGTGTCACTCCTGTCTACTAAGATTGATTCTGTTCTTTTAGCTCCTTTTCAGGTTGAAGCACATTAAAAAAAGTCTAGGTAGAAATGTAACTTCAAAGAGTTGTAGTTCTGGGTATTAAAGACTGAGCAAAATGTTTGTTATGAGGTTTTGAGAGCTAAACACAGTATGGATGATAAGAGAAGTAGATGCTTTTGATAAGCTTAAGTGGAGGTTATGATTTCTACCCATGTCTGTACCTTCTTATTTTTTTAAGAAGTGCATTATTCAATGTGCCCTTCCTTATTTAAAATGGTAATGTGTGAGTTGAAACTTTGGCTGGTATTTTTAGCAGGTTTAGTGATTATATCTAGTTTAGGCTGTTATACATAGCATTCTCTGAATCATCATCATTTAATGTCCATTGTACATGCATGTGTTGGATGGTTTGACCAGGGTTGACAGGCCGAAAGGCTGCACCAGACTCCAGTCTGATTTGATATGTTTTCTATGACTGGGTGCCCTTCCTAACACCAACCACTCTGAGAGTGTAATGGGTGCCATTTGCATGACACCAGTATCAGCCACAACTGCGATTTTACTTGGCATGATGGATCTTCTCAAGCATGACATAATGCCAATGGTCTTGGTCATTTGTCATGCATTGGCCATTTTGCCTCTATGCGGCCCAAAACTCGAAAGGTGCTTTTTACATGCCAGTTACATGACACCAGTATCAGCCACAACTACAATTTCATGTGGCTTGGCAGGTCTTCTCAAGCTTAGCATATCGCCAAAAGTCTCAGTCGTTTGTCGTTGCCTCCGTGAGGCCCAACACTCAAAACATGAACAAGCAAGAAAAAACACAAAAAAACAACGCGAGGATGTGGAATAAGTACAGTGTTATTGGACACTCAGGAAAAGAAAGAGTATTTCACGTTTTGAGTGGCGCTCTTCATCAGAAATATAGAAAAAGTTCAAAGAAGGGAAGACGGAGAAAGAAAATCGCCAACGATACACACGCGGTCACACACACAAAACATTGTAGGCATTATATAAGGTGTGGTGTGCAAGAGAGGCAACTGTGCTGGTATGGTCATGCAATGTGCATGGATGAGGACAGCTGTGTAAAGAAGTGCCAATCTCTAGTGGTGGAGGGAACCTGTGGAAGAGATAGAAGCAATAAGACAGGAGACAAGGTGGTGAAGCATGATCTTTGAATGTGGGGGTCTCACAGTGATTGTGACATTTGGTAATTTACTGTGCTTGAGAAGACTCGTCAAGCTAAATGAAATTGTAGTTCTGGCCAGTGATGGTGACACGTAAACGCACCTGTTTCATGACACGTAAAAGTACCCATGCCAGTGACATGTAAAAGCATCCGTTCTGGTAACACATAATAGCTCCCATCCAGTGACATGTAAAAGGTACCCACTACACTCTTGGAGTGTTGGTGTTAGGAAAGGTATCCAACTGTAGAAACCAAGCTAAAATCAAAGTGAAGTCTGGTACAACTCTCTGACTTACCAGTTCCAGTCAAATTGTCTAACCTATGCCATCATGGAAAAGCAGATGTTAAATGATGATGACAATATATATATATATATAATGTATGTGTGTGTTATCAGAGATTGTAATGTCAAGTATTTATGAACACGTGTGGTATTGTCGGCATGTTTTCAGCTTTCAGTTCACTTGTTGAATCTTCTTATCAACTATTTGTTTTCCTTTCTCATTGAATACTATTTTGTTATACTTCATAAAGTAGCATCACCTAATTTCTAAGGTCAGTAAATCAAGTAAATCATATAAGTTATTTAAGAAGCTATATAAAAAGTAACTCATGAAGCTGTAAGTCTTTTCATAATAATACCTCACTCAATAATCAATTCTAAAATTGATTATTGACTGAGGTTATTCAAGCCAGCCAACCGTTTCAAGAATAGTCGAATAGTGTTGATAAATATTAAAAGAAACAAAAACTGAGATACTGTTGAGGACTTGTTGAAAAGCTTCTCTCTACTGTTGAGCCAGACTTTGCCACTCAATCATGAAAGAAAGTCTTAAATACATCATAGCATAGGTTTAGTGTGGGGAACACTTCAGTTTTCAGCTTTATGATCCTAAAAGAAAGCTTTATGACAGTGTGATGCTTTTCTTTTGTAGTCATCTTTACTAATCACACAATTACATAATTTGGGTCTTGTGTTTTGCTATCAATAACAGTGACATTGTTTATTTATTTTCCTGATCCTCATCACTTATGTATTGATCTTTATTCAATTTCTTTTGTCATTTGAAATTAATTTGAGATTTTGTGGGTTCTTATTTATGTGGGATATATATATATATATATATATATTCTCTTTTGTTCTTTCAGTCATTTTGACTGTGGCCATTCTGAAGCACTGCCTTTAGTTGAAAACATCGACCCCAGGACATATTCTTTGTAAACCTAGTACTTATTCCATGTTTTCTTTGCCAAGCCACGAAGTTACAAGGACATAAACACACCAACATCGGTTGTCAAGCAATGGTGGGGGGCCAAACAGACACACAGACACACACACACACACACACACACACACACACA
>NC_068981.1:106719811-106732819 GCF_001194135.2 Octopus bimaculoides
TATATATATATATATATATACACACACACACACACACACACACACACACACACACACACATACAACAGACTTATACCCATACAACAGGCTTCTTTCAGTTTCCGCCTACCAAATCCACTCACAAGGCTATAGTAGAAGACACTTGCTCAAGGTGCCACACAGTGGGACTGAACATGGAACCATGTGGTTGAGAAGTAAGTTTCTTTCCACACAGCCACACCTTGGGTTACCTGTTACCTTGGGCATTAAGGAGGAATGTTGTCATTAAGGCAACTTTGTTGTGTTTCTTCAGGATCCACATATCTTGTTTGTTGTTGTTGATGCTACTCATTGGGTTGGTAGTAGAGGTTGGATACACACAGACATTTTGTTAGTTAAGGTTTGAATTTTGAAAGTTTTTTTTCTTTGTTTTATGTACTTTCAGAGAATTTAAATTATCTAATAATTGTAAACAATGTAATTAGATTATTTTTGCTTGTCCTAATAATATATTTTGCATTGTCCAATGTATTTATGCACATGTTGAGTTAAACAAGAAACCTCCTTAAATCTTGTTTGGTGCATTTCTAATTATAACTTCATTGAACTTGCATGTAGATTTCTTTTATTAAATTTTTTATTTCCATTCTTAACTATTTATTGTTTTCAAATTCAACTATTTAGATACAAGAAGCCTTTCTTAACTATTTGATTATTGCTTTTATATTTGTTAAAAACTATATGAAGATGCAGACACAAATGAAGTTTCAAATATAAAAATATGCAGGTGTTTTGTTAGATTCTAGATTACTCATGTAAAAAGAATTTCACTTAAATTATTATATTTATCATTTTCCCGAATGAGCGCTTTTAACCATCTATTTATTTCTCAATGGAAAGAATGCAAAAATTGCTATGAGATAAACTTTGACAGAATAGGAGTTGAGGTATTTATTACAGCATTCATTAAAGACCTATATACTAACCATTTTACTTTACCAAATTCTAATAGTGATTATCTTTGTAAAATCTACTAAGGACTATTCACTTATATAATTAATGACAAGGGATCACTTGAATAAAATACTCAGTGTTCTTCACCATTTAATAAATTAATAAAATATAAGCAAGGCTACAGGCACATGCATCGTTGTATCATTACGAAGTGCTTTACAACTGGGCATTTCTAGGTTGAGTCCCACTGTTCAGCTCCTTGAGCAAGTATCTACTACTAAAGCTTTGAGCCAACCAATATCTTGTAAGTGAAATTGATTGATGGAAACTGAGAATTGTGTGTGTGTATGAATGTCATTCCATGGGCCCTCATTAATATTGTCTATGCAAAAACATTTTTGTTTACATTTTCTGATAAGTAAAATGTCCTGTAGTTTCAGCACTTGATAGATGAGGACCAGTGGAATGGAAAATTCTTTACTTATAAAACAAGTAAGAGTTGATGAGAGCATCTACCTGTATAAAAAAAATAAATAAATCTGCCTCAACATAGGAGAATAGATGTGAAACTGAATGAACAGACATATATAAAGATATATATTTAACTAAATACAGTTTATGCATGAACAGTTTAACTTAGGCACATTTCTACTCAGTATTCAGTTAAGCTAATATTTCTACAAAATGCATAGTGAAAGCATTAGAGTAGGGAGATGGCCTGCAAAGAGAGAGAGAGAGAGAGAGAGAGAGAGAGCTGAGGCATGCTTATTGAAAATGCAGAATAGTTGAGAGTGTATAAGACTGAATACAGTTTTAAAAAATTGAACCTTAGAAACCTTCAGAACTGAGGTCCATCACATTATGTACTATTGCAGATTTGTTATGTTTATACTTAAAAGAAGAAAATAAAAACAGAAAAAAAACAGGTATTCAGTTTATGATGAGGATTATTGTTATTCTAAAAATTATGTAATTCAGTAACCATCAACCAGCTGATGGTTAAACAGCCACAGTAACATTTCCCTCTTTAATACTTTTTATATTTTATACATGAATCTGCATTTTTGTTTAAACCTTTGCCTAATGATTAAGTACTTTTCTATTCAGTTGATATATCAAAATTTCTGTCGATAAAAACCTTAAAATTTTAATTCTTCCCTACTCTTTTCACTGTTTTCATCAAATTCATTTATGAAGAGTATGTTTTTGGTCTGCCTTTATGATTTTATTATGAAGTTACATATCAAAACATATATCAAAAGATAGATGATTAATATAATGGTAACTGGTAATAAATAATCACAATCAGAACTCTTATAAAATAACATTTCAGCGTATTTTTAGTTTAAAAGAACAGTACAACTTACTGATTTACCCTCATTGTTTTAAAATCTAGATTTATGAAATTCAAAAGGCAAGAGAAAATGATTTTTTTTTTCTTTTATAAATTAAAAATAAAACTGAATTGCACATTGTACTTTACAATTACATTTGTTACCACTTGAATTTTAAATATCAAATACATTTTAAATGAAAAGTATTTTGTCACATTCAGCTTTATTTGATAGTTACTTATATTAAATGCCAATTATTAATTGTACTGATTGGCTTAATATCACAAATGCCAGAATTTCTCAAATAGACATTCTTGATTTGGCTTTTAAAATGTCTTTATCTTCAGCATAATACATCATATATTTAATATTTAACGAATCTTTCCACAAATAATTATTTTTTCCTTTAAAGAGGAATCATATGAAAACAAAATTGTTACATTATCTGTTGAAAGGTTTTAAGTTTTTCTCTTCAAAAATTTAAGAGCATTCATCTTTCAATAAATCTATAGAACATTTGGTCATGTATGGTCTAAAAAAAAAAAGATGATGATTAAAATTTGAATATAACAGAACTATTGACCATTCTAGAAAGCACAAAATGAATATTCATTTGGATAGTTCATGAACTTTATAAGCACAAGACTTACTCTGTTTTCAAGTAAACACTTGATTTTATTGATTTTTAATTTTAGAAACTCCTTGTTTTTAATTTTATTTATGAAAACTTGATAGACTAGACTAATAATTTTTATTTTGCTTCCTCATGAATATTTTATAAATTGATTTTTTTAAAAAGATTTTGAATAATAACTCTTAAAAACTTTTTTTAGTTTTGAAGATTAATATTTTTTAAACAAGTGAACTACAAAAGCCTTGTATTTGTGAGATGCACGAGTTGAAACTTGATTAAACAATGTACAAGACTGACGTGAAGTTAAAAATTAGGTACCATTCTTATATCATAGTGAATAATTAACATTAATAGGGGTAATAACACTGTTGTAACAGTAAATACAACTAGTAGTTGTATTAGTAGTTGTAAGTTTTGAAGCTCATCAAATAACTTTGTGGGTAAACATTTCAGGGAGTTTTCTTTTCTTAGTTCACTTGGTTTCAGACATTAAGCTTACAACCTTGCTGGGATATCACTTTCAAGGGTTTCCGCTATTATTTTATTGATTTCTTTTTTTTATCAATTCTCTAAAATACATGTTTTACATTAAGGGACTCAATTCAACACATTAGTTTACTAAAGTAAACAAACTTGAACACACCATACACACACATTCACAGACAACATAGTTTAGAGAGAAATATTTGGTCTTGTTGGAGACACCTGTATAGTATCAGTGACATAATAAAATGCATCCAGTCCTTGTTGTAAAATGGCTAGTGATAGAAAAGGCATCCAGCTGCAAAAGCCATGTCAAAACTAATGGTATATATTGGACTTAACTAGTTTTTCTGGTGGATGATGAATTACCGTAGGTAATGAGATATTGGGAAACGCAACCAGCTGATTTCAGCATGGATAAACAAAATTAAAATAGTGATGATGCTACAACAGGCTTCCACAGTTTCCTTTCACCAAATTATATTTACAAGGTATTAATCACCCTTGAGTCTGAGAAAACATCCAAGGCACTGCATAGTGAAATAGAATCTATAACTATGTGGTTACTAAGTGAACTTCTCCATCATATAATCTTGCTTATGCCTTGAAAACTGAAATAGTTCTTGGTTTTTATAAGAGTGTTAAACCCTTTAGCATTCAGATTACTATGTCAAATGTAAAAGGGGTAAAGACCCCCTTTGGTCATAAATGACGATGGGATTGCATCTAGAAAGTCCCCTTCTGAGGCACAAGTCTGGGCAAGGTTGTTTATGGAAGACCAGCTGTTGCCCATGTATACCAGCCTTCTCTCTTCATGCCACCAATGTTATCCAAGGGAAAGGCAAAGTCTGACACAGTTTGACACCAGTGATGTTGCAACTCATTTCTGCAGCTGGGTGAACTGGAGCAAGGTGAGATAAAGTGTGGTTACTTAAGGACACAACACACAGCCCAGTCAGGGAATCAAAATCACTACCTCATGATTGTGAGCCCAATGCTCTAACCATGTACCTTCACTCCGTCAAATGTAATATATATTGGTTCACATTGATTTGAATTAATCATGCATTATCTTGTAGCTTTGAGATTTTGATGATGCGATTGTTGAGTTTTACAATGACAGTGTTAAGTATGTGTGAGAGGCCAGATCTGACCAGTTTGAACATAAAGCAAGTTGAAAATTTGGGGCCAGATTTGGTCAGTTTAAATGCTAAAGGATTAAACTGTATTCTGTAAATTAATAAACACTTTATTCAAACTAATGAAAGAACTGGAACCTGCATGAAATAATGGCCAAATCTTCTCTGGATTACACCCTGATATCTTAAAAATAAAATGGAAGGACATATTGGATATTGTAGTTTTAGATACATTATGTCTGAAGCCAAGATGGTTATGGTTATAATACCTTTGATCATAGTATTGCACAATCAGGACTGACTTAAGGCTAAGTAACATCATTACCTCTTTGATTGTATTGTGATCAAGCTATTGAAAGTCATGTACTGTACCTCTCGTTGTTCGTCGTCGTCACTCTGTCGCTTACGACGTCGAGGGTTCCAGTTGATCCGATCAACAGAACAGCCTGCTCGTGAAATTAACGTGCAAGTGGCTGAGCACTTCACAGACACGTGTACCCTTAACGTAGTTCTCGGGGATATTCAGCGTGACACAGTGTGACAAGGCTGGCCCTTTGAATTACAGGCACAACAGAAACAGGAAGTAAGAGTGAGAGAAAGTTGTGGTGAAAGAGTACAGCAGGGTTCACCACCATCCCCTGCTGGAGCCTCGTGGAGCTTTAGGTGTTTGCTCTCAATAAACACTCACAACGCCCAGTCTGGGAATCGAAACCGTGATCCTATGACCGCGAGTCTGCTGCCCTAACCACTGGACCATTGCGCCTCCACACTGTACCTCTACATGGCACCTATTTAAAGTATCAAGCTATTGGACCTTAGTTTAATGGTATTTGATGTTTGTTAACAAGATATGAATGGTCAGCACTTAATTCAATAAACTATTAGATTAAACAGAATTGTCTGAGAATTATTTAGAATATGTGACATATTTAAACATTTGGTGATGCATGGTTTCTGGTCAATAGACTGTTCAACTATAAAATACTTTAAATTATGTCAAATTTGTTTAAACTATCCTATAGTCAGTGAAATGATTACAAAGTATACGCTTTTTAATTTTCCCCACCATATTCATCTATAAAATACAAAAGGGAAAAAATCATTGCTATCATCATTATTGTTGTATTAACATTCACTTTTTCATGCTTGCATGGGTTGGATGAAATTTTCTTACGAAATTTTCTATGCTCCTATGGTCTTTTCCGTTGCCAACTCTCACCTGTTTTCATGAATGGTAATATTTCCCCATGGCTAAACATATTTTCATGGAAGATTGGAAGCAAAAGACACCACTTATATGCCAGTGACACTCATTTAAAACTATCATGCAATATCAAGACAAAGAGATATTAATACACACATACACGACAGGCTTCTTTCACATTCTGTCTACCAGATCCACTCACAGGACTTTGGCCAGCCCAGGGCTGTAGTAGATGCCCACGATGCCAAGCAGTGGGATTGAACCTAAAACCTTGTAGTTGGGAAGCAAACTTAACCACAAAGTCACCATTATGTATGTGTGTATCTAAAGTGTATAAATAGTTAAAATGAAAATAGAAAAGTCAATCTTGAAGTGTATCTGTTATGACTGGGGAAACTGAGATATAGTTTTCTTGTCAATTTTTGCTTGTAGTGTAACCACAATTAACCCTTTCGTTACTGTATTTATTTTGAGATGCTCTGTTTCTTTCAATTACTTTAAATGTAACAAAGAATTTAGTAAAATAACTTAGTTATCATTCAGCTAGTGTTAAGAACATAAATTGTGACTAAGGTTTGGTGGAAGATTTTAATTCAAAACTTATGAAAGCAAGACATTTTGTACTCAGAGCCAGTTTCAGCTGGGTTGGAAACGAAAGGGTTAAATGCAGTATATTTAGTATAAGTTTGCATATTATATTTTATATTAATTTCTTCTCTCATACCATTCAAAAGTGCTTCA
Source organism: Octopus bimaculoides (assembly GCF_001194135.2). Lineage (NCBI taxonomy): Eukaryota > Metazoa > Mollusca > Cephalopoda > Octopoda > Octopodidae > Octopus > Octopus bimaculoides. The sequence continues at coordinate 106,726,280 of NC_068981.1, forward strand.
TTCAATTTGTGCAAATAATTAGCACTCCTTTCAGTTATAGCTCCTATTAATAATCCATAAAATTTTTATTAAGGTATAATGTATTCCATCGTGCCTATTTATGCATATAATTATTCTTGTGGTGAAGGGAAAACCAAATATTGAATTTTAATCTTCTACTGGTTCACTCATTAGACTATAGCTCAGCTAATACACTGACTTCAAGTGTATCATACTTGGTTATATCAGATCCCCCTTTACTTGGTGTTTATTTTATAAACCTTGAAAGGGATTGAAAATAAAGTCAATCAAGGTAGAATTTAAGCTTTTTGTTACCAATCTGCTGCTTGAGATTGCCCCTGGTTGTATGATACAAACCTCTAGTTGTAAAATAATCTAGCTTTTTATATCTTCCATCAAAATATTGTGTTAATTTACTAAACATCAGTTTAACAATGGCTGTTATTTTACTAAATTATCTTTTACTGTTTTCAGTCATTAGAATGCAGCCATTATGAAGCACCACCTTGAAGAAATCTTAGTCAAATGGATTGACCCCAGTGCTCACTAAGGGGACATAAGTACACCAACACTGGTTGTCAAATGGTGTTGGAGGCCACACACACATGACAGGCTGTCTACCAAATCCAATCCACTCACAAGGCATTGGTCAGCCTGAGGCTATAGTAGAAGACATTTGCCCAAGGTGCTACACAGTGGGATTGAACCCACAGCAATGTGGTTGGGAAGTAAGCTTCTTACTGCACAGTCATGACTGTGTCTTCATTATTTTCAAAATCAATTGAAACAAAAGCAATGTATTTCAAGAGAGCAAAAGGGTTAAACTTGGGATGTAAAGAGAGAATATTTTGTAAGATTCTTTGTCACTTATGTCTGTTATGATACAAAGCCCATTAAACCTTTCGTTACTGTATTTATTTTGAAATGATTTGTTTCTTTCAATTAATTTTGAATATAACTAGAAAAGCACTCGGAGAGTGCAGACCTCCGCCAAGCAGCTCATTTCCACCCATATACACGCATGCTGAAAATTGCCCAATTTCCCAAACCAATGCTGGCAAAAACATAACCTCCTTGGCGAGGGTAAAAAAAAAATAACACAGCCATATGATTTTAAGAAAAATAACCCTTTAAAAACAGGAATCATCTGAAGCAGTTCACAACCACCATCATCATCAGCAGCATTGTCTTTGCTTCCACTTCAACCACATACACTGCCATCAATGTTATCAAGACGGTTACCTTGACAGTCACTTTCACCACCACAGCCAGTATAACCACTACAATACCGCCATCACACAGGATTATAATGGTGACAGGAGCAGTGTGATCACCGTTCCTGTCACCATTATAATCACTGATACTATTTTATCCTCCTCCCATACTTATCTCGACCATCGTCATCAGCAACGTCACTATAGGTTATGTGGAAACGATATGTTTTCAAGGGAGATAATCAAAGAATGTAACGTAATACTTTATGTAAAGTAAATATAACAAATGAAAAATCCTTCAAGAATTCAAAAAAATTCCCAGATCACTACCAAAATTTCATCATCTGTTCCTTGTGTCATTATTAACTTTTCCTGAAAATTTCATCAAATACCGTTCACAACTTTTTGAGTTATTTTGCACACAGATGGACCGACGGACAAACCAACGCCAATGAAAACATAACCTCCTTCCTTGGCGGAGGTAACAAAAAATTTATTAAAATAACTTAGTTATCATTAAGCTAGTGTTAGGAACATAAATTGTGACTAAAGTTTGTTGGAAGATTTTAATTCAAAACTTATGAAAACAAGACATTTGTACTTTAGAGCCAGAGCCGGCTTCAGCTGGCTTAATAATGAAAGGGTTAATAAGGAAAGTAAAATTAATCTCAGCAGTTTTCTTTTTATTTATTTATCTGCTCTATGTTTACAGAAACAGCAAAATATTTCCTTTGTTGTTTTTAGTAGCTTTTTATAAGAACTTTAATGTTTTTTTTTTGTTAAATTAGTAATTAAACAAAACAATTTTTTTGTTTCAAAGGGAAATATTTTGAGTTCATTTAATTTCATTTTTGAGGATGAGATCCATTAAAAGTTATAACATACCATTAGTTTAGTAGCATATTAGTTAGCCTGTTATTGTTCAGCTTTGATCAGAAAGGCTGATGATCAAAGGCTTTTCAGCTGTGATCATCCCATCTTTTACTTAAGTTTTGTTTACTGAAGACTTTATTATCCAATGTGTCATTCCCTTTTAAGATTGTACTGTAATTTAGGGTGATTTAACTGCTATTTTTAGCAGTTTGAGTATGCTACTCTAACTCACTTAAAACATGTCTATCCTCCTTTCACTGCCCAGATTCTGTACTAAGCATTTTACCTAATTCCTACTCTCTTAATGATTTTCCTGAAAATCTCAATCTACAAATGTCCAAACTGAACATCAACCACATTAATCTTACTAGTCTGGGAGGGTCATCAAAAGTCATAGGCATTAAACCTTCATCTCTGAATAACTCATTTAAAAACTTTTTTTTTTAAATTTTAATCATATATTCTCACAGGTTCTACATTGCATCTATAGGAAAATATGATATAGGTGCTTCGTTATAAAATTATTCATATTTTATTTACATTTTATTGGTCCAGTATCAGAATTTTGACTTAACTAATGGCAATATTTTTACAATATAAATTCTAAAGAAAGCATTACTTTGATATTATTCATGGAATTTGGATGTTTTGCAAACAACTTGCACATGCAAGTGCTACCAGTTGAGAACTCTGCATACTGGAAGCCAGCAAGTGTATGGGGTCATCAGGAGAGATTGCATGCTGTTTCGGGGCCAACCTCTTGATGGCATCAATGCGCACCAGCCCCCCTCACTGTTATGAGGCCCCATTTGCTGGTTATCAACTAGTTACCAAATAAAGCTCAATATTCTTCTATCCATCGCTCATCATCTCTTTTTAACCAAATGCAGTGGCTAACCTTTTCCACTGTAGTTTGGATATCAGTCATGGTGGTATTTACGTTATGATGAGTTAGGCCTAACAATAACAACAATCTCACACTGTCCAACAAACCCTCTACATCCAACTTCGATTGGAAAATGCACCACTTTCCAGCTTGCATCTTCATGTTCCTCGAGGAGGTTTATATAACGGTCAATCTTTTGAGTCTGATCAGCGTCCATGTTATCTTCATGAGGAACCATTAACTCGACTAGATTCACAACTTCCTTTCTTTCACACCACATTAAAATATCTAATTTTGTCCAAGATGTTATCCTAGGATAATTATGTTATAATTTATGAAACTTAATATAATACTCACATGAATTGTCATTAATTTCTTCGTCAGAACATTATATTCTTTTGTAGATATTACATGATTTTAAGCTGACATTTGCCATAACAACTAAAGGTATATTAAGTAAATATATTTTTGACAACTAATTAGCAAATCATTTACTAGAATTTTTTCTTTTTTTTTTCATGAATTACCATAATTAATATAAGGTAGCATATGTAATGTTTTCATGTTTAATGTGAGTATTATGTTTCATAAATTATAACGTAATCATCTTAGGATAACATCTTGGACACAATTAACTACAAAATTAGTGACATGTCACAAAATAATTTCCTATTATATATATATTCATGAAAGCAATTTTAGAGAGAAGGAGAGAGTTTTTTTCTTTTTTCAATTAATCTCAGATGAAATATAATTTGCTATTATATATCTAGTCAGCATCAGTTAGGAAAATATTTATGCATTAAATACTAGCAGTGTAGTATGTAAGTATTGTAGTGAAATTACTATAAAACTAGTGTAGTAAGTGTCAAAAATGAAAGCTAGTTATTTCTATCTTCATTTATTCTTCATCTTTCTACTGCAATCTTTGTGTCATTTCCTTCATGTATTTTCATTTTCTCTCTTATTCTTACAGCAAGCTTTGCTTTTGTTTCTTGTGTTTCTCACTGTCATTTTGCAGTACTTTATTTCTCCAGTCCACATTAGGCACTGACTTCTTGTGATAATCTTCATATTCTGTCTGTACTGAAAGTCAAGTAAGAATTTCTTCATCTGTTTGACACCCCATCAAGAATTTGAAATCAGAAATATTTGAAAAATTGTTTCTTTATTTCCTTGCTCTTACATTCTTACTTCCCTTCATTATTTTCAGTAAGACAGTCATTCCAGTATTTCTTCTTTTCTGTTTTTTCCAACCATTCATTCAGAATCCAAATCTCCACCTCATTTCATTTTCAAACAAAATATCCCACCCATTCTTCAATGCTATTTTCCTCTCTCTATTCCTGTTATTTTATCACACTGCTGCTCCAATTCTGCTTTTCTGTTGTAGAACTGTTGTCTTTCTGCTTCTCTTCTCTTACACTCTCTTCTTATTTCACTCTTCCTTCTATCCATCCCTAGACTTTACTATCTACATACCTGACTGCCTATTTTGTTTGGTGGCTAACTGTTGGCTCTCACTCATCCACCTCTCTTTATAATACTTTCTTTTCTTTATACATTTTTCTACACAGCTTGCTTTCTCTTTCTATATTACTTCTATTACCTTGCCAATTCCTCCTCTCTTTCCGTCTCTCTTGCTTGTGCTCTCTCTTCCTTTCTTATTGTTTCTTCCAACCTCTCTATATATCACTTCCTGCTCACAAACCTACCTGTCTCATTTGTCAGCTAACTGCTAGTAAATAATATGCAACAACACTTTCAGATATAGCGGAAACAAAAACTTTATATTATTTATAAAACAATCAACTCATCAACAAATATATCTGCCTGCATCTCCTTTTCCTCTGCGTTTTTGTTTTCACTCTTCCACTAGTAATTATAGATGTTTCACTTCAATTATTAATATTTCCCCTCCTTTTCTCTTTTGTCTTTATGGGGGCTTAACTGCTGTGGGTTTTTGCCAATTCCAAGTTTTTAAATGTAAAAGTAAAAGGAAGAATATAACTTCAACAATTATGCTGAACGCTCCTTAGATTCTTATATAATATTAAGAATCTTAAAAAATGGTACCATTTTTTATGTCAAGGTGTCACCAATTTGTATAGTCGTTGGGATCCATGAAATCTTTGCAATTTTCTTTCTGCTTATTATTTCTCTCAGGGAAACCAGTTCTATGTAAAGTCCTTTGTTTAAAATTTGTATTGTCGACTGATTGCATTGTGGAGACAAGAATTGTCAGTTATGCAAGTTATTTTTATACTTTTAATTTTGACCTCTAAGTGTAACAATTTCAGTAAAAATTTTCAATAAAAACACATGCTTCTACCATGTCAGTTATTGGTCAAGTTTCTACTGCTAGAGTACTTTTGACAATTTTAGTAATGCATTTAGATTTCCAAGCAGTCTTTCATTGTCTTAAACATAAAGATAATATAGCCGCCTTGTAATTCCCCATCTTTCAAGTTGGTAGAAGAGGCATCACAGCATGCCACTGTTTATAAATGATTAAAATTTTCTAATTCCAAAGTAATTGAGATTTTGCTGTTTTGTTTTCCTGTTTCAGAATGAAACTTAACTCACACGTATAATATATTCTCTCCTCCATTTCTTGTCGTACAGGTATTGCCTTCCCCTACTTTCTTATAGCATTCCAGCAAGAAGGGACATGTTACTTGGCCTTAAGTATATTAAAATAGGGATTGGTCATAAACTTTGGAGAAATTACTGAAAACCAAATTAAGATTCATTTTTACTGATACTCAATATATTCAAACCATGGGGCAGTTGCTTCATGTTGTTTGTATAAAATAGCTGGAGGCGTGACATATCCAAGTGGATAAATTCAGAGTAGTGACTTATTCAAAGTAGGAAGGGCTGTTTCAAAGATTGTAACTAGTAGGATGTGGGGGATAGAGGAAGAAACCACAACACAGAGTTGCTACAGAAAGAAGTAGCATATAAAGATACTGAGTGGAGGCTTGGTCTGAATGCTTTCAGTACAGTGGACTTTAGTGAAAGATCAGGTAGTGGTATTAAATTGGGCCACAGTTTATCATCTTCAAGATGTATCTAGCTTTTTCAGCACTTTTTCCAAAGATTACTAACCATCAAGTACATTTTTCTTGTTATCCAGACTTAATTCATTTGTATGTAATTACAATACTGCACTTTGAAGCTGTTTCTCCAGCAAAACAGGTTTAGTATCGGAGATAATTAGAACTTAATCTTACCAAGAAGCAGTCTCTTTTACTTAGTATTTTTGTCCTCATATAGCTTCTATCTAATAAAATTATATTCAGTTACATAATTTGATTAAACCACTTTTCTATGCACACCATAAAGCTAGATTATGTTGGTTGTCTAGTCCAAGGAATCATCATCATCATCGTTTAACGTCCGCTTTCCATGCTAGCATGGGTTGGACGATTTGACTGAGGACTGGTGAAACCGGATGGCAACACCAGGCTCCAGTCTAATTTGGCAGACAGCTGGATGCCCTTCCTAACGCCAACCACTCAGAGAGTGTAGTGGGTGCTTTTACGTGTCACCCGCACGAAAACG
>NC_068981.1:106734582-106737140 GCF_001194135.2 Octopus bimaculoides
TGCTACACCAGTCATTGGGTATGACTCCTTCGTGTATCACCTGGTTCGTAATACGGGTGACTAGGCTATAGCCAACACTGCCAGATATTTTGAGCATCTCTGCAGTGATTCCTGATGGGCCGGGGGCTTTCCCGGTCTTCATACTCTTAATTGCTTTATCTACCCTGGTACTATCAACTCGGATAGCTGGTCCCTCTATTGGGTCGACATACGGCAGGCTCTCTTTCTCCCATTCATTCTCTTTATTAAGCAATCTATCGTAGTGGCATCTCCAGACCTCTTTCTTTGCATCCTCATTTAATGCAAGCGTACCATCATCCATGCGAACACATTTCTCTCCTACAACATCACTATTCTCTCTCCTCAAGGAATATTATGGTTAAAAAAATACAGGAACCAAAAAATATATTTTCATTTTTACCTTTTCAAGTATAAATTTGCAATAAGTAAAACACAATTAATGTATGAGGTAATTAACTTTTATTTTATATATTCATAGGTGTGTATTTCCATTTGCTTATTTCTTCATACAAATCATAATAAACATTTAGAAAAGTTATATTCATGTTTAAATTCTGGTGTGTCTGTAAGAAGTATTATCTGTCTCAGGATCAAAATAATTGTTGGTTATATGATAAAAGATTAATCTTTCAATAGGTCACTGCCAATGATATTTAGCTGTTTTAAAAAATACTATACAGTTTTTAGATTTCAATAGAAAATTGAAGTATCAAAATTTTGAGCTCCTTGAACATTAAAAAAAAAATAATGTAGACGTCTTGCAAAGAAATTCTAATGATTTTACACCACATTATTAGTTTTACCACCTTGTGTGTTATTCATTGACAATATATTAATTGGTTACTTGAAGCTAAGGGCCACAACAGCTGTATGCTTTAAGTGGTTGAGGCGACATGAATGTTTTAATTGGATATGATTGCATTAACATTGTATTTAAATTGGTTACCTCAGGCCACATAAAAAAGGATATTTTTATATATAATATGAAATATATATAAGAAAGTATTTACATAATTGTAGAAAATTGCAATAATTTCATATTGCTACAAGTTTACAATTATGAATTAATGGTGCACATTTTATGTACATATCTAATGTTATTATTGGATATGATTCCATTTCAATTTTTTTTTCATATTCTGCTTGCTTTACTAACTTTAATTAATAATTATTTGCCTCCCCACCCATAAAGTTGTCTGGTATGTATTATTATTATTGCCATGTTGCTAAACTAGATATCTGAATTCACTTGTGTTACGTTCCTGTCAACAACATGCTACTCAGTCCCTCTGTTGGGGAATTTATTCATGAATTCTTGAAACTGAAATGAATGATCCTGAATAATCTTTTATTTTTATTATGTAAAAGTAGAATGAAAATACATCAGCACAAAATACAGTACTCATTGAACCAATGAGGGGTCCTCTCATGACTTGAAATGGTTCTCCCTCAAATCACATTCTACCATAAAAAAAAACAAAAGAAAGAAAATGGATAAGAGAGAAAATTCTTGTTTGAAACACTTTTGATCATAGGTTTACTTGATCAGGGGCTAGTCAATGGCATCATGCAGTATTCTTTTTTCATGTTTCTACTTGGGAATTTATAGTTAAGCATATACACACAGATTTGATGTATTATTCAAAATTCTTTTCTACTTTACATATGCTTGTTCTCAAAGTCATATAAATAACATCTGTAGGACTTCTGAAGTTGCAGATTATCTTGTGAAATGCTTCTCTGTGTTGTTTTGATTGTTAGTTAGCTAGAATGTAGATTATAAGTTGTTAGCTGACCTTCCTTGGTTTAGTACATATATTATTATAGGATTGTTTTTAGACTTTTTCTTTTTATAAATTTACACTTTCTTTTATATGTGAATACAGCAGATTAATATTATGTTTATGCCTTCCATTTGCTTATAAAATACATGGCATTCAGTTCTTGATGACAGAACTGAGAAGACAAATGATCAATAGAAAAACAGGCAAGCAGAATATAAAATCTTACGGTAGCTAAGAAATGTCTGATAGAGAGACAGAAGAATAAATGCTAAATGAAAAGTTTACATTGTTGTATATTTTTGGAAATAAGGCTTAAAAAGCAAAATGCAAAGGTGAAAATGTCAAGTACTGACAATACTAGTAATACATAAACTTCTCTTTTTCCCATGTTGGTTCATAATTTTAAATCTTTAAAGCAGAGTGTTGATGCGTGTTTAGACATTGCTTGAAATAATGAACTGTAGAGCATGTTCAGGTTACACGTTCTTGAATGTAAAGATATGCGTGACAAAAACCCATCAGTTTACTAATTTTAAATCTCATACAATAAGGAAAAACCCATATAAAAAAGAGACCAACATTAAGATAAACTGAATGACTGTATTTTAGCACATAAGTGTAGAGAAAAACATGTTCAGCAGTTCATTCTCTCTCTCTCTCTCTATATATATATATATTTGTCTCTCTCTCTCTCTCTCTCTCTCTCTCTCTCTATATATATATATATATATATATATATATATATATATATAT
>NC_068981.1:106737150-106742988 GCF_001194135.2 Octopus bimaculoides
CTCTCTCTCTCTCTCTCTCTCTCTCTCTCTCTCTCTCTCTCTCTCACTCTCTCTCACACACACACACACACACACACACACACACACAAGTGTGGGATTTTTGTAATGCATTACATTTGTGAAGAGCTCAACAAATGATAAAAAATAGTATTTTCTGTTGAGTATTGGAGTTTCTTGTCTGCGTGTCATTATGATCCTATATTACAAAAGCAAGTATGTGTGTTTGTATTTGTATGAGTGTGACTGTTTAGAAATCAAAAGAGAGAACGGGTAAAAATATGCCAAAGAGAGGGTTTTTGATCAGAACATGAATTGCTAGTGTGAGAGATAGATGCTGTTACCTATAGACAAAAACAAGGATGAAAAACAAACAGATATGTTCCTAAGAAAAAGGTTAATACACTGTGTATAGACCAAATAGAAAGAAGACAATATTCTTTTCTACTCTAGGCACAAGGCCTGAAATTTTGGGGGAGGGAGCCAGTTGATTAGATCAACTCCCGTATGTAACTGGTACTTAACTTATTAACCCCTAAAGAATGAAAGACAAAGTTGACCTCAATGGAATTTGAACTCAGAACGTAAAGACAGATGAAATACTGCTAAGCATTTCGCCCAGCGTGCTAACGTTTCCTCCAGCTTGCTGCCCCAAAGAGAAGACAATATATATAGCTAACACAGAAGAAAGCAGTTATTTTATTTATTACATTTAAATGGTATATTGATTGCAATTTTATTTGGATTTTAGTTGTACATTTAACAAATTAAAATGTTACTTCATTGTTAATAAGGGCTCATACCTTGTTTATAAGACAATGGTTGTGAAATTTAGTCTCTGGAGTATTGATCACTGGTTAATATTGCAATTGTATCGTGAGTGCACCTGAGCTAAGTCTATAATTAAGCTGGCTTCAGTCCCTTTGGCTGAGATGTTTCCACTGCAAATTCACAATTGAATACTTAGTTTTAAAAGATGCACCTTGCTGCAAAAACAGTTTATAGTAAAATACATTATCAGTGTTTCTGTTGTGGTCCGAATCCATAGGAGTGTTGGAACTCTGTACTGTAAGGTAAAAAAGTTCTGTTCCAGTACAGCAAGGATAGCATTCTGTAGTACCAACTCACACTCAGGTGAACCTAGCGTCTATGAGTGTGGCATGACTAATTGTCCAGATTTTCGACAAATTATAACATCTTTTCCTAACACTGAAAAATAAATGCAAGAGATTAAAATCAAAATAAATGCAGAAAACCACACCAATTCCAACAAGCTACTGACATTTAGATGTTTCAAGACTCATCTGTAAACTTGTAGGTTATTATACATTTCATTGAACACTTATGCCATCAGTGGGGAAAATGGCTATAGGAAAATGACTGCAATTTTTCTCCGAACTCAGAGTTGTTGACATTGTATTTAATTCAATTACCTCATCAATAAACATTTGAAACATAAAACATACATGTATGATTATGTATGCATACACACATACTTTCTGTTTTGTAGTAACATACATAGCATGATCATTCATATATTGAGATGTTCCACTATTGTTACAATGTTCAGTGGCTACTGCATCTGAATGTTGACATCTCTGTGAATGATGTCTCTCACAGTTACTGATAATGGCAATCCCTTTGAATATTTTGAGTCAAAGTTTTAAAAACCATATAATCATCTTTTGTTTAATAGTTTATCATCCCATTGTCACTGCATTGGCTGAACATTGTCTTTCATCCCATTTATCTTTATTTCTGTTTATGTTGCTCCAGCCTTGGATGGTTCCAATATCATATCAGTTTTTCTATAAGTTGTTGCTATTCTCTTGTTCCACTCTTCTCCATTTCTGGAGAATAGTTGAGTGAATGATCCCTCCTGTAAGTGAGAGCGAGAGAGAGAGAGAGAGAGAGAGAGAAGGGAGAGAAGGGTGGGGTTGTATAAAAATCATTTCCAGTTCCCCATCACTGTTTGACAACTGGTGTTGGTGTGTTTATGTTCCCATAACTTAGTGGTTCAGCAAAAGAGCCTGATAGAACAAGTGCCGAATTTAAAGAGAAAAAAAGTACTGGGGTTGATTCATTTGACTAAAAATTCTTCAAGGCGCTGCCCCAGCAAAGTCACAGTCTAATGACTGAAACAAGTAAAAGATAAAAGATACTTAATTGTGTTACATCAATCTCAGAAGGATGAAAGACAAAGTTGGCCTCAGTGAGATTTGAACTCATTGTGCATAGAGCAAGAACAAATATCACAAGACTTTCTGCCTGACACTTTAATGATTCTGCTAATTCACCAACATTTCATCCTTTTAGGTTTAATAAAATATGTACTAGAGTGACATCTATGTTCATCATCTTTCAAAATTGTTGTTGTATCTACATGAATGGAATCATCATTTGTAAATTAGGAATTGTTTGGAGGATGATGCTTACTTCTGTGGATATTGCATGGAATAATGTTTGGAAATTAGAAAATATGTATCAACATTGTTTGCATCACATGCATATGTATGTGGTTTAAGGAAATTTTCAGTTGTCTACTGATGATTTCAATTGTATTGGGGCAGATCTCTGAAAAATTATTGTTCTCCCATTTATTTAGAAGCAAATATTCATTTAGAATCAAATGCCAAAAGGGACAAAAATGACTTTATTGTAAAGCATCAAGCTAAATAGAAATTGACAAGTTCATATAACCACTATACTATCAAATCTTGTTATAATATACACATGCACGCATGCATGCAAAATCACTAAGTGATAGAAGCAGTGGGGCATAGATGGCTGTTGCATAAAATAGTTCCAATGACAATAGTCACAAGCAGATCCTCACATAAAAACATAGTGAAACAGTCTCTGAATCTCTCCTATAATCATAATCTTCATCCACAGCAAATAATAAGTTAATTGTTGAAAGTCAATCTCATTGGTGAGATTTAATAAATATATATATATATATATGATCATTTAGTGATCTGCACAGAAGAATGTTCATTGAGTTGGATAGAATACATAACAGTTACTGCATTTATTTATCTCTTGTGACTACTTGGCATTTTTATTTGCATATGTTCAGTATTGTTGTATGTGTAGGATGATTGAGACAAATATAACAAAAGATATTGACAGATTGATGTGCAATAGAGATTACCAAACCGAACTTGCTTTTTTGTGTTTTTCAGAAAATTCTGCCTTCCTTAAAAATTAGCTGTTCTTTTTCTGCTCTATTGAATTATTTTGAACATAGCTGACGAGAAACATAATCATTCACCTATAATCAATCTCATTATTCATCAATTAATACTTAATACTTGAAAGTCATGTAATTGATAATTAGTGTGTAAATTGACATAGTCAAGTTACTTAATTTTAATTTAGAAAATTTACTGAAAAAGAAAAAAAAAAGGAAGAAGTGCTGTACATACTTTATTAAGAAATCTGTTACTTGTTTCAATTAATGAAATAATCAGTGTTATTGGCTGATAAAATTCCTGTTGCAGAAGAATGTGTTTGGTATGAAAAAGAAAAATGTTTATGAACTTTTGATTGGGAAAGCAAAATATTCAACTTGATATATGCAAAATTTTAAATGATATTATTTACAAGGTTATTCATTTGTCTAGATAGCAGAACAGTTTACTTGAAATGTAAGAGAAAAAACAGGGAACAGAAATGTCAACTTGAGAGTTTATTGGTGCAGCACAGTATTTTATCTTCATAAAAACAAAACGCACAAAAAAACTCAGTTAGGTCTCCATCAGCCACTGTTCACCTTATATCTGCATGATTGCATAGTGCTGGGCAATTTTTTTAAAGACCATCAGTGACTCATGCATGCAAACTACTCATCCTCTGGCCACTGATGTCTATTCAAAGGAAAGGTTGTCATGCCAAATCAACTGCTCTGGATTGGTACTTTTTGTATCAACTCCTGAATGAAGAACAAAGTTGACCTTCCTGAGTTGGAGTGATTATCTTGAGGCATTTTAACCAGCATTGTAATGATTATGCCAAATCACTGTCTTATAATACTAATGCTTCTATAGCAATGAAAATTGGTTGCTTTTCTGTGTGTGTGTGTGTTTGTGTTAGATGACAACCACTATGCGCAGTGATGTGTTGTAAGACCCACTCAACCTGCACCATCCAGCAAGAAAAGCACAAATCTAAATGATCATCATCACTCTTTAACATCCATATTTCTTGCATAGATAACTCATTCCGTGGGCAGGTGCCCTTCCTCTTACCAACCCTTGGCTTAATGCTCATTTACAACTGACACATGATGCCTAGGCATGGGTACACACATACACTTGCACATAAACACATACATACATGTGTACACACACACACATACATGACAGGCTTCTTTCGGTTTCTGTCTATAAATAACAAATTAAAAGTTGATAAACTAGAATGGCTTTCCATTATCTCTTTCAGCAGTTCATTAGAAGATTTAAGAACTACAATTGAATGGTATACTTGTCAGTTAGACAGTGTCTTTGCTTGCTTATATTGTACAATGAGGGTGGATTGACCTGAAGGAATAAAGTATTGGACTACATAGCTAGTGAACTCTCCTTTGCTGCAGGCATTAAATTGTTTTTGCAAGCAGAACACCTTATCTGACATTGTCTCTATCTAACTGCAAGCATCTGAGGATGTTACCTGCGATAGACTAGTGCATTGTATAGAGAAAGAATTATTTCTCTCTCTTAATGTTATAAAACTGGAGCTAATATATAAGGATGCTACAATCATTAAAGGTGGCAATTACATAATACAAATGTTGAAAAGAACAAAAATTGGGTGCAGTTGTGTTAGACTTCATGTAGAACTTAATTACATCACTAATATTATTGATTTTCACTCTATAATTAATTCTGTTTAGTAAGAATGTTCGGTTGTGTCTAATTTATTATTGGAGCATTCTCTCATTTAAGGTTAACAATAAATATTTGTTTGTTTTATTTATCTTGAATCGCTGACTATATCTCCATTTCTCCTAACAAGAAAATTGAGAATTAATTTATTTGACCTATCTAGTTTCAATTTTTGGTTTGTACTTACTGTATTAGAACACCTGTACTAATGTACCTGATAGGTGTCAGATCCTTTTTGTAAAATCAGTATCTAATGATATTTCCAAATTTGTAGCAAAAGATATTAAAAAAAAAAATCTTATGATCAATAATTGATTTCTGTATAGAACATAATTAAAGGACAGTAACACCAGTGATGTTTTTTTCTTATTTAATAACTGTCTAGTTCATATTGTTTGAATTTTAGATGCATTCTATTTATAAAGCAATATGTTATGTAGCTGTACATTATAGTGCACTACACAATGGTTGCTTCATTAACATCTGTTTCCGAGAAATGTAGAAGTTTGTCACTATTTTGTGTTTGTTTTGTGTTGAAAATAAGTTCCATAAATTTTAACATTATTTCTTTGAATTTATGTTAGATATAATTCTCTTCAGCTTCTGATTTCTATTTGTTTATTTGTTCATTTTTCCATAAACTTGTACTTCTCTTTACTGCAACTGTTACCATAATATATTTTCGACATCTGTTTAACTCAGTAAGAACTATTACACCCCCTCCCTGGCTACCATCATTAGTTTAGAATTACTGTAGACCAGCTGTGAATAGATTCTGATTTCATGTTCGAACAGAGCAGACATCCTTATTGTTTTATATATTTCATGACTTAAAAAATTATAGCTCAGCCAAAATGTTTTTTAATTATGTTGATGTTATTTCTCTAAATCAAGTAATGCTATGTATGTATATATATATATATATATATATATATATATATATATATATATATAT
>NC_068981.1:106743502-106756316 GCF_001194135.2 Octopus bimaculoides
GTATATATATATATATATATATATATATAACACAAATAATAAATGAGTATATGCATATATACGTACAGGTATGTGCATACCTACGTCTACCTGTATATATAGGTGCATATCTGGGTACAGGACATTGCAAACAAAACATACACAAGAAAATAATAATAACCAGAGTACAGAAAACACACCAGCCACATAGAGAACATTTTCCTTCATCAGCTACCCCCATTTTAACACTGGCGTTTCGAAACACATATATATATATATATATATATATATATGAAATTTTGAATTTAGTTCACGGACTCCCAGTACTACCTTTGCAGACCACCAGGGGTCCACAGACCACACATTGGGAATCACTGGAATATATGTCTTTCTAAGGAGAATAGTGAAGAGTATTACCATTATCATTACTGCTACCTATACCAATTAACACAGCAGATATTGTTCAGTCATAAGTTTTCCTGAAGATATTTCTCTAATGAAGGCTTGCCTCTATTTTCATGATAGACATAAAATACAGAGCTGCTGCACCTTTTTCTTGTTTCTGATAGACTATGCTTGAAGATTTGCTAATTAGTTAGTTTTAATTGTATAATGCATGACTAAACTTTCACTTAGCATCTTAATCCTAATCCAGCTCTAAAAAATTTTTGTCATGATCTCAGCAATATAGAAACATATTTTTAATTATTTCTTTAATTTCTAGAGAAGAATAATTTAAGATTATGTTTGTGTTATTAATTGCAAATGATTAACTACCTGCTTAGGGCTCACTGGATTGAACATTTAATTAAGACATGTTACTCTACTAGTCTTGATTAGTTAGTTGCTCTAGCTGTAAGCTATCAATTGTAGCATGAATGTTCAGCTGTAAGATCTACAAAGTTCTCACAATTTTTAATTCCTATATCAATATCTGGTTTGGTAGAACAGCTTTAAAACATGAAAAATGTTAAAGATGGACCTCCACCCCTCAATAATAAATTAACAACATAGAATAAGTAGTAAAAACAAAGCTACAGCCTTATAGCCATTATATTGTGTTTGTTTTTGTCTGAGTTTCTGCATTATCACTCTACATTTATTACTCAGTCTGCTAGAAATAGCCTCCCTTAACGCTTTTGTTACCTCATTTCTGTTGACATACACTGGTTTTGTTTCAGTTAATTTTAAAAATAATGAAGAATTTAGTATAATATCTTTAACCTTATTTAAGCTAGTTCTTGGAACATAAATTAATACAAAGTTTTGATGCAAGGTTTTGATTTAGTTCACATTACAACAGGAAGTGTGTATCATAGAATCAAGGGTGGTCCCAGGGGGTTTGGTATCAAAAGGGTTAATTCACATCCATTAGCATTTAAACCAGCTATATCTGGCCTAAATATTTTACTTGTTTTATGTTCAAACCAGCTAGATCTGGCCTCTCACACCTACCCTACAATATCATTCTAAAACTATACAATCACATTACTGAAATCTCAAATCTACAAGATAATACATGGTTAATTCAAAACAATATGAATAAATAAGCATTACATTTGACAGAATGCTAAAGGGTTAAAAAAAGAAAGAGAAGCATAAATCAACACATTTATGAAAACCTACTGATAGAAAATAAAATACTATAGATATCATAGTATAGTTATATAGAGATTTTTTTTTTTTGATCAAGCAAAGTTGGCCAATTATTTTAGGGAAGAGTATCATACCAATAAAATGAATAATATTATGTTATTGGTACTGGTTTTATTGAGTGTTTAATGAGTGAATGGGTAAAGCATCCAGACTTAACAGACTGCTCATCTTGATTCTACATTTAAGAGCTTCATCTTTTGAATAACTTTCACTAGTGATTTATTTAAATCCAGCTTATCATGAGAATCTGTAAAAGAGCTTTCTTCAGATAAATAAATGCAAGATAAAAATTAACTGAAAACTACATTTGTGGTTTGAAATTATACAAACTACATTTTATCCAATTATAGTTCCATCCAACATTAACATTATTAATGAAAAAAAATTCTACTCATATAACTTTCCCTATTGACTGCTTCTTTTTCTACTGTGGCTGCCTACTGTATCAGTTACCAAAGTTAACACAATCTAATTAACTGAGCAAGATATTAGCATAATACAAGCCTATTTCAAGGTTTTTAACATTTTAATTCATATTTTTAGCTCTGAACTTGAGCACAAACATATCACAGAAGATCTCTTTTGAGCCTAATTATTTTAGTAGTCTATATCTCTGCTGGTCACAGAGGTAGTACCATAGCTAATGAAGGTTATTCAAGGTGTGGTTATCGCTAGTTGAACACTATATCTTTGGTCACTGTTCTACCAACATCAAGTTTGCAGGTGATGAAGTTGATTGCTGTGAACAGCCAGACACTCAACGGAAGGAAGCTGAAATAGATGATTATAAACTGTAAAGTCAACTAATTATGCACACTTTCCTTTTTTGGAAAGTGTCTGCATCTTCATACTATGCATGTTGCAGATAACTTCTATTTACTTCAGTTCTGAGAGTTGTCTTCTATCTACTCTTTAGTTGGTAACCACTTGTAGTAACACTCCCACTACTATTTTATGATTTATTTCTGTCATTACTAAATTGAAGTTAAGTATGTATAAGTTTTTGGTGCACTTAGATGATTATTTTAATTCAGTAGTTTTTAATTCACTCAGTTTGTCTAGATATAGTTTTTATGCTAGTTTTCCATAATTATTACTTAAACATAATTACTAGCTTGTGTTTCTACCCTACATTCAGTTAAACTAATGTATTTTGTTCTCAACTCTTTTACACACATCATACCACAGAAGTTAGTAGTGATGTGCATATTGGAATGGAGAACAGTTGGGTAGGAAATACACTGAGAAGCTTATTAGCTGTAATGAGGGAAGATAATGAAATTGCTTGACAGCTCACCAATGATCATATCTGAACCTACATTTTCTTCTGTATGAGGTATAAACATAGATGAACTAGTTGGTGGTAATTTGGATTTTTCTCTATGCCACAATTGGTTTTACAGTGTTTTTTTAACAATCAGTTCCTGGTTGGACACCTTATCACCGACAGTAATTTTGTTATGGCACTAACAAAATAGTGCTTATCTACACATACTATAAGTCTTATCGAGCTATTATTATATATATCAGGCCATGCTGGCTCTTTCTACTGCAAGTGTTTCATCGTGACAGTACAGTTAATTTTGCACTCCTCAATTCATGAAAAGGTTGCAAGTAGATACCATATCATATAGACAAATAAATGGATTTAGATTTAGAGACATTTTTTTTTTGATGTTACAACATCGGTGATATTTTGTAGCTTAAGACTAGGGGGATTAAGGTGGGTGGTGTTCAGTTTGATGTCTGTAGAAACAATTTGGGCAGGGAGGAAATTCCAGAGGGTACAGTTATGGAAAAAGAGTAATGGAAAAGTGTTCGGTGCAGAGGCATAGGAGCTGAAACCTTGCATGGTTGAGGAAAGAGGATGACATGAGTGGAGAGCATATACAACTACCTAATTCAGATGAGTAGAATAAAATTTATTTCGCAGGAGCCTAATACTTGAAATTGGAGCTAAGCGAAGGTCTTTAAAAGTTGTTCAGTTATTAGGTCACCCTGAAATAATTTCTTTTGAATTTTCCTTGAATTCATTCCATTCTGGTTTACTCCCTCCACTACAGTGCAACTAGCTTCTTTATTTCCTCCATGTTATCCCCATCCCATCCCAGTCCACCTCCATGTTATTACGTTTGAACAATTCTAGATATCAATATCAATACTACCCACTCTGAAACTAAATTATGTTTCTCACTCACTCCCATACAGACAAGACATTATTCTATTCTTTTTCAGTTCCTTTCACATCTCTGCATATTGTTTGAGATTCATTAAACTGGGTTGTATTACCACAAGCTATTGAAACAGGTTAATGTCTGTAAGTAATATTGTGCAAGAACTTATTTTAATTCCCTCCAATTCATGTTACAGAATTTTACAAAGTTGTACCAAAGCACCAGATTTCAGATGCATAGAAAAGAAATTGTATTTTAACCAACTCAGCAACATATCTATAGGGTAATTCACGAAGGAAATAACTTTAGTTTTATTGAATAAATGAGGTTTTTAAAGTGTTCATTATAGCTACATCATTGAGTTACCTATATAAAATATCAGTTATTTAGTTATATAGACATTTATGCTGTGTTAAGTTCTGTCTATTTGATTCATTGTTTTTCATTGTCTTGTATCTGCTCTTCCTATGAAATAGTGAAACCTACATGGTTAGATTCAGAAATAGATCTAATTCTTGTTACAGCATTAATGGAAGGCACTGGTGTTTGTATAGAGAATAGAAAACTTTACTAGATGCTTACAGTATTTAGCTCAGTGTGGCACTGTTCTGAGTTAACAATTTTGAGAGAGAAAAAAATCAAGAGTTGGCTTGAATCTGATCCTCTGGGTCAATTCCAAATATTACCATTGAAAAGAAACTGGAGTCAGTTCAATTATTTAAATAGCGTGTGTTTATATATATATTTATATATATATATATATATATATATATATATACTACATATGTGGAAATCTGTGGGTGTGTTTGTTTGTGGTGTTATCTAACTCTTCCTACATTGTTTTATCGATTTTGATGAAACTTGATGTGTGAGTAGAACTCATGTTTGGAAAACTAGTGACATACTTAGATTGTTGAAAAATTCAATAATAGGGCCCCTGGAAAGGATTCTTATATCTACTACATATAACTTATATATTATTTTGAAACATCCAAGGGAAATAACTCATTCACTCCTGAAAGGGGCCCTTATATATATACCCAAGGGAAATAACCCATTCATGTTCGTAAATTATTTTGTATAAATCAAATTGAGTATGCTTATTTCTTAGTACTTGAGCTATTTGAGTTAATTTTGCAATTTATCCAGTACAACGCTTAAACAAATAAATAGTATTTTCCTAAACAATAGATCCACTTAATTTGGTTAGTGACTTATTCACATATATACCAACACTAGCATTGCTGAGGGTAATATTCTCTACGAATGCACAAAAGCATTTTTCATAGTTATTTACTTTGAATTGTTATTTTCTCATAACATGTTGATGTCAATGAAAGTTTTAAAATTCTAATCTGAAATTCTTATGTTATCAGACTCTGACATTATAACAGCTGTTGTTATTACTGTAGGGTGAGATTAAATGATATCTACTTATTTATAACAGACTACCAATATTTTTATGCTTGCAAGATGTACCAGTAACCTATATTATGATCAAAACTGTTAGAAAAATAAATCAGAAAGGGTAAATGAATGCGATTAAACAATAACTGTTTCTTTCTTTTCATAAAAGAACTATTTGTCTTACTCAAGCTTATTTTTCTTAAAACACAACAACATTTCTATATATTTATTATTTAAATTTATCTTTGTAAGTGCAATCACATCAACAGATATTTTGCCGATGTTACAGACAACTTGTCAGAAACATGTTCATGTTTTTTGTTTTGACATTGATTCTATTTCTATTTCCATTGATATGAAAAGAATCGGATGCATGTATTCAATTTAACTTAATTTTTATATTCATTGAACACCACTACAAAGAAAGTGAATTGCATCTAACAAAGAGGAAAAAAAAAACAATTATAAGAAATAACTATTAATAAAGATAACAATTGATGAACACAATAAACATTAACTGATGATCACAGTGAGTTAGTTACAAATATGATAATAACATAATACCTTGAAAAGCTGACCTTGAGCCAGGTGGTGGAAGCTCTTATGTAGCAGTAAGGTAAGCCTACTGTGATAATAAACATTCCCGAACTACCAACACAATCTATAAATGAATATTTATGAATACATCATATTTTGATCTGTTCAATATCTGTTCATCTTTAACCTCATACTTCTATATTGGGTTTGGACTTACCAGCATTGTTTCTTAAAGCAGAGCACATGTAGAATAGCAAGATATTAGATGAGAACATTAAACTCTGCATTAGAAATAAATGCTTTTGCTTTAGAATCCTGTCCAGAAAAACTGTTTGAGAATAAGGTATTTAATGACAGTCAAGGAAGAAATCTATTAGTGTTAAGTATATATGTGTGTATGCATGTATGCACACACACGCACGCACGCACGCACGCACTCACGCACGCACGCACGCACACACAGTTGATTTTTTATTCTACTTGCAGTGAAGTACCTGATGAATTGGCTGGTAATTTGTATGATGTAACACATCACTTATGGATAGATTACCATGCTATTGAAACATATGTAGCTTGGTTTGAACTGTTATTGCCCATTCATCTCCTTTTATTATATTTCTTTGCCACATGACATATGTAACTAATGTTACTCCTGTGATTGTAGTTGTGGGGTACCAGATATCATTAAATAATTGTTCTTAATCTTGAGATGAAATGATAAAATAGGAACATTATTAATTATTTAATGTTCCTACAGTGTAAACTGCTAGAGCTACTGAGCTAATATGCACAATCAATGTACACTCATATAACACATAGTGTGTGCATGTGTGTGTGTCTGTTATTTAGACATAAAAATATTGTAGCTATTGTCTGTAATGTTATGTGGTAGTGATTGTTAAGAATTTTGTGTGTTGAGTATGTATCTATCTACATCTCTCTCACATTCAACTCATATCTTTTACTTTTTTCAGTCATTAGACTGTGGCCATACTGGGACACCTCTTTGAAGAAGTTTCTCTTTTGCTGGACCACTGAGTTACATGGGACATAAACATACCAACACTGATTGTCAAGTGCTGGTGGAGGACAGACACAAAAACACACACACACAGTGGGCTACCTTCAGTTTCTGTCTACCAAATTCACTCAAGGCTTTTGTCAGCTTGACTATAATAGATGATGCCCAAAGTACCATGCAAATTATGAAGTTTTTGTGATCAGATTTGTGGGCATAATGATATTGAATGCTGGGCAATCTACATAGAAAAATGAGTATTGGTTATTACAAGTACAATTAGTAGTTGTTACAATGCATTGGTTAGCGAGTGATGCAGTAGTGAGTGATTTGAAGCCTTTAAACATAACTTTTTACCAAGATAAGGATTTCTAACTCATTAGCACATTCTGAAGGTTTGTCCAAAAAGGTCATCAAGTACGGTATCTTTGTGAGCTTTAACTGCATGCATCATATTCTTTACTGTTGTATGCAATGATGTTGTTGCATCACATTCTTCAGAGGCAGTGAAGTTTTAGTGATTGGCTCTCTTTTGTTCTTGCTTTCACAAGAGCTGTACTAAGTATTGATAAAACAAATCCCAATAATATGTTGAAGTTAATTTAATTGATTATGTTTTTTCTCTGAGGAAAAAAAAATCCTCTTGTTTCTGCCAAATAAATAAATAAATAAATAATAGAGATTGTTCTATATTTAAGAGATGAGGAATTATGTACATTATTTACATTTGATGGATATTTGTCCTCATCTTGTTTGTTGTTAACACAATGTTTCAGCTGATATACCTTCCAGCCTTCATCAGGTGTCTTGGGGAAATTTTGAACCTGGGTTCTTATTCCTAAGGTATTTTTCAATGTTATTATTATTATTATTATTATTATTATTATTATTATTATTATTCAGGTCACTATGCCATATGCCCGTGGGCATATGGCATAGTGGTTAAGAGTGTGGGCTACTAACCCCAAGATTAAGAGTTCGATTCCAAGCAGTGATCTGAATAATAATAATAGCATTGAAAAATACCTAAGGAATGAGAACCCAGGTTCGAAATTTCCCCAAGACACCTGATGAAAGCTGGAGGGTATATCAGCTGAAACATTGTGTTAACAACAAACAAGATAAAGACAAATATCCATCAAATGTAAATAATGTAAGAAAGATTGTGTCAGGGAAATGTTGTTACTATAGAAAAATACAGAATGTCAAAATACAATACAATATCTAATCCATTGCTTCGTTTTAAATTCAGATTTCATCAAGATTGACATTTTTTGTTCATACACACTTAAAATAAGATTCAGGTATTGTGCTTGAAATATATCCTCATCTTTTGATATATGTTATACTATGTATAGTGAGAAAAGTTAAAAAATTATTATTTCTAAATAACTGCTGTCCTTGGAATATTCCTCTTATTGTTAAAGGGTCGGTTCCAACTGTCTTCTCTTTTCTTTGTGCTGACATACTTTTCCATGGCCAATGCGTGTCTTTAATGTTGGTACTGCTTTGTTTCTATAGTGTCCCTAGTATCCATGAGTATGGAATGCTATCAAATACCTTTTGGTAGCCATCCCAAAGTCATACTAAATTTTGCTTTCCTCTTTTTACTGTCTTCTGTGATTTCTCAGTTCACCAGTAACTGCTCTTTATAGCCATACATTTCTTCCCAGCATCCTTTCTGTTTTTCTAGTAATATATTGTTGTTGTGGTCCAGGTTTGTAATGAGTCTGTTGTACAGGATGGATGTGAAAACTTCATAAGTTGGTGGCAAGTGTGTTATAGGTTTATAATTTTGTGAGTTTCTGTTATTTTGTTTTGAGGGATCAGTTTGTTTTTTCTGTTCAGCATCCTGTCAAGCTCTATTTCTGGCTTGTTTATCATTTAATTGATTACTGTTGCTATATATTCATGGGTATTGCATAGATGTTTTAGCTAGAAAGTAGGAACTTTGTCAATTCAAATGTTTTCTGTTAGTCTGCAATGTTTAAAGTATTTGTTATTTTTTTCCTTCTCTTTAACCAGGGACCAAGCTTGTGGTATTTATTGCTTTTATGTTTGTCCTCTTTTCTGAACCATTGTACATTTTTATTGTGCCATATTCTTTCCTTGTATCCCATTTTTATTATCATTATCATATCAGCAGAGTTGCAGAAATAACTGAGTACTGGACAAAATATCTTTTTTTTTTGTTAGAACAGTGACTCTCTTACAGCACGTTGCAGTACACTGGTGTTCTGTGAAATGTAAGTAGGTGTGACCAGAAAATTAATAAAATTACATCTAAAAAATGTGAAAAATAAAATCTCAACTTCTAAAGATTACATTTTGATAACTGTGAGTCATTTCAGTAAAGAAATAATTTATAATTTTCTAAAGTTTAAATCATTTATATCTATCAGCTAAAATATATGTTTTTTTTTTCAATACATTTTTAAAACTTAATATTCAAAATGTTATAGAGTGTTTTTAGTTGGATTATGAGTTTAAAAAGAAAGTTTGGGAACCACTTCTCTATATACAATGCTTCAAGTGGAGTCAGTGACAGAATAACAACATAATTGCTTCAACTGCTCTCTGCTGACAAACATTTTCCAAAAATATCATTACAATTTAAAAAATAGGAACTACTTATGAGAGGACATGATATGTAGGACAGAATACAACAAAACCAGAATAATTATAACAAGATTGTTGTTATTGTGTTGGATTCTGTAGTGTAAGAATAAATTTTTAGTGAATTGAGTTCTTGACCTGATTTTGATTTCTAGATAGAACCATTTCACTTGTTCTTATGAAAAGCTTGAATGTCACTTTGTTCTATATCTTCCCTTGTACATATCTGAGAATTTATGTCTGGATAAATAATTATTTTTACTAGAAATATTTGAAGAGCAATATTGTTTGGAATACCAGTGGCAATTTTAGTAGTATTTTTAGTTTGCCCTGGATAGTTCTGCTATTACTGACAGTTGCCTTGCTATCTTATTACACTGATTTGAACCCAACTTACAAAAGAGTTAAACTTTTTACGAGTAGGTCTTGTGGTTTGCAATGATCTCCATTAAACAACTAATTGAATTGATCTATTGAAAAATAAGCTTTTGTGTAGTGCAGTATTAGTCACAAAATACAAACTGTTCATCAGCTTGAACGTTGCACTCTTAACAGTATAGCCATATCTTAATTTTTCATAGCAACATTTTAAAAATTAATGAATTATTACTGTTTTTAGTTTGGCATATGGCTCAGTGGTTAGAGCATTGGGCTTACAATCATGAGGTAGTGAATTTGATTCTGGACCAGGTTGTGTGTTGTGTTCTTGAGCAAGACACTTCATGTTGCTCTACTTCACTCAGCTGTTGAAATGAGTTGCAACGTCACTGGTGCCAAGCTGTATTGACTTTTGACTTTCCCTTGGATAACGTCAGTAGTGTGGAGAGAGAGGCTGGTATGCATGGGTGACTGTTGGTCTTCCATAAAAACAACCTTGCCTAGACTTGTCCCTTGGAGGAGAACTTTCTAGGTGCAATCTCATGGTCATTCATGATTGAAGGGGGTCCCCTATTACTGTTTACAGTTTAAATATTTCGTTCTTGTCTCCTAACAAACTACAAACCTCTAATCCAAGCTAAATGTTAGTAATGCCATCCAACTAATTTAGATATGACTCCAGCAGCAGCAGCATTCTTGTGGTTTATTAGGGAACAGACTCTATTTGTCCTCTTTTAAAAAAAACCGAGTCGGTTTTGTAATGAAGATAGTATAGTCACCTGAATTGATATCGCTGTCTTACTATTTTTATTAGAACATTTAAGCACAAAGAAACAGGAAAGAAGAGAGATAAGAAAGAAAAGAAGGTTGGGTAAAGCAGCAGACAATGGAGGAGGAAGGAGTCAATGTGCCACATATCCCAGAACAAATGGTGTGCTCAGCTTGTCCCATTGTAATGACCATGATGGCATTGCCACAGAGAATGGCCAGTGACACTGGCTGCTGCAGCCACTCCACCTCCCAGGACTCATTTCTCCAACAGGCGACCTTTATCCTTATTTTGTGGATGAAATTGGTAGTATGGGGTCCAACAACACCTGACATCTATCAAATCCACTGATTAAGGTGAAAGGCAAAGTAAATCTTTGATGAGAATTCAACTTAAAAGTGTGAAGAATGAAACTAAATGCAGTAAAAGCAACACTACAATGTCTTGAATATATCAATTTCCCTTGAATTTTCATAAGAATAAAGTGCCCTCAGCAAGTGCATTCCAGTAGCATAATTTAAAAAAAAAATACCTGTAGCCAAATATTATAAAATGAGAAGAAAACAAATTGTTCTCTCCTCTTAAACAAAGTGGGAAATTTGTAATGTAAAATACTCTACCTTACGATAATTTCCTTGTATCTGTTTTGTATTTCTTCTTTTCAATGCACACCAGCCAGTGTTAGTGATAGTATTTAATTGTTGTGTTCTATTGTTTCTAAAGGCTATGTTTTTTTTTCATGTGGTTTTTTATAGTTTATCATTTTTTCTTTACACAATTTCAGGCTAATTTGAATGTATTTTAAATTAAAAAAAATAAAAACAGAAAAGATGCCCAACTCAAAAAACATATAACCAAAGTAGAAAAATGGCAATTTGTATCGATTTCTTTTTTCTATGTTACTCTTTGGAGTTAATTTTGTTTCTTCACTCATTCCTTCTCCTCTGTAAATTCTTTTGGCATTGCCCTCAAGCCAAATGAGAGCACCCAATTTTCTATCTCTCCTCTTCCTCCTCTTGTCTTTTAATCAGATGCTTTACTTTATACTATAGTATCTTTGAGATATATTGTTTTGTTTTTATTTTAAAACAATGCATTAGATATCTATATGTATAAAGTAATGAAAGACTATATAAAAATCTCTCCTTATAATTATGATCAAATTCAGCAGTGTAGTGTTTTACTAAAAACTTTATTTAGGCTGTCATATACACTGAACAGAATCTCCGACTTAGGATTTTAAAATGGTAAAAATTGCTCATTTTAATGCATTAATTTGTAAAGTAGAGATACATATTCTTCATAACTTGAATGAAATATGTGTATCTATATAAAAAAAAAAACACAAAAACATCATGCATTTAGTGTATTTAAACAATTAGAAAATGAATGTCATTGTCATTATTGTTAGTGTCTTAATTCAGTAAGGAGAGTAAATGTTTAGCCCAAAGCAGACTTGATCAAGCAAGTCTATGATCTGTCTTTCAAAGATATTAGATAATGCAGGTCTAGATATATTCTTTCTTTTCTATGATGGTTACATAATTTCAGGGCAATTTCAACCACTATTTCTAGTTAGCTACATTACGATACAGAGGTTCTCACACTAGCTTGAGTAGTAAAAGTAGTTGGACTAATAGTTGTAATAATTATTAGTATTGTTACAATGACTATTTAAGAACTACAATAACATATCTTAAGTAATCAGCTTTACTCACTTGAAAAGAAATACATATTGTGTGATCACAGATTGCTGTTGCACTCCTTAAACTATCACACAAGTGCTCTTACTTTGCATTTATTATTTTGCCATTGTCATGATCAAGATCATTGATAATACTTGACAGCCAACTTTGATTACTTGTGCTCTAAGCTTTGTATATTTTTCTGTTATCTCCATTGTTGAAATGATAGTTATAACTACATAAGAAGTATCAAAGGATCATTTATCTAGTTGGCAGGTTTACTTTTTTTTGTTAATGGCCTCTTGCAGACTCCATTCTATGTACCAAATCTTATCTGCTGCCTACTTTATAACTCTTACTTAAAACATTTATATTCTACCAATAGACTTATTGACACAAGTATGACTGTGTGGCCTAGAAATTCACTTCCCAACCACATGGTTTTGGACTTAGCCACACTGTGGCACCTTGTATGTCTTCTACTATAGCCTCACACTGATCTAAGACCAAAACCTTGTGACTGGATATAGTAGGCAGAAACTGAAAGAAGCCTACCATATATATATATATATATATATATATATATATATATATA
>NC_068981.1:106756578-106762759 GCF_001194135.2 Octopus bimaculoides
TATATATATATATATATATATATATATATATATATATATATATATTCATTTATTTATTTATTTAGAAAGTAAGTTAAAAGTTATGGCTGGTCATAAAGTGATTATTGGTTTCACACCTATAAAACTCTTAGCAGGTGCAAAACCTATGTTCTCCCTATGACCAGCTGTAACTTTTAATTTCTTTAAAAAAAAATATATTGCTGCTCTAATGCTTTAGAGTGTGCTTCTCTTTTGGACATATAAACTACTGGCGATATATGTATAGTTTATGATGTTATACAAAACTCATGGGGATTGTAAGAGAAGTGTGTATATCTTGTTTATTTGTCTTTGTCTGTTTTCCCATACTAGCATGGGTTAAATGAATATACTATTAAGGTATTGTTTTAAGCTGATAGGCTTCTTGTTGCTAACTCTTACTGTTTTCCAAGCAAGGTGTCTTTTATCCCATTTGTCTTCAAAGGTGCAAAACTAGTGGATGATTTTTGACTAGGAAAATGATAACTTCACCACCAAAGGGATTTCCAGTGAAGTGCAAATGTTAGCATACACAGACAAGTGCATGCACATGCGCACACGCACACACACACACACACACACATACACACACACACACACACACACACACACACACACACACACACACACACACACACACACTTTCAGTTTCTGCCCACAAAAATCCACCCAAGTCTTTGGTCAACTAGGGTCTGTTGTAGAAGACACATACCCAAAGTGCTGTGCTAGGGAATTGAACATGAAATCACATAGTTGAGAAGTGAACTTCTTAACCTTATAACTATGTAGCTATACTTGTGCCAATACATGTATGCGTATATACATATGTGTGCATGCATGCATACATACATACATACATACATACATACATACATACATACGATAAGTACTTCGTCTTGGCAGATGATAGCCATCTCAATTAATTTCCATAATGTCCATATATTCAGAGATGACTCTTGTATTTCTTTAACTTACGTTGTGGTTGTTTTCTAAATTGTAACTATCCATAAAATAACTGCTTGGAAGGTCTCACATCTGACATACTCACATGGTGCCCTACTCATTGCAGTTGACTTTTTAACTAAGTGCAACTTGGTAGATACACAGCTAGCCCTCTAAAGTATATCTGTATCTGACAGCAAATCTTCCCAGTTTACCTTCAGTATTCCGAGGCATTTTTGATGGAATCTCTCAAGCACTTTTACATGCCTACTATGAGTAGTCGAAGTCTTGCATGTATACAAGAATGTTGTCTGTATGCATGTTTTGTAAACACTGATTTTTATGTGAGCTGTAATACTTCTATCTAACTTCTTATCAAGTTTGCTGGATGCTGTTCTTGCTTTTTTGATTCTTAGTATAATTTTAAAATTCCAACTGTCATCTCTTGATAGCTCAATTTCCAAGTGTGGAAATCTATTCACCACTCCTAACCATGTGTTTTTCACATAGAGATTAGGTTCCACATAGTGTTCATCAGGTACTGGCATGACCATAACCTTGGTCTTTATATAAACTTCACTTTATGCCAAAGACATCACATTCAACAGAAATCAGGTCCATTAAGATCTGCATATCTTCTTCTATACATGCTGTGAAGTTAGCTTTATATGAAAGTTTTCTAAAATTCTGAAATGTCTTTGATTTACTAAAGAAACTATTAGTTGAAAATCTTTCCTGAGGTTTGAAATTTTATTTGAACATCTTTATCACAGTTTGAAAGGCAGTGTAATGAAATATATTGAGAATAATGTTGATGTTAGAATGTATCCCTGTTTTACTCCATTGTCTGGCAATCTCTTCTGGAGGCTCTCCATTAAATGCATCACTGGCTTTCATATTGTTGTGCAGTTCTTTAAACATGTGCACAGATTTTGATAGACAGCCAAGTTTATGGAGGATCACCACAAAGCCTCTCTGTTGAGTGTATTAAATACTTTAGTAAGATTAGCAAATACCCGATAGAATGGGACTTGATATTCTATATATTTGTAATGAAATTGCCTTGCTGAGAAAATTATGTTCATTGCTCCTCTCCTGACTTAGTAGCTAGATTGGATTTCTGGTAAAATTATAGGACAGCTGTCATGCATTAGACTGTCAAGATGACTATAACCATGGAAATTGTCCCATTACACACTTATGTCCTTTACATTTATATCTCTGTATACTGCAGACTGTGACACGTGTGTGTGTATATATGCTTATATACATTTACACATGCATACACAGATATACCACAGGTAGGATCTTCACAGTGGGGATGATGGATGACAAAAGATCATGACTCCTGGCAGTATCCTGTGCTTCAGAAGACACATCAAGCTAAGTAAGATCGTGGTCATCCTTGCATACAGCGTGTCCCCTGCATCCCTTTTCAGTTAAGTGATCCTAACCTTGCAGGCTTGTGTGTGCTAGTGCCATGTAGAAAGCACTTATCCCAGTGCCATGTAAAAGCGCCCAGTACTTTCTTTAAAGTGGTTGGTAGAAATAATGCCAAAACAGACATGGAGCCTGGGCAGCTCTTCAGCTGGCTAGCTCCTAAGAAATCATCCAACCTATGCCAGCATGGAAAACAGATACTAAATGATGATGTAGGGTTGGTGGAGATTCAAGTAAAAATCTATGATTTTCAATGGTCTCACAGTTTGAAATAAGTAATTGCAGCTGAGCTTAATTTCATGTAAGTGGTTTTGTTTGAGAGTTTTGGTAGTTAAAGGGTTAGCAGACTTTTCAAAATTCACGAAGTGTTTTTATATATACATATGAGTGGAAGTGGGGTAAAACATAGCTTTAAAATAAATATGTGGGTTTAACAGTGCATTTTCAGAATTATTAATACATATTTGTATATAATACTACTGTCCCAGTAAAAGGCTTAATTGTTCCTTTTTTGTTTTTTTATAATTACATAGTTTGTATCAATGAAAATGATGAAAATCTAAACCCACTACTATTTGTTAATAAAAATCTTCATGTCTGTTAAATTTACCATAAAATATGAAATATTTCGATAAGTATAACTTGGCTATACCATTTCAAAATAAGATTTCAGAAAATATTAAATTTTAATCAGATGAAAAAAAGTTTTTATACTGTGTATGTCTTTCATAAAATTTTAAAATCTCAAGCTTAAAATGAGACTATGTTGTTAAAAAAAAAAAAATCAGTATTGATAGATTTTGATACCATTAAAAGTGTTCTTGTCACTGCAGGTCATATTCTGCATTTTCCATTTAATGTTACTCCATTATTGAAGATGTTGATTGGTTAAATTGTTTAGCTTGAATTTTTAGTATATTCTTCATTGATAGTTAGTGTATATATTATTTCTGTTGGAATGAAAGACTATCAACTGCTTTGAGCTGTAAATTAAAATTTTAATTGTATTTGCATGTAATTATAATAAAAAAATGTTTCATAATTAGCTAAATAGAAATGTATTAATGTCAAATGAAAAAAATTTTAAGAAAATGTTTTATGCAACTTTTTTGTTTTTGCTTTCATGTTTGTACAAATTGGGTATCTTTTTTTATGAATTGACAATTGTTTCTTTGAATGAGAGTATTTTGGTAGCTGAGTTGATGAATTGTTGTTCCTTTGGCTGAAGGCAATTTTATCCCATTACTGGTTCCACAATATGTTCCGAAGAAAAGCATTGAATTCTTCTACTTGACTGAGATCGAGCCCTTGCAGAAGAGTGGCTTGCCTGTGTAATCCAATTTGACAAGTAGTTTGTCAGTCCAAATTCTGTTTAGGCTAATTTATCATTATCTGCAGTCTACCATGTGTGGATAATAGAACTGTAACAGAAAGAATTCATAATCAAGGCAGGAAGTATGCTATTGCATAAAATTTTTGCTGTGCCACCAGTTTAAAAGAAATCTTATAGGGGCATCCACATGATGAAGAATTGTAGTCGATATTGAGTGATGACCAACATCTTATAAAGATATTTCTTTGTCATAGAAATTATAGTTCGAAGATGAACATATGCACTCTAAAAATGTTTCTGTTATATATTTTTTGAAATTATACAATACAAATTTTACAAACCCAGTATCCGTTAAAAATAATTTTGATTCTTTTTCTTATTACTTTCCAGTTTGATAATATCTAAAGAGTCAGCCATACTTGTCACATGCCATTAAACTT
The DNA here is from genome assembly GCF_001194135.2 of Octopus bimaculoides. Lineage (NCBI taxonomy): Eukaryota > Metazoa > Mollusca > Cephalopoda > Octopoda > Octopodidae > Octopus > Octopus bimaculoides. The sequence continues at coordinate 106,760,752 of NC_068981.1, forward strand.
ACTCTTCTTAGTAGAAAAGACAAGATCTTGCTTTTGTTCTCTTTTGTTGATTTAGATCAGAGGTTCTCAAACTTTTGGGGGCCACTGCCCCCCCCCCGCCACATAATACCCTCAGCGCCCCACCCCTATTTTTATGTATAAATAAATATTTTAGAATTTACTAATTTATATATACTATGAATCATTTAATATTTAATAATATTATAAATTCATAGCGTACCCCAATTCACTGCCTTCCTCCCAACGCCTCCTTTTTCACTACCCCCACTCCCTTATGCACCATCACCCACCTGGACTGTCCCAATGCCTACGGGGGGGGGGGCGTAGCGCCCACTTTGAGAACCTGTGATTTAGATGAATCATTTGATAATCATTTCATCCACTCCTTAAATATGGAGGCAGGATGGTCAAGCAGATTTTATGCTCATGGATTATAATTTGTAATCTGCTGCAGACATTGTGTTATTTTTAGAGAGGACACTTTATCCTGTATTTTCTTATGTTACTTATGTTAGATCTGTAAAAGTTACTTGTAATAGATTAATATCCTATCCCGGGAAGTTTTGTTTTTCATTCAGTACTATGAAATGAAGACTAAAGCACTAGTTTTCAAAAGTTTCCCTGGTACTCAGCAGACATTTAAATTTACAGCTTACCAAATGGTAAATACATTAGAAACTGGAAGAAACAATGGTGTTACCATCATAATATAAAAAAAAAAGTGAAAGTCTGTATATATGGTCCAAGTGTTTAGCAACATTCTTTTCAAGTGCAGTGCAGTGTTTTTAAAAGAATTTTTTTCATTTAAGTTCCTATCCCTGGTACAGTAATGAAGATTATAAAAATTTACTAATTAGAAAAATAATTCCTTTAAAGTAGTTATGTAAATTAATCCAATATTTTGAGCAAAAAAAGGTATAAAACAACTGACTAGAGGATGAAAGGCAAAGTTGACCGTGACAGAATTTGAACTCAGATTCCTTGGAAGAAAGCAACGAATGTATACAAAAACAAGGACGGAAAAAACGAACAATGTTACGAGTGAAAAAACTTGACCCACTGTAGAATAGCTTCTTCTAACGCATGACCACTCAGTGGTGGGCCATAGCGGTCATACGTATGCATGCATGATCGCATTCACAACATTTTTCGATAGAGGGAGGTATGTAAATAGTGCAAAAAATTTAAACAGTAAAATAATGTAGGGAGACCGTACAAATACCATAAAGACAATGATATTTACATACAACAAAATTAAAATACACTAAGTCAGTTTTGAGGCAGATGTGGCAAAGCTGAATTTAGACACACTGGGTGAACAAAAATTAAAAATAAGTAAATTATTTTTCAAGGAGAATGTACAAAAACCATAACAGATTTTTACACTGACGTCAATTTGTAGATTGAATTCAGTGTGTGAGTGAGTTAAAGACGGAGAGAGGGAGTGAAAGAAAGAAACACAGACTCAAAGAGAGGAACTATTACAGAGGGTGAGAGATAATATGTGTAAGCAAGAAAAACAGAATGAGAAAAAGAGAGAGAAGAGAAAAATAAACAGAGAGAATCAGTTGAAAACTGCAGAAGTTTTTAGTGGAAAACCCATGTAAAACACTTTTCCCTAGTTTCTTGCTTTACATGGGAGCTTTGGGCAAAATGTTATTGTGCATGACAATCCTTAGTATATAAGTAATGTGTGTGTAAAGTTTGGTGAAAATGGGTTGAAAACTGTAAAAATGCATACGTACTACACACACACACACACACACACACACACACACACACACACACACACACACAATACTTTGTTTTTTATATGTATACTAGCAGTATAACCCGACCTTGTCCGGGTGTGACTTATTACGCCATCTACGATAAGTCTTGCTAGGTGAAAATCAACTAAAAAGAAAAAACCCTTATGATGTAAATATGTTCATAATTCAAAAGACGATAAAATTAATAGAGAAAGTCTGAAGGCTGTTTTGTGTAACATTATTAAGTGTACGTAAAT
>NC_068981.1:106764218-106775341 GCF_001194135.2 Octopus bimaculoides
TACGTATCTATGTTATGAAAAATAGGTAAAGAACACTGAGATGAAAGTTTAATCTATGACGTTGTATGTATCACTTTCTCTCTCTCTCCCTCTCCCACTCTTACTCTCTATATTTTTATGTTGAGCGCGTGTGTAAGAATGGCGTTCCAGGTAGAAGGGATGAAATATAAAAATTGCTAGAAACAACAGCCAAATCTCTCTTAAATCACACAAAGTAAACAGAATTTTAAAAATCTAATTACTGCACTGGAAAGTTCACATTGAGAAAATTCCATTGATGTAAAAATTTTTACGAAAAAGTGGAAAATGTGGATTTCTATAAACTTTCAAAAAGGCTTCACACAGACACAGGACTTCAGATTTATATATTAAGATTGATAGATAAATGTAATAGTTACCCACTTGTCAACTATGAACTATGTACAAGGTTCCATGCAAGTTGTGCTCAGTATTACAATCTATGTGGATTCAGGCATTGATGTTATATCAGGTGTAGCATATCTGTATATGAGAAATGTCAAACACATGTACACGTGTGCATGCACACACACACTTTTGATAAAATTTGCAAATTTTTTTTAAAAATTAGGTATGAATTTGCTATTTTAATCTCGTTAGATTGTGTATTTTCTATAGTTTTTGCCAGCCTTTAAAATTAGTGGCTTATGCCTTAGTATTTATTCATTTTGCTGTAGCTCTCTCTTTTTTTTTTTTTTTTTCATATTAGAGCACATTTTAATTAACTGTTCTAGATTTTGAAAAACTGTCCCATATAAAATAAATTGTTTTTGAATACTTCACAAGTTGCTCTTTATGCTACACAGTGGGCCCAGGTTTGGACATTTCAAATTTTTAGTCAGGCCTGTCTTTTTCTTTAAATGTATCTTGAATCTTCTAAACAATCTGATTCATTCAAATCAGATTCATCAAGCTGACCAAGTCCATTGCTTTAATTATCCTCAGTGAGATCCCACATGTGACCTAGTAACTTATGCATTGTCAGTGTAGTGCTGATCTGATTTAGGTCTGTTCAAAGGAATAGATACAGGCCAGTACAGATATTTTTGTATGGTTAACTATTGATGTGATCTTTCATATTAAGGATTCTCAGAAGACTGGCTAAATGTGTACCAAAATTGTTTTTCTTTCTCTGATCAGCCTCTTTCAGTCTTTCTTTCTTTAAATTTGATTTAATATGTACTATACAGCAGCACAATGACTTTGCAATGTGGTATAGCAACACTTCTAACAAGCTCTTAGACACTGTGATAGCAATATTTTTATTACTAAGGCATGATAAAAAAAAGATATCATACTCAGTGAAAAATTATATCCATAATTATATTAATCTAATAATTAAGATGTAGATCAATTTTTTATATTCTGTACACATGAATGTGTTATTCATGTGAAACCAACAGTGAGAGAGCAACTCAATTTTTGCCCTTAACCCTTTAGAATTCAGATTTCTTTGTCCAATTTATTGTTTATATATTCACATTGCTTTGAATTAATCGGGCATTGTCCTATAGCTTGATGTTATTGTATATTTTTAGAAAGACATTTTAGGGAGAGGTGTGAGAGGTTGAATCAAGTTAGTTTTAACTTAAAACAGGTAGAATATTTTGGCTGGATATGGCCAGTTTAAATGCTAAAGGGTTAAACAGCTGAGGCATTTTATCACTTTCAAGTGAGTAACGATCATCACCTGTACCAGTAAAAACAAAATACAAACCCAATTTTATTTCAAAAATTCTCTTCTGCAAAAATCACAACAAGCATACCATTTCAACATTATATTTGCAGTTTAAAGGTATCATATGAGTATTAATCTTCATCATCTTTGTAAAAATTGCTACAAATGACTACCACCATCCCATTGCGACATTCTTCTTTCAAAATTACTAAAGAGATTCATTTGAATTTGTTTCACTTACAAAGATTGAAACAGACATCACAGTTTATTTTCTGCCTTCCTGTATGGACCTGTTTATGTTATTGTATTACAAAAAATTGATTATAGACTTAGTACAAAGAAGTGTATGCTTTTGATTTAAACTACTGAGCAACTTAACATGTTGCATCAATATGAAATTCAGACATATTTGGCTGTTCCATTTCCCTTTAATTTGCCATATCAAGACCTTCAATCAGGTGTCAGAATATCAAAATATCTATTTAAGTCTTCAAGATAGTCCAATTTAGAGCCCAAAGATAGATTCCTGACAAAATTTTAATTAAGATACATGTGCCTTCTCTTGTATATCCACTCTTTTTCAAAGGAAGCCAAAACTGTTTATGAAACTGTTTTTGCCTGCTATATGCTATCTGCTCGTGTAATAGCCCAGGCCTTTGAGCACATTATCACATGTCAAGATTTTAAGAATAATTTCACTTAATAGAATAACAGTCATTTAAACCATTTGAGATATTTTACTTATAAATTCTACTGCATAATTGCAATACTTGAGGAAATGGTTGAGAGAAGCTGCTATACAATATGCTTATATTTTATTGAAACAGGGGGTTACTATTGACAGATACATTAACCCAATTCTATTCAAACATAATAAAACATATTTTAGGCATGTTGAAGAATATGACCCAGTTAAAATTTTGAAAAATTGTGCCTAATTTACATATTCGAGATTTAAAGATATAATTAGCTATTTTGCATATTAGATATTGAACTGGTTGGTGGCTGGCTCTAAAAGATAAGTTTAAACAAAGTATGATTAATATGTTACTTACAAAAGTATTTCATTTTCACATTAACTTAGCAGAGCTAAGTCAAATTTTGACCATGGAAAGCAGACGTTAAACAACAACTGTTTTGTACTACACACGGTATTGCTAGTTTAAAGTTCAGCTGCCATTTCTTTTTTAATCTGTCAGAGGTCTTTTGCAGAACATGGTGAAACAGTTAATCAGCTGGTACATTAACTATATAGCTCTGCTAACGGCTCACTAGTAGGTACAGCCCATCACTTTCTGGAGATGAGATGGCATATCTCTGCTCATCTTATGTTCCCATTGCATATAGCGTATAAGGAGTTTGTCTCAGAGGAGGATATTGCTACTAGAATTGATTCAGGTCAACACAAGTAGCCTGTGCTTAGCTAATCACTCATTATTTCCTTGGAATTTTATTCTAAGTATGTGAAGCATTTAAATCTTAAAAGGGTTTGCAGTCAGTCTTTTGTTCAGTAAGATAATTTTCATCATCATCATCATCATCATCATTTAATGTCTGCTTTCCATGCTAGCATGGGTTGGATGGCTTGACCAAGAACCGGTTAGCTGGGAGGCTGCACCAGGCTCCAATTTGATTTGGCATGGTTTCTACAGCTGGATGCCCGTCCTAATGCTAAACTACTCCGAGAGTGTGGTGTGTACTTTTTATATACCACCAGCACGGGTGCCAGTCAGGTGGCAATGGCATCAGCCACACTCGAACGGTGCTTTTTACGTGTCACTGGCACAGGTGCCACTGGCATCAGCCATGCTCGAATGGTGCTTTTTACATGCCGAACAGGTGAGATATGATTTGTAAGGATGCAGCACATATCTCAAATCGGTTGGTATTTTCTTTTAATTTGTTTACTGTTTTCTGAATTTAAATATTGTTAAGTTTAAAGAGATGTTGCCTATGAAAACTTAGCACTATGGTTATGTCTGTAAAGATAGCCTATCATGGGTTGCCTAAAGAATTTGCTTTTCAAATAGCTACTTTAGAGGGAAAATATATTCTGTGCTCCCATGGCCCAGTTAAGAACCAGCTTTGATCCTTGCAAATTTGTTTCTTGTAAGGGTAGTGTACATACGCATAAAAGGCTGATGAGCAGTTTTGATGCAATGGCTGGCTCCTGTAGTTTTCACATCAGGTTAAAAAGTGCTTCTGTTCAGCACTGAACTACAGTATGATATTTGTTTGTGCTTAGTTGTACTAGGCTGTCCTTAGAAAAGACACTGAATTCTCAATGAGAATTCAGTGTCTTTTCTTAGGACAGAAAATCAATTGTCACTTTTTTCAGTTTGCAGACAAGCATTATTTGGTTATAAACATCTTTATATGTATTTTTTTTCTGCATAATTCTTAACTGTTAATTTCCACTGATATCTGGCTATCTCAGAATATTATATAGCTAGTTTTCTGTTGTTGGTAGTGGTGGTGGTAGTAATGACAATATTATCTTTTAGCAAATAACTTCGGCAGTTCTGGTTTTTAATTGTTACTCATACTATCATTTAATTAACATATCAGTATTTTACTACACACCCTCACTCACTGTAAAAATCTATTGTCTGTAAGATTATGAATTGTTTTGTCTTGCTAATGGACATTATTGCTCTATATGGTTACAATTAAACATATATGTATATATATTTTTTCATTTCCTGTTATAACTATTGGTTGGTTTATCAATTATATACCAAGCTAAATATATTTCTTAATGCTAATTAAGCTCTTAAGTAGAATATGTCAAAGAAAAGAAATGGTTTCAACAATACTGTCACTTGTGTACTACTGATGCACTACTCTATTGGAACCTGTACTCATAGCACCATGTTCATTCACAGCTAATTCCTCATTATTCAGCTCACTTTCTCCACTCTGGAATTGTCTTCTGAATCTCTTTGAAGTAAGTATCTATGTAAAATGTTCTTTAAAGAGAATCTCTTACATACATTTACATGCAGACATGCACATTTGTTTCTTAGAAGAATCTAAAGCATTCAGTATTAGCTGTTGATACATTCTCCTTCCTCATGTTATATTTCCCTTTCCTCCTCTCCCAATTTATATTATCAGAATTTGGCATTAATAAATTTGTTATGTGATACTTTTTTCCCCCTTCATTTAGCATTGTAATCAAGTATAGAAGTACATGCAAGCACTTTAAAAACAACAGCAAGCAATTGCTAAATTTTTCAATTTAGTCTCTCCTGTGACAAAACTAGTCCCTTTCTCTATATACTACTTCTGTTACATCTACCTCACTTTTAGTTAAATATTCTTCTTGCATCAATGCTATTATGTCTCACCATCCATATACCACCTTTTGCACCTTCTTCAGTCCCTTCCTTCCATAAATGACCCTCAAAAGTTTGCAGTAAACATATGATCTTCAAAATTTTTAAGTAAACATTAACAGTATTAAAAACTTTCTTGATCATTCCTGTCTCCAGTTCAGGAGAACAATGTACACTATCCCTCCAAGTGTACATACATCTAAATTTGCCTCAGTGACATGAGTTAAATAAATAATTTAGCAAGTCTAAATGTTTTTTCTTGGCCTTCAATTGGAAATTCAGGTTTTACGACAACAGTGGAAAGGACTACTACTATGTTCCAATTGTTATGTAATATTAGTATGTATTATAGTTTAGTTATTTGTATGTTACACGTACCATTTAGAATATGTTATCAAATATGCTTATAGATTTTACAATCTGTAATATTAAAATAGAATAAAACATGTTCTTTGAATTGATTATAAGAATATAAGCAATTTACACCATTGTAGTTTTGAAGGTAGCCATCTTTTACTATATAATCTTATCATACTGATAATACTTCCCCTTTTTTTCCTGACAATGTTAACTTTTTACTCTTTCTTGTCAGCAATATTTTGCCAAAATTGAGATCCCACTCCTTTTTTTTCTTTCTCTTTACTTATCTTAGAGATTTGATTTATTAAAAATTTTTACTGGAATTATTTGACCTATCCCTCACCATTTGTGAAAGAGTTTTGTTGCAAAATAAAAACTTAGTTAAACTTAAAACGATCTGTTCTGATAACCTTTATTGTAATCTTTTTTTTTTCAACTCTTACTTAATCTCTCTGATGATATTCTTTAGAGCAACTTCAGAATTTCTTCACTGACATATTTTTGCTTCCATTGAAACATTAGGTAATAATTTTTTTTTTTTAAATGAAACTGGCATAAATAAAAGAATTTGTCATGTTTCTTTCAAAGCCACTCTTACTTCAGAATTTGTAAGGTGCAAGTAATGCATTTTAGAATATTAGTTTCATTTAGTTTAGTAGTCACAATATTATATTTCCCATTTGGAAAATTAGGTAACTGGTCAAGAAACTCTAGTAATGTGTTGAAATCTCTAGCTAGGTGACAGCTTATTACAGACATTCTTTAACAAATATACAGTCTCTGTGGCTAGAGTTTATTGTTTTTAGAGTTTATCATAACTTTGGGCATTTAAATTCTTAGATATCTGAATGATAAATAATTTCTTGGTTGTATCAGTTTAACTTTATTTTCATTAAAATCTTCTTGAATATCACTACCACAACATTTTCTCCTGAAACCTCAGTAACAGGGTTTTAAAGGGGATTCAAAAGAAAACCTTACTAGTACACTCACCCAAAAAACACGATATTCATAGCTAGTTTTTATCTGGAAATAGCAATGCACTTCATAAAGCACAAAAAAGAAAGAGGTTATAAAAATGTTATGTAAATTGTAATAACGAAATAACTAAGACAGCCAAGTGAAGAAATCCCCAGAGATTATATAATCTATGTTAGCGCAAAAAATTAACATTCCTCTAACACGTATCAAGTTAATATTGTTGCAAGTAGACGTGTATTATGAAAGAAGCCATGTAAAATATAAGCTACTGTTCTCAAGAAGATAATGGATTTTATTAGTGTCTTCTCATTAAATTACTCACAGAGTTAATTAGTAGTACACCTCTGAGTTTATTTCTGTTACAACCATATTTGTGGCATGGTTAAAAACAAAAAGAAACTGGCTTACATTTGTTTGTATAAGAGTATATTTGATTGATGTGATCTCCAAGTACAAAACTGATATCAACCACTAATGGCTGGAAGGCAGAATAGGAATGTATGCAATTTGAACCGAAAACAAAACAAAAACTGAAGCAGTGTACTAGATAGTATGATGCATACAGCTATAGTAATACCAGCCAGTTATTCTTCCTCTGTTATGCTGCTCAAGAATGACTTTAACATCGAGCCAAAGAATGCATCTATTTTCATCTAGCTCTGCTCTAGTTTTGTAATGGCCATCTCTATTTTAACTTGTTTACTTTTCTGTTAGGAGGATTTTCTCTTCTCTCTATATATTCATTGTAGTTTATAATTACTTTGTCAACTATTCAAAAAGTAATAACCAGTTTATTCTTCAATGTCTGAATTCCTGTAGTTTGTATTTATGAGGTGTAGTGCATTTATTATTACATTAACTGCCCCATGATGTTAGTCAATATTCACTTAAGAGGTAAGCTTTATTAGCTCAATGTAATTTTCTCTGTTACTTCACTAATTCTTAGAGTTCCAAACTTAATTTTTTTAATATTGTGTTTCGTAAGTTAATGAAAACCGACAGATACATCAGTGTATAAAATATTATGTCTATATGTATGTATATAGTCTTTAGATACATACATATCTATATCTCTCTTGGTCGTTTATATATATATATATATATATATATATATATATATATATATATATATATATATATATACATACATTCAAAAGAAACATAATGGCTTGAATGTACACACATGCAGTTATGCACTGCCAATAAATAAAATATCTTGTCAAACCTAAATCATATTCTTACAACTTAATGCATAACTTGTCAAATACATATTAAAATTTGTATATGTAATAGATGCTGGAACCTAAACACATGGTATATTTATGACTAAAGCATGGTAGCCTCAGTGTAGTTGTATGACCTGTTAGAAATAGCAGCTAAATTCCCCTTAAATCACATCTTAGCATCCTTTGAAAAAATTCAGTTAGCTCTTACTTTTAGATCTTAAACAGCCCTTGGAGGGAGTTTTAGTCTATTGACTGCATGATCAAAGTTTTTCTACTCACTATAATACAAATGTGAAACTTTATGTACATTTAGTCTACATAATGCTCTCCTTTAGGGTACTTTATCTCGGCCATATTGTTAAGAAAAGGGATGGACCCATTGGATAATGAAGTTGATAAACAAGAACATGGTCTCAACTGGAAAGTTTTGATTAATACTTCTGGTTACCTAATTTATTACATTCCCATAACAAATATAAGCCAGCTTCCAGTTTAGAATTAGTATTTTAAATTCATTTATAACACCTGTTTATTTCCATTGAAAAATAATATTCCATGTAAAAAACTTTCTAAGTGTTTTCTTTTTTTTAATGCTCTGAATGGAAAATTTGTTTCAAAAAGAGTAACTGACAAAACTGGATTGCCCAAATAATCTTCCAGGGTCTTCTATAGCAATATATTTATTTAAAAGAATCTTTATGAATGCTATTTAAAAACTTTATGAATGTTATATTATGTTATGAATGTTATACTGGCACCACATGACTTATGACTGTTTCACTATTGGACACTAAATATGTTCAAATATTTTTGTTTTGATTCAGTTGTTATTGATACTTAGTTTTTTTGATAATTTTCCTTAATTCAAAAATTAATCTTTTTTTTTCTTTTAAAAATTATGGATGTCTCTATGGGGCCAGTTGATCTGCTAGAAATAGCAGCCAAAAGCTACCACAGATCACATTCTGCCATTAAAATAAGAAAAGACATTGGCTGATGTAGTTCTAGAAACATAATGTGATGGGACGGTCATGGCTTGAATATGTTTTATATATACTGCTGATTAGTGAGAGTTAATGAATACCAACTACCCTATCCTCTCTCTACAAATCAGTAAATTGTATTTTGTAAATAAAGACTAAACTGAAATATGCAGTTATGTCTGTGACTGTCAGGCTCCTTTCATAAAACTATGCCTAGCTTTGATAATGTTGAGAATACTTATTGGTTATTAGATGAAAACAACTTTTAAATGTTAATTGATTTTATCAGTTTCAATTGAACTTCTCAGGTTATTAATATAAGGAAATTATATTAGAGTTTAAATTTTGATTTTATTCATGGCTTTGATTTCATCTTTAATTCATTAGGATTAAATTATCCAGCTTTTGGTTCAATAAAACTGATTTTTACTTTGTTAGTGCAAAGCCACATGCATGTAGGATAGTACCATTACTTTCTAATTGAATAGTTATCATTTGAACAAGCATCTATTTCTAATTGCGTAAAAAATACATGTCCAAATTTCTTCCATAAAAAGAACCCACACCTACTCAAAGTAAAGTGGGGGTGGAGAAAGACCACGCCAATCATGCTAGCATCAAGCAAGAAATGTAATTATTATTTTTTTTTTGTAAGTAACTATTTTTATACTTTCCATAGTGATCTGGTCAGAAAGGAAACCAGGAAGCACAAACCAGTTAAATATTTCAGTAAGGGCAAAGAACTACAATATTCCAGTTGTATATTTTAAAGAATAATTTGAAAAATATAGCTATCATAAAGATTTTTAACATAGATATAGAAATTCAGATTTATAACTTAGAAGAAATGAGCAGTTATAGTATCTCTGCCTGTCCACAACCTCTTACCAATAAATACCAAATTTCTAAAAGGAAATCAAATCTGAACAATAGATTTCATTTGACTAAAAGATGAAAGGTAAAATGGATATATATATATATATGTATGTATGTAAATAAATATGAGTGTTAGATGTTAACATACTCTACTTGATCAGGCCAGACCTGAGGCTAAACAGCAATATTTCATAATGTTCTTAAGTGTTGTAAATGAAACCAGGAATTGTCCTAAAACTTTTGGAAAACAGCATACATGAGTTCAGAGTACTTATGTATGTTGTTTTGCAAGAACCAGATGAAAATTCAGTGTTTCAGATGAGTAGAAGTATGCTGAAAGCTGTTTTGTAGCCAAAAGTGAGGGAGAAAGGAGATGAAAGAGAGGAATACCGAAGTTAGGAAGTGTGAGAGTGCAGAATCTGTGTAGGGGACCATGCACATGTTCATTGAGAGATGTGCATGAGCATGTTGTATGAGTGCATTCATGTGTGTGCTCGAGGGTGTAGTGTATGTGTGTGTACACTACTCCCCACAATATACACCTCCTCCACACCTACATGTACTCACATGCTCACACATTCTCTCCTATGCATACACACACAGAGACAAGAAAGTAAATACACACATACCCCTCCATAGCCTGCACTCTTACACTTCTCTTTTCACTAATCTCCTACTCATTTAGCTACAAAAAAAAGCACCATTCAATAAACTTGTGCTATTTCACTTCCATTCACCATGCTGTTTTTGCGTTAACTGTTTGGCCTTTCTTTCCCTTCTCTCTTTTATCCATGTCTTCTGTTCCTAAGAAGCACCACTGTCGAAAATGTTGAATCCCCCCCCCCATTTCTTTCCAATGTTTAGGTATGTACTTTGCACTTTTGTATGTTATTTTGTTGTCTTTTCCCAAAAATATTTTGCATATTCCATCACTATGCTAACACAAATCAACTGGATTACTTCTGAATTTACATTGTTATATCAACCAAGGAACAGTCATAAAGCTTATAAAAAATATACTAAAATGCACCAGCACACATACACACAGGAAAAAAAAAAAAAACCTAAAAACTCTGAAGTTAAATATATTTATACAGATTTTTAGCCTGGGCATCCATCTGTAAAAATGTTTCCTAATGGAAAAATTTGAAGTAGAAGAAACTACATTTATTGTCTCATAATAATTTCAAATAAATCTTCATTCTACATTAAAATTGTAATTTACTTTCTCAGTTGAAATTTTGAAATACCTTTATTATGTCAGCTTAACATGATATATAATATACATGCTAATAAAAACAATTTAACTATATGGCTTACATATATTAAAAGCATAGACATACTCATAAATTTTGGAAGCAAGAATAATAATAAGAACTTTTAATGTTGCTGTCATTAGGTGTTGAATGTAGAAAAGTAAGCTGTAAAATATAGAACTCAGTTATAGTGACTTCCACTTTTTAAAAAGGGTTCCTTACATATCTCATCTGATAGGATGAATGCATATACTTATTATTAATACTAATTTACATAGTTATCAATACCCATATATTATATATAATTATTATTAATACCAATCCTGAAGGCATGGCTGTATGGTTAAGAATTTTTTTTTGTAACCACTTGATTCTAGGTTTAGTCCCATTGCATGTTACCTTTTGTT
>NC_068981.1:106776191-106778308 GCF_001194135.2 Octopus bimaculoides
ATATATATATATATATATATATATATATATATATATATATATATATATACATACATACATACATATGTAAGAGTACATGTGAAATAAATTCCTTTAAAGCTCAGAAGGTTCTCTAATAGTAGTTGATAGATTTTGTTATTTGTTGACTTAACCAGCCTTGGTCATGATATTCTGAAAGCATGAGATAGAAAAAGATTATGTTGGTGAAACATTTATGTTTTTGTCTTTTGTATATTTTTGTGCAGAATCCACTTGAAGCAATTCAACCAAATGATAGGTTCTAGTTTAAATATGATTGCAAAGTGAAATGTATTTATGATTATATTACCAGATGTGTCCTTCTTTTCCTAAGACAATAGGAACGATTTAAGGTAATTTGATTACTATTTTTTTAATAACAGGATACATACAGATTCTCCCTTTTAATTGGCACAGAGGCTCTCTTATTGACTTGCATAGAAACTCACTCATATGCTCATGTTAGTTTTCTCTTGTAGTTTGCCTGTGAGATGAAATTTTAAGTGACATATTTTTGACATTTTCTGCTGGTTTTAATTACCAATCTAATGGGAGATTTTATTTATTACTTTATTTATTTCTTATTCTTCCATTCAAAGTGATATTTCAATGTTTCCAAATCATATGGTTAAATAAAGTCAGAGTTTATCTTTGGTTTGTGAAGTGTTACTCCTGATTCAGATGCTGATCTATTGTGCATCACCTTCCCTCAGCACAAATTGATTTTGATACTAGAAATTAATTAGCCACTTGTCAACAGTATTGCTGACAGTTTGTAAACAATTTATTTTTCAACTGACTGCTTGATGTGCTACTGGCTTGACCATCTGATTTTTTTTTAATATGACATGTAAGATAATTTTATATATATGTCTCTGGTTAATAGAAAATATGAGAAGTTACATAGCCAATGCCCATATCCTTGAAGATGTGACCTTACACAAAATATTAGCTATCTAGGCACCAAAAAAAATGGCTTCTAACTTAGAACATAGATACATACATCACATGAATATAGAAAATTCACTATATTTTCAATAAATTCCTTAAAGACAAGATAATTGGCAGTTTGTCTGAGAATGCTGTGATGAAAATCCTGCTAAGACTACTGTTTGCTGAAGGGCGAAAGGAGAATTTTTCCCCCGGAGATCCTTTAGATGACAATAATGACTTCTGGAAAACTTTAGAAGCAACTTTAATGAACATTGTTTTAACACTTCTGTTACTCCTGCTCCTTTGCATATGTTACAAGTTGCTCTATCATCAAGGACAGTTTGAATGTGTTGTAAGCAGCTTTATTACCTCCAGGTAGTAGAGTGGCCACACTATCTGATGATTCAACTACCACAGCAATTTCTCATGTTTCCTTATTTCAGCCTGCAAGAGATTTATTAGAAAGGCTTTTCTTGTTCCTCCAGGTATATCAAGAAAAAATATTCCATCTTCTTTGATGTGAATATGTTAATTGGGTCATACTGAAGGCTCTTTTTTTTTTCTTTATCATCAAATAGTTTTGGGTCTAAACCCCAGTAGGTGGTTGGTTCTCTTGAGACCAGTCGCTTTGAGACTAGCCATATTTATGCAAGTCTTCTTCATCAATAACAATGAGAAACATGTTAAAGATGGCTTTACTGAAACTTATGTCAACCTCAGAATTATGTTGCTGTACTTGGTACCTATACTCTTCAGATTGGTCTTAAATTTTAGCTGGTAATCTACATGTTTTTAATAGAACTGCAAAGAAGCATTGCAAATTTAAAGGTGTTTATGTTGTTGCTTACCACTGATCACTTTGTACCAGGCCTCATATAGTTCACTGCATGTAGCACGAACATGACATGAACTTCTACTGTTCAAACAAAGATGGTAAAATGATTTTGGTCTTCTGACTTTATGTAAGAGCATCCTTAAGTAGAAACATTCTTATTAACTGTGATAGACTGTATAGATTTCTTCACAAAGTGTGATCAAATTTGCCTGCAACTTCCAACTGGAGCACTTTTGTGAGTCTGTTGTGCATTGGAGTTAGAAATAGTGCATTGCAGCTGTAACATAATACTGACTTGTATGCACAAAATACATGCAACCCCCCCCCCCCC
>NC_068981.1:106778333-106803118 GCF_001194135.2 Octopus bimaculoides
CCACTCACACAGGTATATAAGAATTAATATAAACTTATCTGAATTATTTTTTTCATGTAATTTTATAGTTACTGACCTAACTGATAATTTTGTTTTATTTTTAATATTGCTCGTGTTCATTTTTGTCCTTTTTTTTTCCAATTTTAGTTTTGTTGATATTTTACCCCCAAAAAGTTCTTTGCCCACTCTCTTTTATTGAATTTATACAAATTACTTTATTTCTTAAATCTCTTTTGAAATGGTATTGGTTTCAATTTGATTTGATTTTACACCAATGTCAAAACCAAAGCGCAGTTTGTCAGTCATTGTAGTAATTAAGTTAATAGAGCACATTTACTTTTCAACTATAACATTGATCATCACCTGATCTCTCTCTCTTTCTCTCTCTCTCTCTCTCACACACGGAGTGAGAGAGGGAGAGAGTGTCGAAACAATAATGAAATTTCTCAGCTACAATTAATTTCAATGTATGATGCTCAACAATAATGATTATTGGTAAATTTGTTTAGAATTTTATATACGAATTATTTAGAAGCAAAAAGAAAAAGTCATGGAACAACATGAAACTAGGAAATATGTTGGGAATGTTAAATCTATTCTTTTATGAATACCATTTGTGATAATGAAATTCCAGTTACCATTTTTTGTTTTGAGAACATAGTTATAACTGGTGGCAAATGTCCTAAATTTCTGCTGCTGTGATTTCCCCACTTGTTTAATTTCAGAATTCCAGGCTCAGTATACTGTACTGTTAATGGTAATTTAATAAGAATATGCAGTGTAGTTTTGTGTTCATATGTTTTTGATTTATTTTAAATAATATCAATTTAGACATTTATCAATTTTATGGGTTTACGTGTTTATCAAGAAAGTAGACTTCTTGTAGAAGTGCTGTTAATTTGTAATGTTGAAGCAATAATTTTCAACCACCACCTCACTCCACCCATGTAAGCAGACACTCTTATCTGCTCATTTTCATGTCACATGCAGACTGAGTTAATTGTGTTTGTCTTAAATTTACACATTTGTGATGCATATGGACAAATATTGTAACTTTGCTCGAAGCTTAGTGTGATACTTAATTTTGAAATCCACTGAAGACAGTGAAACAGGTTGTGCTGAATGCTATAATTATGTAAACCTGATCATAAAATAAATGCCATATACTTAAATGAAACTGCTGCAGCAGGCTGAGTCAATGGTGTAGTGGTTTGTTAGCTGAAAGGTTGTATCTCATCTTCAGTTGTTGATTTACTATGAACATGATTAAGACACTTTTAAGTAGCATGGTTCATTTATTGATAAAAAATAGTATACCATGCAGTAGTTGATGTATCAAGTGACAGTGGGGAAGAGATACTAGGTAGATTTCCTAGTCAGAAAAGCAGAATCCATTGTAATTGGAAAAAAGCAGTGATATAGAAGTGTCTCTGTTAGGAATTTCCTCACCCACAACCTACAACCAACCATGTTGCCTTCTAAGAGTTTTTGTTTAGCAGCAGCATTATATCAGATACCTATACAGTCCTAAATAGACCATTTCCAATGGTTAGGTTTAACCCTTTAGCATTCAGATTACTTTGTCAAACATAATTCTTGCTTATTCACAATGACAATGTAGAGTAAGTGTAAAAGGCTAGATCTAGCCAGTTTGAACATAAAATAGATATAATATTTGGGTTAGATATGGCTAGTTTAGCCCTTTAGCATTGAAACTGGCCATATCCGGCCCAAATGTTCTACCTGTTTTATGTTGAAACTGGCCAGATCCAGCATCTCACACCCACTCTACAATGTCATTCTAAAAATGGACAGTCATATCATCAAAATCTCTAAGCTACATGATGCAAAATTTATAAAAAACCTTGTAGATATGTACACATTATATTTGACAGAGTAATCTGAATATTGAAGTGTTAAATTCTAAAGGTGTTAAAGTGTTTTATGAAACTGAAACAAGCAACTCAGTCTTTGGGATGCAGTTTGATCATGTTTTATATATCACTTTACATAAGACATCACTAAATATTGTATGGTCAAGTCATTTATAGTAATTTACATGATTTTACATGGATGTTATGTGTAGGAAGGTTGTAGTGTAGGAGTTTTTCATCAGCTTTGAAATGATAAAATTGTGGATGATAAGGTGTTAGTTTTCACTTTGTAGTAGCTTTCTTGCAAATTGTATATGCTGATCATGTGTTTCTAGATTGGAAACACATGATCAGCATGTAGAAAGAGAAATGGAAGAATTTTTTTGAGGATTGGAGTGATCTTTGGAGCCCACTGCTTGAGAGTAATAAAAGGGACAGTATTTGGACTAAATTGGGATGATCATCAAAGTTTTCACTTTTTCTAGAAGGAATTACCTGAACAAAAAAGTGAGTTCTCAGTTATATACACACACACACACATATATATATATATATATATATATATATATATATATATATATATATCATCATCATCATCATTGTTTAACGTCTGCTTTCCATGCTAGCATGGGTTGGACGATTTGACTGAGGACTGGTGAAACCAGATGGCTACACCAGGCTCCAATCTGATTTGACAGAGTTTCTACAGCTGGATGCCCTTCCTAACGCCAGCCACTCAGAGAGTGTAGTGGGTGCTTTTACGTGTCACCCGCACGAAGGCCAGCCAGGCGGCACTGGCAACGGCCACGCTCAAAATGGTGCATATATATATAATTTTTTTTTTTGGCAGCTCTATTCATTTTTGTTCACTGTCAGTTGGGCATGTATTATACAGTAAATCTTTTCATTTCAGTTCTCTATTTGAGAGACGAGGAATTATGTACATTATTTACATTTGATGGGTATTTGTCCTCATGTTGTTTGTCATTTTGTTTGTTGTTTTAGCTGATGTACTCTACAGCCTTCATCTGGTGTTCTGGGGGTATTTCAAACCTGGGTTCTCATTTCTAAGGTATTTCTCCGAAGTTATTGTTATTATTATTATTATTATTATTATTTAATTCACTGCCTGGAATCGAACTTGGAATCTTGGAGTTAGTAGCTCACGCTCTTAACCACTAGGCCTGTGGGCAATTATGGAGTGAATTTTAGGGTTTATAAATCTAATATTTTCCTGTCCTTCCTTAATACCGGTTCCCCTATGCTACTCATATCTGCACTAGGTCTGCTTAGGAGGTTATTATGTACTAGCATATATGCTGCCTCTTTTAGTTTCCGTATTTTCCAGTGGTGTTCTCTGTCTATTATTTTAACTTCATCCTACAGCTGTTATAGGTTATGCAAAGGCGAAACATGTCGCCCCCTCAAAATAAGGGTAGAGGAACATCAAAAAGCTGTGACACGAGGAGATATTGATAAATCGGGTATAACTGATCATGTATGGAAAAACGGCAACCACTTCCGCCTGTAGGATGAAATTAAAATACTAGACAGAGAACACGTCTGGAAAATACGGAAACTAAAAGAGGCAGCACATATCCTAGGACATAATAACCTCCTAAGCAGACCTAGTGCAGATATGAGTAGCATTGCCTACTGGCATTTGGCATAGTGGTTAAGAGCGTGGGCTACTAACCCCAAGATTCTGAGTTCAATTCTAGGCAGTGACCTGAATAATTATAATAATGATAATAATAATGTTAGAAAAATACCTTAGAAATGAGAACCCATGTTTGAAATTCCCCCAGGACACTTAATGAAGGCTGGAGAGTACATCAGCTGAAACATTTTGTTAACAAAACAAGATGAGGACAAATATCTGTCAAATGTAAATAATAGGCATTTATTGTTATTGCAAAGCACTTCATATATTTGAAATGTAACCCTTTAAAATTCACTCTGGCCATATTTGGCTCAAATATTCTACCTGTTTTATACTCAAACTAGCCAGATGTAGCTTCTCACACATATCCTACACTGCTATTCTAGAAATAAAAGAATCACATCAGTAAAATCTCAATGGTGTGAGATAATGCATGATTAAGTTCAAAATAATCAGAGTAATCTGAATGCTAAAGAGTTAATCCTACAATATATTCATGTTTCTAATGAGACTTGTAGTGGATACTAATCACATTTTATTTTTTTTTATTTCAATAATTAATTTCTGCACAATTCACCTCAGTTTCATTTTTAATATGTTTTAGTTGTTTATGTGTTTTTTTTCCTTGAAAAGTGCTTAATGTTTAGAAATCAGGAAATCACATTAAGGAAATTAATATAGATGTTGGCCTCCTTGTTAGAATATCTACTTATCTACTCAAATTCTGTTACTGGCAGTTAGCTTTTGAATGTAAATACTTCACTCTGTTTTCTTTAGAATATTTACCTAAAAACTGTTGACACAGGCATGGCTGTGTGGTAAGAAGCTCGCTTCCCAACTACATGGTTCCAGGTTCAGTTCCACTGTGTGGTACCTTGGGCAAGTACTATAGGCTCAAGCCAATCTAAGCCTTGTGAATAGGTTTGGTAGACAGAAACTGAAAGAAGCCTATCATATATATATATATGTGTGTGTGTGTGCGCGTGTCTTTGTGTTTGTCCCCCATCACAATTTGACGACTGGTGTCAGTGTGTTTACATCTCTGTAACTTAGTGATTTTGCAAAAGAGACTGACAGAATAAATACTAGGCTTAAAAAAGTAAGTCCTGGCGTCAGCTTGTGCGGCTAAAGACCCTTCAAGGTGGTTGGTTCTCCAGCATGGCTGAAGTCAAATGACTGAAACAAGTAAAAGAAACAAATAAATCATTTATAATGATACTTAGCTAGGTTTTATGCTGCATGAATATTCCGAATACAAAACATATTGCTAATAAACTGAATAGTCATATTTCAGAAAAACACTCTCAAGTTTGACTTAGAAACTATTTTTAACTCACTCTAATACAAAACTAAGCAAATTTATTTGTAGCAATCCCTATACCATATAGGGCATATTCACTGAAAGAAACCAGAGAACCTAAACATCTAAAATACATATGCCCAGTGGGTATATGACTTTTTTGGAGATACAATTACTCAATTTATTGATGTCAGTATGTAAATGCCTAAATTTACCATCTTTCAAAACCTGTATCCTGTTTCCCAAGATGTTTTTATAATTAAACTTGGTATTCATTGTTCCATCATATAGTCTATGCAACTGTTTTTTAGGTCCTCTTCATTTGTATTTTTTTTTAAAAATATGCTGGCTATTTAAACTTGTCCCTTGACATCTATTTTTAATGTAAAAATTAAAGCTGTTCTGTGTCTTGATCTCCCTAACCGTATAATAATCTGTTCTTTAAAAAAAATATTCAAAAGTAAAGCATAACTGACATTGTAAATGTCACACTAGCTGTCAAAAATCAGTTGATTTTATTACTAATTTGTCACCTCATTTATATTTATAACTATAAAGTACTAGAGTTAAAATTGCTGGTGTTCTAGTGTGAATGTAAAAAAATTTTGTGAACTCTAACAATTATGTTAATCATACAGTTATTTATATTTAACATGAAGTTAGAAAATAATTTTTCTTCCATTTTTCACCCCCTCATTCTGTCTCTAAGTTTTTTGAACACTTTAATATTTCTGTTTACTATGCCTTTTTCATCTTGTTGCTGTTTCCAAACTTTTGTTTGGGCAGGAAACTTTTTTTGCTATGCTGGTCTGAGAAAAACTACTGTAGGTATATGCACTGCTGTGGAGTTGAAAAAGTTGCTTTGCAACCTTGTGGTGCAATCCCACTGTGTGGTATTTTGGATAAGTGTGCCTCTATTGTAAGAAAGAAAATAATGGGTGGGATTTGATTGAAAGGAACTGTATGATTGAAGGGAGCTGTTTGAAAGCCCATTTTGCACGCATGTGTGTGTGTGTGTAACTGTTGCTGTTCCAACAGGTATAAATCAGTGATTCAATAGCAGTCTGAAATAAGGATTGAGTCAATATGATCAAGTAAAATTCTTGAAGGCAATGCTCCAGTATAGTCAGCCCAGTGACTGAAACAAATAAAAGAATTTAAAAAAAAATTCAAACTGGGGAGAGAAAAATATGAATATAAAGTTTGGATTAGTAACAATGTTGGAGTTTGGGATTTAATCCATTTCTATGAAAATGGAAGACCTTAATTTACAATTAGTGAACATGTGAAAGGGTAAAGCTGTGAAAATGTGGAAGGCTATAAGCAAACTTACACAAACACACACATACATGCACAAGTACATACACAGTATGGGTGCACACACACTCTCCCCCCTCGCTCTCTTTCCATTTACCAAATCCACTCGTAAGGCTTTCATCAGCCTGGAGCTGTTGCAGAAGACACCTGCCGAAAGTGTCATGCAGTGGGACTGAACCTGGAACCATGCGGTTAGAAAGTGAACTTCTTAACCATACAGCCATATCTGCATTGCTTATGTAGAAAACATTTTCTTTTTTGTGTGTTAACTAGCAAAGGTACCCAATGTTGTTTAGATATTGTAGCTATTGCATGCCAAAAATCTTAGGATGGGAATTTCAGCAAAATTGTCTTGAGCATTTGCTTCATTGTATAGCTTTAGGATAAACAATATTCTTGGCTTTGCTCTTTGGTGTTATGATGAAAAGATAATTAGGTTCCTAAATCTTCACCAACATATATATAGTTGACCATGTGAAAAGATAGGATCTGCTGAATTCATTCCATCAACTTTTGATCACTGTCCTTAATATTTATTGGTATTCATGGCAAAGCTGAGTTTGATAACCTTTAACATTCAAATAGCAAATCTGTTGGCTTCAATGGGATTATGGGAATGAAACAACTGTCACTAGCAAATTTTCATGATATAATTGTTACTTCTAGAACATAGGGGACATCATATTTTTGATGGTAAGATTTTCCTGTAATTTCATAACTGTATACAACTACAAACCACTACAAGCATTGCTGCATCTTAGCTGAGTCTGTTTCATTGCTGCCAATGAATTAAACCTACTGATGAGGTTTCTGGAATAGTGTTCAAAGGCTACTCATTAGATGGTACTAATGTCCCTCAACTTTAGAAGGATCACAAGTCTGTCATGTTCCTCACAGCTCTGAATAAGGTCACTTGTATTTATTAAAGTAGCTGTTGAAATGTCATGTTTCTGATGTATCATTGAGTAGATTCTTGCACTGTACTGCTCATGCCACAGCAGTTTGAATGTCTTCAGCAATTAAATAGGCCTGTGAAACATCTCCACTTTCTTGAAATCATTGTGCTTTCTTTCATCTGGTTTCTCTAAAGAGGACCATCTGTATGATATCTTCAACATTTTGGGAGTTGAAACCCAACACAGTCTTTCCTGTCGCAGCAATGTGTGAATGTGTGTTCTGTTTATATTCAAACTGGCCAGATCCAACATCTCACATTTACTCTACAATGGCACTCTAAAAATAAACAGTCACATTATCAAAATTTCAAAGCAACAAGATACTCTTTTACTCTTTTACTTGTTTCAGTCATTTGACTGTGGCCATGCTAGAGCACCGCCTTTAGTCAAGCAAATCGACCCCAGTACTTATTCTTTGTAAGCCTAGTACTTATTCTATTGGTCTCTTTAGCTGAACCACTAAGTTACGGGGATGTAAACACACCAGCATTGGTTGTCAATCAATGTTGGGGGGGGGACAGACACACACACACACACACATACATACATATATATATATACGACAAGCTTCTTTCAGTTTCCGTCTACCAAATCCACTCACAAGACTTTGGTCGTCCTGAGGCTATAGCGGTTTTCTGCTAGACATTTGATAATATTTTCACATTTGATTCCCAATTCTAATGACTCTTATGATATTTTATATCTAATTATTTCTTTATATAATAGTGCACACTTGCTAAGTAAATATTGCTTTCATCATTTTATCACAGTTGTAATCTCTCTTTTTTAAACAAACCTCACTGTAGTCCAACAACAGAGGGAGAAGCCATTTGTCAAGTTTTACCTTCCCCTCAAAGCAACATAGAAGTTTCATTTCAGCAGCCCATCTGTAAGCTTTGCAGCGTGCGCGTGTGAGAGAGAACATTGCAAACAATGAATGAAATAAACATGAAATGAAAAAATCATATAAATAAAAGGGCATTACTACAGATGTATATGCCCCTGACTTTGTTGCCTCATAATATCCAGAAAAATGGATATTTTTCAACAAGATTTTCTACATATGCCGCTTAGATATTGTTGTTTCAGAGTATATAGGGATTTATGGGAAAGAATTTCACACAATCTGACATTTTCTCCTCATAACTTTCATAAAAATGGTTTTCTTTTAATGAAAGTTTATACAAATCCCTTTTAAATG
This sequence comes from Octopus bimaculoides, assembly GCF_001194135.2. Classification (NCBI taxonomy): domain Eukaryota; kingdom Metazoa; phylum Mollusca; class Cephalopoda; order Octopoda; family Octopodidae; genus Octopus; species Octopus bimaculoides. The sequence goes on from NC_068981.1 coordinate 106,786,645, forward strand.
GCATAGATTATGATTATTAAGAAATTTGTGGGGAAAATTTTGGTGGGGATTTCCCCCATCTTTTTTAAACCACAGCCTTCGAAATGATGGGGGTAGGTTGAGGGGTCATCTTTACACGTGAGAGTGAAAGTGGAGGGTGGTTTGGGTTGTGCTAGAAACAACAGCGAAACCTCCCTTGAATTGTTCACCTTTTCCTCTGAAAATATTTACTTTTTTAATTTTTTTTTATTAAAAAGGCTCCTCCTATGGTTTTTAAGTTAAAAAAGAAAATGGCCAGAATCGGTCCAGATAGTTATCATTGCAAGGCTTATAGTATTCCAAACAGCCATAACAACAAAATCACTTCTAAAGTTTTTTTTTACAAAACAAATTTCCATTCAGTAAATAGGGTTTTTACATTCCGTATACATTAATAGAATAAACTGTAGGTTTTCTAAATAGTGAATTAAAACTTGAAATGAAAATATTGAAACAGAAAGTGAGAGATTTGCAAATGAAAATGGAATACACCGCAGTGAATGCAACAACTATTTAAATTTGTGAGAAATTGGAGTTTAAAATCCAATAAAGTTCAGAAATCGAAATTATATGAAATTTCTTGGAACATGAATTAAAAAAAAAAAAATTTCTAAATGGTCAAGCCTTTAATCATTGCTTTCTTTTAGTACTCTAAGTAACTGTTATATACCTAATTAATAAGCAGCTTTCTGCATTATAATATAGATGTAAATTAATCTTTTCAGATTTTATCCTGGAATAAATTCCAACTAATTGGTTAATGAAATTTGCTTCCAGGTAAGTTATTAATTTCCTTTTAATTCATCCCCATTTTTTTTCAGAGTTTGTTTTCTCCTTTTTTTTTAATGTTAAATAATTAAGATGCTAACCTCAATCCACAACCATTTCATAAGGTTGGCTTGATTGATTTTAGACAGACTTTCTTGATTGTAAAGTTAGGGAAAATTACAAGAACTGTGACTATGCTGCTATACTGTATCAGATGACATCTTGTGTTTGATGTAACTACTGTCATCTGTAATATTGCTGTAAAAGTAGTAGTTTAGTGCTGTAGTCATTCTTTATTGTGATCAATTAAGATAGTTGTTGCTATGCAAATACATTTTGTTTCAATTCAGTGAATTGATGTACTTGTGAAAGCAAACCATAAAAGTGTACTTTAATAAGGGAATGTCTGCTGTCAGAGAAGCAAGTATTTACATTGTAACATGAGAATTACAGACATAGTTTAGCCTAGTACACAAATGCTACCTCACTTGGGAATAATTAGTGGTAGTTATGTTGAACAGAATTATATCAACTTTTCATATATAAAGACTGAAGTAGTTGATGGATAGAGAGGGGAAGAAAAAGAAAGAACATATTAAAATGATAATGTGGCCTATATAAAAAAGCTGTAGTCTTTAAAGAATTGATTTTCAAACTTTACTAATTCAGAGTTGAGATTTTTTAATGTAATTCTAGTAGTGTTCAACTTTAGTAGTGCTAGGTTAGCAGGTCTCTCCACTTCTCTTTCTCCTGTTAGCTTATGTGGTTAACCCCTTTTTCCATGTTGTTTTATTGATTGATTTCTACATGAACAGTGGATGTTACATTAGATTTCTTTAAAAAGAAAACCATCTCCAGCCTATAAAGAATTTGCTATTCAGTACTGGAGCTAATGACTTAAGAAACAAATAGATTATATTTTTGTGAAGTTGTTTAAATAAGCTAAAACTTATTTTCCAATGTGTAAATGAAGTACTAAGTAGAACTGAGAGAATGCATTAAGCCTCCCATTGAATACAAAATCCTGGCTAATATTGTGTTGGCATTGAATCCTCCTATCAGCTTCTCTTTGGCAGCAATGATATTTAAGAAAAAAAGGAAAAGAAAGAAGAAAAAAAGTTATTCATTCAGGTATTTTATAGTGATTTCATCTTTTTAGTGATGTACTATATAAGGTTCAAAGCAAAATTTAACTCTGTGCTAATTCCTATTACTCTTCCAAGAAGAACAGAAAATGTTGCCCATCATCTTCTGCAGATGAACAATTGTGAAAAATTTAAGCTTTAGATCTGAAATGTTAATAATTTAGAGTTTCAATACAAGATAAAAGTTTATTATACTACTCATATTAGTATGAATTCATATCACAATAAAAGTAAGCTAATGGATTTCTATTCATTTTACAACTGGCAATAATGAATGATAAGTTTTGTAACTGAAATAGTAACTTATTATTCTTCCTCTTCATATAGAATTTTTTGTAGCATTTGCCTCGTTTGAATCATTCTTAGACACAAGATTTTTATAACTCCAGGCAGTGTTTCTGAGTGATCGTTCTATCTATATTATGTCACTGAGTAATGAAAGCTATTTCTATTGTTAAAATCATATAGAAAATAAGTCACAGCAAGTGTTTTCAATTGCTCATGACTATTTTATTATTGATCTATACTGTATACAGAAGCACAGAAAGGTAACTTTAAGATAGGCTAAACTAGTTAGGTTTCATTTATTCAGTGCTTTTCTCTCTTTTTTTCCCTTTTAAATAGATTTTAAAACATTGCTTCTTTCTTGGGGGTAAAATATATCTATATTTTTATCATCCATTTATTTATTTAAGTTTAAACTTTTTATTTCCTTATGTAAAGGCATTTATCATTTATAGAACACTTTATAACTTATTTCCTCTGGAATTGTGTCTGTAAAGGAGAAACATACACTCACTATTCTTTTGTTTTCCATTCTTCTGTTCCTTGTTTTCTCTTTCAGTCTTTCTCACTATAACTGCGATAATAATATTCGAAGTAGGTTATCTTTAGATCTGTTGAAATTCAGAGATGCCTTCCTTTAATTTTGTACATTTTCGTAAATTTGGTTATATTCCAATTTATCTTGTTTAGTAGTCTTGTGTGCTGTCCTCATAATTACTGATTTCTATATTCAGGCAGCTACTTTGGGAAATGGGTTTCTTAATACTTTGGAATCTGGTCTATGAGTATATCCATCACTTTAGAAACCTATTACCAATAATTTATAAAGAAGTACTAACATTTATACATAACTGCTTAAAAAGTTTATCTTTCATCTACCTTTTTGCCAACATTTTATGATTTAAATAATCGATAAAAGGAGTTCATAAATGAACTCCTTTTATTGATCATTTAAATCTTTCTATTTTAAATTCTTAATCTATACTGAGTAGAATTTACATAAGACTTTTATTGATATTTTAGTTTATTTCTTTTATACTGTGTTGTGATTTGTTTAGTAGTTTTTTAAATTATTTTATTTTTTACCATTGTGGAATGATATAGGCTCCAGGCAAGTGAAGTCAACAACACTGTTTTGATTCCTAGTTACAGATTCACTTTTCTTACCTGACAAATATCCTTCAGAATAGAACAGTCACATGAGCTCATTTTCCTTCCACCTCTAAAAAGTAGTATCCTTGTGTGTATACAAAAAATAAAAGCATCTTTTCCTGTTATGTTGAAATCATATCTGAACTGTTAATCTTTTGGTTGAGTTTCTTAAGTACTACTATCTCCTACAGAAGATAAATACTTATCCCACAGCTAGTTTCTCTGATAAACTCTGTGCAACTTCAATTCATCTTCCCTCATTCTTAAAATTTGTTATTATATTATTATACACTACTTTATTTTTTATCTTTTCAGTCATTAGACTGTGGTCATGCTGAGGCACTGCTTTGAAATTTTTTTAGTCAAATGAATTGACCCTAGTACCTTTTTCCTTTTTTTTTTAAAAAAGTCTGCTACTTATTCTATCAATCTCTTTTGCCAAACCACTAGGTTACAGTGACGTAAATGCATCAAGATCACTTGTCAAGCAGTGATGTAGGACAAACACAAATACAAAGCCACACACACATACATCACAAAAGACAATTATAGTCTGGCCAACTCCTGTCAAACCATCCAACCCATGCCAGCATGGAAAATGGGCATTAAATGATAAATTATATATACACAGTAGGCTTCTTTCAGTTTCCATCTATCAAATTCACTCAAGGCTTTCGTTGACTTGAAGCTATTGTAGAAGACACTTGCCCAAGGAGCCACGCAGTGGGATTGAACCTGGAACCATGTGGTTGGGAAGCAAGATTCTTACCACACAACCAAACCTGCGCCTTTGTTGAAAAAATAAATAAACTAATGACTTCTGTTTAATTATCTTCATTTTTCATGACTTGATATGTTTTTTTTTTTAACACATAGTTTACAAATTTTTTTGTTTCATTTATTTTTGGGTGTGTTAAACACCCAGTATATTTTAATATCCTCATATATTGTTATAGTTTTATTGAATTAAGCAGGGGTGAACTTTTAATAACTGTTACAAACCATTGTCATGCCTATCTTCCTTGTTATCATCATCTTCATTCAAGTCTCTTCATTGTACACAGGCTCTATTTTGTGACACTTAGTTCTCATTTGAAAAGTGCAGTGTTATCGGTATGGTTGAAAATTTATCTACATTGTAGCTATAGTTAATGTAATGTCTCTTACATGTGTCATATGTAGCAAGTCCAGAGTTTCTCTTGACACTTTCTACTCTTGGTAGCATAACTCTTGATCATTTAAAGTTATAAGGTTACTAAGAAGAAGTTAAGAATCTTTTGCAAATCACTGTTGGAAAATAATAATGTTTGGATATTACTCGTACTTTCTTTATAATTTTCTTGAACTCCTTCTCCTTTTTCCCCTGTAAGCCATTCTGTTACATAAATGTCAAAATTAGTATTGATAAATAGCTATTTTCCAACTAAGTTTTACTACAATAAGCTGTTTGATTTAGTCATAAAATACATAAATGTATTATAATCAATCAATATATAGTTGTCCACATTATTTAACTATTAGTTTTCATATAGATGGCATCTCTCTGTTATTTATTCTCTAAACAATTTTGCTTCAACAGGAATTGTGAAGTCTACACTTCACTGGTGTGGATATATTAAGGACGAAACATGTCGAAATAATTAAAATATTAGTCATTGGTTAATATGCTGCCCACACTATATAATTATATTTCTCTTCAAGCTTTGAATGTCTGCTGCATTAAATATGCTAACACCATTTTAATCAAGTAAACTGGGACAAGTTGTCTTTCTTGCCTAAGGAGACATCATAGTAGGGAACCAGTGAGGGAGATATTGTGTGGTTATGTGACCTGTTTGGTGTAGCATCAAAAACTCCCTCTACCATCTTAAATGAGGACACCTTATATAATGTAGTCTTACATACCCCTAAAAAGATTGGACGGTCATGGCTGGAATGCATTTCATTCTATGTTTGCTCAATTAGTGTTAACCAAGGTCTACACAACAGCAAGCATAATGCAATGAGCCAGCAAGGTAGCCTTGATATTAGTCAATGAAAGAGCTATTGCATGGCAGCTCATCTTGTTAGAATTAGCAGGCAAATTCCCCTAAAATCACACCTGACTGGTTTAGAAAAGGAAGGACACATTGGGCAATTTAGTCAGAGGTGCACTATGCCTGAATGTAATACATGTTAGTCCAGTGCTGGTGGATTTAAACAACAAAAACTGCAACCACAGAATACACATACATATATGTGATGTGTAGGCATAGTTGTGTTATGAAGTTTGCCTTGCAACCATATAGTTTCAGGTGACTACATGGTACTTTGGACATGTCTTCTATTCTGTCCCTAGGGTGACCAATACTTTGAGTGAATATTGTAGATGGAAGTTGTGTGGAAGTCTATCATTATGTGTGTGGGTATACATCTTTGTGCTTGTTCTTCTACTGCTTGACAAATGATGTCAGTTTGCTTACTTTCTGGTCAATAAATAATGATGTCAGTTTATTCAAGATGGTGTTCCAGCATGGCCAAAGTTCAATGACTGAAACAAGTAAAAGAAAATGAGAATATATACACATTCATATTTAAAAACTCTCGGCCATTGTACCTATTTGGATGGCTTTCAGTTAGCTGTTATTTTCCTGTAATTTAGAATTTTAATATAAAGGTATTTCAACTTCAGTCAAAAATCTAAATCAGTAACTTTTAATGTAACCTTGGGCCAAAAAAAAAAAAAAAAAAAAAAACTTTGACTTCATTTGTAAATCTCAAACAATACCAAAGGACAAAATGAAGTTTTACTTCGAAATTTATATTGAATGAACTCTTTCCCCACACTCTCCTAACAGAGTTGTTCCAGTCAATTAGGCTTTCTCTTGACTGTTAATTATTGGATCCTCATAAACATTAAACAGTTTTGATGAGGCCTTTGAGTATGAAAAAAAAGCAAAGTATTATGGCAACATCTGACAACTTTCATAATTAAAGGAGAAAGTTTAAGGCAGTGAGCTGACAGAAATATTAGCACACTGGGCACAATGCTTAGTGGTATTTTGTCTATCTTTACGTTTTGAGTTCAAATTCTGCTGAGGTTGACTTTGCCTTTCATCCTTTCAGGGTTGATAAATTAAGTACCAGTTGCATACTGGAGTCAATCTAATCGATTGTCCCCCTCCCCAAAAAATTTTGGGCCTTGTACCTAGAGTAGAAAAAAAAAAAAAAAAAATTAAAGTAGACAGTATTGTTTTAGTCTTTTTGTTTTAACATAAATCTGTAAATTATTACCTTTTTAATTATTCCTTTTGACTTACACTTATAGACATATAATCTGTTTTGATTTCTGTTTCTGTCTTTGTGTTGTTATTAGGGTGATAGAAAGTGGCAAGTTCACAGAGTTGTTAGCATGCTGGGCAAAATGCTTAGCAGCATTTTGTCCTTCTATATGTTCTGAGTTCAAAGTCCGCCGAGGGTTGATGTTGCCTTTCATCCTTTTGGGGTCAATGAAATAAGTACCAATGGAACACTGGGGTTGATGTAATCAATTTAACCCCTCCCCTGAACTTGCTGTCTATGTGCCAAAATTTGAAATCATTATTAGGGTGATAGATGACAGAATTCCTATAGCATCAACAAAAATGCTTTATGGTATTTGCTCGAGCTCTTTATGTTCTGGGTTTAGATATCACTGAGGTCATCTTTGCTTTTCATCCTTTTGGTGTTGGTAAAACATAATAGTACCAGTCAAATACTGGGCTCAGTGATATTGGTTAACTCTTCCCCTTAAAATTTCTGACCTCAATTAGGAGCCACTATCATTATAATAATTATTGTGATGTAAAGGCTCATGATTCAGTGGTTAGAGCATCAGGCTCACAATCATGAGGTAGTGAGTTCGATTCTCAGACCAAGCTGTGTGTTGTGTTCTTGAGCAAGATACTTCATTTCACATTGCTCCAGTTCAATCATCTGTAGAAATGAGTTGCGATGTAAATGGTACCAAGCTGTATTGGCCTTTGTCTTTCTCTTGAATAACATCAGTTGGGTGGAGAGGGAATGCTGGCATGCATGGGTGACTGCTAATCTTCCATGAACTTCCTCTCCCATACTTGGTACCTTGGAAGGGAACTTTCTAGGTGCAATCCCATGGTCATTCATGACTGAAAGGAGTCTTTACCCTTTAATTATTGTGATGGATTGGCAGAATTGTTTGAGTTTTGAAAAATTACCTTACAGTATTGTTTTATCTTTTTATGATCTTAATTGAAATTCTGCTAAAGTCATCTTTGTCATTCATCCCTCTGTGGTTGATTAAATAAAGTGCCTTCCATAGTGCTGGGGTCAGTATAATTGACTGTTCCTTTCCCGCTAAATTTCTGGTCTTGTGCCTCTGTTGGAAACAATACATAGTTGGTAAAATTATTATAATGTCTCGTAACATTTCTATTGAGTTTTTTTACTTTCTGAGTTCAAATGCTACTGAGATCAACTTTGCTTTTCATCCTCTTCCCCCAAAGGTCAATAAAAGAAAGTACTAATCAAACATTGGAGTTTTTTGTTCCACCAGAGTTTGCAGAACATCCTCTTTGAGCTCTACAGATCTTCCAGGATGAGGCTCATCTTCTAGGCTGTAGTTTCCAGCTTGGAATTTCTGGAACCACTATTGACACTGGCTTACGCCTATTGTCCAATCCCCATATACTGCATTAATGTTCCTTGCACTTTCCGTTGCATTGTTGCCTTTATTGAACTCATAAAGCAAAATATGCTGAATATGCTCCTTTGTCACTTCCATTATAGCTTTGAAAAAATAACTGTTCAAATCGAACTGCACTCTTCAAAACTTGCACTAAGAATAAGGGCATGGTAAAATTACTACCTGCTTTTATAGCAAGTTGATGCAGATAGTTTATCCCATCCGCCTCTGTTCATGCAGTAGCAAAAAACCGTATTATTTATGGGTTGACCCAGTATGTTCACCCCAAGGGCAACCATTATGTGACCATCCTGTTCTTATTTTCAGGCATAAGATGCACTGGACTATATTAGTCATTGTGTCTTTTGAAGACACTTGTGCATGACTTGAGAATGATTTTGCTTCTATTTTGAACTCATTAAATGACCAGGTTGAAACTTTCATGTCCCACCCCACATAGAACTGCATTTGTTCTACTTAGTTTAGTTTCTTCCTTAGAGTGCCTTGAAATTCATTGCCATGTACCTTTGAATTCTGATTTGAAATTTCTTTCATAGAGGTGATGACAAGTGATTGAGTCCTTTGGTGATTTACTCTGCCAAGTGAAACCATAGTCGTGGATGGTGCCAGTGACATGTAAAAGGCACCCACTTCATTCTTGGAGTGGTTGCATCAGGAAGTATATCAAGCTCTAGAATCCAATCCAAATCAGACTGGAACTGGTACAGTTCTTTGGCTCATCAGTTCCAATCAAACCGTCTAACTCTTACCAGCATGGAAAACAGATGCTAAATGATGATGCTGTTAATGATAATACTTCACAGGTTATTCACTTTACTTTTCAACCTCCTGGCTGACAATATGGTAACTGAAATATAGTTATTGAAGATAAAACATTTTTGGTAAATCCAGCTCAGTAGGAATCATATTGGTAATAACTGAGGCCCAAGGTGATAAAAGCATCATTGTTTACTATTACTTTTACATTTTTGCAATATTGAAAGTGAAAGTGATAGGTTCATTAGTTGGTAGCCTCAGAGGGGCTACTCTCATTTAGGTAATCTTTAATATTTTATTTTTTTAAAGCATCATCATCAGCATTAACATCTGTTGTCCATAGGTTGGACGGTTTGATCAGAGCTGGCAAGCTGGAGAGGTGCACCAGACTCCAGTCTGATTTGGTTTGTAGAGTTTGGTGAAAATATGAGCAAACTCAGAAAGTGCATTGTTTGATGATGTTGGGACACAATCAGAATCAGTTATCTAATTGAGTAGGGGATGAGGGAAGAGGACCAGTTTGTCTTGTTAACTTACTGTGACTGAAGAGCTTGTCTGTGTGCATGCTCATGCTCAGACACATGCGCACACACACACACATCAATTCTAGTATTTCATTACTAAGTCATTTTGACAGGCGGTATCATTTGCCATTTTTCTCAACAAATAATTGATGAGCTCTGTTTTTGACAATTAGTGGTCAATGTCTGTAGCAGAATATCTTATTAAAAGGATGTCATTGTCTCTTTCTATTTGCTACAGATCATTTGTTTGGTCTTTTTTTTTTCCTGAGTGTGCGTTTTATTACTTTTAACACTCATTTTTCAGTCTCTCTTTTGTGTACTGACAGATTCTTTTATTTTTGCTACTAGTAATTTTGAGATTTGATTTCCTTTGTTAAAAACTTGGTTGTTTTTCTTCTTTTGGTTTGACTGATCAAATTTCCATATTTAGAATTCTTACAGGAAAGAAATCAAATATTAAGTTAGATTGTACTTTTAAAACTTATCTTGAAAAAAATTTTAACCACATCACTTTTTGTAAAGCCAGTTCTTCACATTTTTCATATTATTATTGTTTTTATTCTTTATTTTTTTTTTTTATTGAGTGAGGGAGCAATACACACCATCAAAGTGACACTAGGATACAAATATATGAAGCCCAATATTCCCATCATGACTACCTGTCTGATAAGGTTACACCTAGCAAATGCATCACAACTATGTGTACAATATGATGACCTCATATCAAAATAAACAAGACATGACCTTGCTGGTAGGGCCCAGTTCTTCAGTTCAAGTAGCTCATCTCACTCAAAAGGTCTCTGAATAAGGATTAAGGATGATGAATGAAACACCCATGTTTCCAGGAGTGAATTATTCAGACCCCAAAGAATATCCTTCAACTCCTGCTTGGGATCAGAGATGCATATATTATCACCTACTAAGGGACATGCTCAACTGGTTAAGGTCAAACAACTAACAAGCAAATCTGTGGTGTTGAGCAGAATATTTGCTGTAGCCCATCTTTTATACCAAAACAAAAACAATGTATATGATAACTTCCAATCAGTTAAGATCAGAAGCCATGAGAGCCACTGCCTATTATTATTATTATTGGACAGATTGGCAGAATCATTACTTTCTCTAACAATATACTTTGCAGTATTTAGGTACAGTCTCTTACACTCAAATTCAAATCCCACCAAGGTTGACTTTGCCTTTCATCTTTCCAGGATCAATAAAGTAAGTAACAATCAAATACTGTGGCTGATATAGTTGAATTTTCCCAACTTCCAAAATTTCTGGTCTTGTGTCTACGTAAGAAATCATTATTATTACTATGAAAAGTAGCTGAGCAATATCAGTTTGTATGGAAAAAGCATTTAATTTAACCATCAAACTATTTCGTTTACGCAATTATTGATTCTTCTTTGAAATAGCTGTTTCTACAGCGACTTCATTTTATAGAATATGTTAGTGTGCAGTTTTTTTTTTAATACTTTCTCCTTTTGTCATAAAATATATAAAAAAAAAACTACTTTATCGTTTTGTTATAACTGAGATGTTCAGGACAAAAATATAAATGAACTTTATTGTATTGTTTTTATCTTCTATTTTCATATAAAATCAAATGGTTTATTTTTATATAACTATTTTCTCTTTAACTCAGGTAGTAGCTTTCTAAGATACCAGTTTAGACATCACTTAAATCATTTTCTTTTTTGCTTTGTTTCTTTAGTTTGCCTTCATTGCTTTGCTTTTAGTTTCTATTTGCTTTTAATAGTTGTTTTCCTTTTAAATACATCCCTGTATATTATAAGCTTGGACTTGAAGCAGTATTTCCTTTACCCTTTAATAGATTATATGTCAATGTGTAGAATCTAATTCTGTTATGTGTAACAGCTTGACAAAATAAATGCTTCAGTTGTGACTGATTTATTGTTATGCTTGTCTTTATTAATTGATTTTTGATGTTCTATTTGCTCAAATAATAATCTTATCTCTTTGGTAGACTTGGTCTATTTTTCACCACTGTCTAATTGTGATATATGTTGAATATTTTGTTTTATATGTTAAATGATATTCACATTCTGACCCTTGACATTATCCAATGTTTCTTCAGTATCTATTGAATTTTTCCTCCTCTGCCTTCTCCGATTATTTTATGCTGACTTTCCCTTTTCATTATAACCCAAGCTTTAAAGCTATCTTTTCATACACACCTACATACATTTGTTTTAAATATAATTAGTGGAACTGGATAATATTAATAAAAATTGAGTAATAATAAAACACCACTTCCTGTTTTAGTTTGTTCTCCTTTATTCATTCATTTCTAAATGTTTTAACATCTGTTTTCTTGTGGTTAAATGGTGGGTGTGTCTACAGCCAATTTCAAGGGAAATACCTTTGTAGCTTAGCATTCATCCATGAAGTGGGAGTGGTACTTATTTTCTGCTTGAGGCAAGTAATGTATATTATAGTAAATGCACATTTCAGTACAGTCAGAATTAGAACTTCACATGATTTTGCGAGTATTTCTTACACTTTAAACAACTGAGTATCTCTATTATATGTTAATATCTTAAAACACGTATTCCAGTACAAGTTTGATCATGTAATTTAGGTTCTAACAATTGTCTTCATTGAGACAAAAAAAAAAAAAAAAATTCAGAATGTGACTCAACTAAAGGAAGAGTAATAATTCAATCAGAATAAGTCAGCTTATAATAATAAAGTTGTAAGACATTTAATCATGCTTATAAGAATGTGTTAGTACTCAGGGTACCAATACATTATTTGTACTTGAGTACAAATACATTCTTATGGACTCAGGTTTGGATGTATGCTTACAAAGTTCACTTCACAACCATGTGATTCCAAGTTCAGCCCTACTCTATGACATCTTGTGCCACTATTTTCTGCTATAGCCCCTGTTGAACATTGTTCATGAGTGGAATTGGTAGACTGACACTCAGAAGAAGTGTGTGTGCGTGCTCATGAGCAAAATTCCAGTAGCTCTTGGTAGCTTGCTATCACTGACATGTGAAGTTAATGGAATGAAAGTATTTCACTTGGAAAATAGATTAGGGTTGATGACAAGAAGATCGTCTGACAACCATAAAAAAAATTTTCTCTCAGCAAGTTTTATCGAACTCATGCCAGCACTGAAACTGAACATTAGAAACAATAATGATGATGTTTAAAACAGATCTCAGGAAATCATTAGATCAAATCTAACTAGGTGACTTCATCAATACTTTCAATTCAGGCCAATTTAACTTAATTGTTAAAGTGTATAGTTTCAAGATCTATATATTTTAAGAGTTTTTCTGCTTTAATAAATGTAGTACATTCCCGCATCATGGCAGATATAAATCAGAGATTTTATAGCTAGGTATCACTTTCAGTGCTAGCTAAAGCCATCAGTGATGTTGTTACATTGGTCACTTATTCAAGCATCTGACTTAACCTGGTTTTACTCAAGTGTTCAATTCATGATTGTTTCATGAACTAGAAAGGACAGTTAATGAAGATGAGTAACATTGTTTAGACAGGCAAATATAACTAGAGTGGAAATTTTAATGTTGGATACATTTTATGTTTATTAGCTAGTGTGTGTGTGTGTGTGAGAGAGAGAGAGAGAAAGAGAAAGCAAGCAAGCAAGCAAGAAGATAGAGGGAGATATGTAAGTAGCACAAACACTTAAAATTAGAGCTTTTTCAATTTTGGAAGAAATAACATTCCATGGATATTTCTTCCTTGTCTTAACTTGTGTAAAGTAGTGTACATGTTTTTTTTTATACAATATTTTATTTTTTAAATTGCTTAGCTAGGGAAGAAGGTCAGTGCCTGTCACAATTTTTAGGGTAACTGAGACTGGCAAGAGCAAGGAAGAAGTTATCCTTAAACCAGAAAACAGGCCCAAATGCTTCCAATGGAATAGACTTTGCTAGATAGCCAAGGATCAGCTGGTGGTGTTAATCAGTGACAAATTAAGTCTACCACCAAAATAGGACACAGTAGGGGGTGAACCCAAATGCAAAGAACCAGAAGAAATACTACAAGATATCCTATTTGATGATCTGATGCTGCCTCCAGTCCATTGCTCTAGACTGGTATTTTTTGAATCTTGGAAAAATGAAAGGCAAAATTAACAGCACCTGAAAATGTTTCCTAATTGTGGGTGCGTTTCCTTGATGTATGTACTGACTGTACATTGTTACATGATTGGTGTGAGGTGTGTAGATTGAGGATGTGTACATGGTTAGCTGATGCCAAATGTCACACCTGAAGCTACGATTGTTGTAACACCCTAACTGTTGCATGTTTGCTGTTGAATCAGGATAGGCTTTAGGATAATTTAAAGAATATCTATCAGCTTTAAAATCCTTGTAGCTAGCATTAATAACAAATTTTAGTAGCCCCTACAATAACAGCATCCCAGCCATCAATGGCTTAAAAGAGAAGATGCACTCCAAATCAGACAAGAACTGAGCTTAGAAATAGATCTAGGAACATTATGGTTTGCTCCCTTTTCCTCCTTGAGTGTTGGACTTACATGAAACAATATAAAAGAAAAAAAAAAAAAATTGTTTCATATACGCCAACCAAGATCCCCACTCCAGACTAAATGCACGATATATATATCTTGTTTTGCAAGCTCACAGGTGCTGGTGCCATATAAAAAGCATCTGTGCTAGTGTCACGTAAAAAGCACCCATGCCATGTATAAAGCACTCATGCCAGTGCCACATATGAAGTACCTGTGCTGGTGTCACGTAGAAAGCACCCAGTACACTCTGTAAAGTGGTGGGTGTTAAGAAGGACATCCAGCTGTAGAAACCATGCTAAAGCAGACAATGGAGCCTGGTGCAGCTCCCTGACATGCCAGCTCCTGTCAAACCATCTAACCCATGCCAGCATGGAAAACAGATCTATCTATCAACACACACACAAACACCACATGATTTCTAATTTGGCCAGAATTTAGAGAATTATTGTTTAGCCAATGCCATTGACCCCAACATTTTGTTGGTACTTTATTTTATTGACCCTGAAATGATGAAACATAAAGTTAACCTCAGCAGAATATGAACCCAGAATGTGAAGAACTGGAATAAATACAATAAAGCATTTTTCCTGACAAGCTAACAATTCTTCGAACCTGCTTCATCCATCAACCTGGCAGGTTGGTGATCCATCCAAAATTCCAAACATAAAATTTAATAATGTGTTTCATAGAGCATAAATGTAAACAAATTTAGGTGTGAAACAATTAAAGAATGAATTATTTCCTTCCTTCTATATTATTTTTCTGAAGATATTACTAAATAAGGTATTTTGATTATAATCTTCCAATATATTCTGTGATACTGTTTTGTCTGAAACACAAGTGCAAGAAAGTATGTTGTGTGCATGTGTGTGTGTGTGAGTGTGTGAGAGAGATGGTGGGGTAAAGAATTTACCACTCCATTACAACTATGTTTTTCACCATCTCTTCTCTTGAATCCTCCCTATTTTGCTCCAGTGGAACTTCAAGTCTAGGATTTTCTCTCTCATGCATTATTCCAGAAAGATTTTGAATTTCTGTGGAAATTTTTTTTTATGGCGGTGGGGACGCTGAGAAATGCTGACAATCATTGAAAACAAGCAGATAAACATCAATACATACACATGGATAATATAAAATGTAAAAGAAACCTTATTAGTTTCACTGAAAAGTAAGTAAAGTGGTCACACTATAGTTTTCTCTTACTATAGGTAGAAAAAGGAAGTGATTCAGTTAGTTTGAAATTTTGTTTAATTTTCGTCTGAGAAAGGTTGACCTAGATAATTGTATGTAATTGTTCACTGATGAAAATTTGATAAAATTTGTCAAACCAGCCTCTTTTTCAGCTCACAGAGAGCAAAACCTGTGGTGTTTACTTTAAAGAGTGAAGTTTGATTTTTATCTTACATTTCAAATTTTCTTTAAAGAAAATGAAAATACACAAATGTTGTACAGTATTAGTTAAAATGAGTTTATTTACATTTGAAATTATCCTTAAAAATAGGTTGTCTGGCATAAAATTAATTCATTAATTCATTCATATTGTTATTGCATACTCTATTAATGCAAATCAGAGGCACTGTTGTTATGTGTGCCTTTGTGTTTACTATAGATAGCTATAAGCTACTATTGTTTGTTTGTGCAGAAAATCAGTAATTGTTGTGTAATGAAAGTTTAACAACACGTGATATTCAGATTAATCCTTTTTTCTGCCTATAAAGAAACCTTAACTGTTTTGGTTTCTGGTTCTTCATCTGAGAATGAGGAAAACAAAGAAATGTGTGCTGACACTGGTTGTCTGTAGTTAAGATTTCTTGGATTATGCACTTTACTCTTTGAATCAAGTTAGTACTACTTATGCTAGGTGCATAAGTACATCTGATTGCTTCAAACCAACAAAGCCACACTCCTCCATTGCCATCAAACAATTCATGGCAGAACTATTCCCTATTCACACTAAACTCTTTAGTATCTCTCTCTCCCCACCTCTTTCCCTGTACATATAAGAAAAAGAGATGACATGGCAAAAACTGATTATGTCATGACTTTCATTAGCTTACAGCTGTTTCTGCTATAAGACACAGTGGATTTGTTGAGTGCTCTTTTTTCTTATTACTACTCTTTACTTAGTTCTGAAACATACATATATTAAATTCTTTACCAGGTTATTAGTCTTGCAATGCCTAAGTGATATATATATATATGTATATATATATTTAAGAATTTAAGGATTGGAGAAAACGCATGTTATAATTGAATACTTTATTCCTACATATGTTTCAAAGGATTACAACCTGTGTGATCCATAGGGATCTTTGATATTAAAATTGTAACCTTCTCATCAGGGAAAGCATGGGAATCATCTTAAACGTAAGACATTATGACCGATTATGAAAATAATAGATGGATAAGGTTATGACTTGATTCATTTGAAAAAAACCGTTAGAGAATTGGACGCTGCCGGATAGTGGGTTGGACAACACATACCAATCAATGTGTAAGAGCATACATGTATACATACATACACAAACACACACATATATATACATGCATACTGATACACACACACACACACACATATACATGCATATAT